>NC_047090.1:43535500-43840833 GCF_902459505.1 Geotrypetes seraphini | reverse complement strand
GACCTGGATTGGCCACCGTGAAAAAAGGCTACTGGGCTTCATGGACCATTGGTCTGACCCAATAAGGTTATTCTTATGTTCTTAACCCTACCCTCTTTTTTTCTATCCGATAACCAATTCCTAAACTGCAAATGAACTTTGCCACATGTCCCATGACTTTTTAATTTTCTCAGGAGCCTCTCATGAAGTACTTTGTAAAAACCTTTCTGAAAATCTAGATAAAATCTAGATACACTACATCAACTAGCTCACCTTTATCCACATGTTTATTCACACCTTCAAAGAAGTCAAGCAAATCAGTGAGGCAAGATCTCCTTCAGCTGAACCCATGCTGACTGTCTCATTAAATCATGTCTGTTATTTCCACAATTTTGTTTTTTATATTCCACTATTTTACCCGGCACTGATGTCAGGCTTACCGGTCTGTAATATCCCAAATCTCCCCTGGAACCCTTTTAAAAATTCGGCGTAACATTGGCCACCCTCCAATCTTCAGGTACTACAGACAATTTTAGCGACAGATTACAGATCACTAACAGCAGGTCAGCAATTTCATGTTTGAGTTCTTTTAGTACCTTGGGATGTATGCCATCTGGTCCAGGTGATTTATCACTTTTTAACTTGTCAATTTTGCTTAGTACATCTTCCAGATTTATAGAAATTTATTTCAGTTCCTCCGCATCATCACTCTTCCAGTTCAGGTAGATCTCATATCTTCTTCCATAAAGATCAAAGCAAAGAATTCATTTAGTCTCTCTGCTATGGCCTTATCCTCTTTTGCTCCTTGATCATCTAAAAGTCCCACAGATTCCCTCACAGGTTTTCTGCTTCTGATGTACCTAAAAAAATTGTCATGAGTTTTTGCCTCTTTTGCAAGTTTCTCTTGATATTCTTTCTTAGCATTTTTTTATCAATGCTTTGCATCTAACTTGCCAGTGCTTGTGTCTCTTATTCTTTATTCAGATCCTTTTTCCATTCTTTACAGGATTTTTTTGGCTCTAATAGCCTCTTTAATGTCACCTTTTAACCATGCTGACTCTCGTTTCCTCTTCCTTCCACCTTTGCAGATAAGTGGAATACATCTGGTCTAGGCTTCCAGGATGGTATTTTTAAATAACAACCAGTCAGCACCAATGGAAAGAACCTCAAAACTGTTGAAAAACAATCTAATCAACAGGTTCTACACACAACTGTGAATTGATTTAAACAAGAGGAAAAGACCTCAGAAGCCTGCACCATGTAGAATAAGAAATTCACAATGTGGTTAATGGCAGGACAGGTTCTCTATCATCGGTCTGTAAAAACCTCTTGTAGCTGATTAGAAAATTTTTGAATTGTCAGTGATTCAGTGATATTTAAACACTTTAATGATTATAATCAGCAAAAATGCACTTATCTCAAAAGTAGATAAGAGCCCGACGGGACCCGTTTCGCCAAAAAGCTTGGCTTCGTCGGGGGACTTTTTGAACAACTGTGAAACAAAAGAGATAAATGAAAATGTATTTTAACATTTAAAAATATCCAAATAAACAATTGTTAACAAACTCAATCGAAATAGTACTCACTGCATTCAGTAATAACTCTCCTGCATTTCAAAAAAATGGCGCTGGTGATTTCTTGGACGCCACGCATGCGTATTAATAGTAACTAAGAATGACATCATAGTTAGACCAAACTTTATTAGTCACAATTGTTTAACACAAATGCAAAAATTAGAAAAAAGAATGCCAACCTATATTGCTATTTAAGCCAAAAGGTTTGACAGTATTTAGCTGGAAAATCCACCGGGCTTCCCGTTGCAATAGCTTGTTATGGCGATCACCTCCCCGTTCATGTTTCCTTTCTTTGTCAATGCATAGGCATTTTAATTGATGAAAGTCATGGCCAAATTCAAGGCAATGTTCAACAAGTGGAGCACTCAGTCTTTTTATTTTTAAGTTAGATTTGTGTTCACTCATATGTATTTTGAACGGGCGTGTTGATTTGCCCATATACAATTTTGCACACGGACAGATTATCACATACACAACGAAATCTGTATTGCAAGTTAAAAAGTGCTTGATAAAGTGTGTTTTGTTGTCACTGGGATTGGTAAAAAAATGACCTTGTTGAGTGACAGCACAGATACTGCATGAACCACACTTGAAAAAACCTTGAGGTAAGACATGACTGCTAGAAGTTGGACTCCGATACATTGGTGGACTGAGTAAATCCTTTAAATTTTTCTCAATAATTGACCTGATGCTATTAATTATTGAAAAAAGTATGTCGGTCATGAATGATCTAAAAATTAAATTGGATAATGACATCAGCGCTATTAAACACACACAGTCTACTGAAGAATTTGACGTACAAATCAATGAAAACATGGACAAATTCAGGGAGAATTTAAAAAGAAACAAGACTAAGAAATTTAAATGAGATGAAAATGATTATGTCAATCAGAGGATTTACCCCTGGATGTACACTGATAATACACAGAAGACAGAGAACCTGTCCTGCCATTAACCACATTGTGAATTTCTTATTCTACGTGGTGCAGGCTTCTGAGGTCTTTTCCTCGTGTTTATATCAATTCACAGTTTTGTGTAGAACCTGTTTATTAGATTGATTTTTAAATAACATCCATGCCTGTTTTATAGTCCTAACCTTTGCAACTGATCCTTTTAGCTTCTTTTTAACCATTTTCCTCATTTTATCATAGTTGCCCTCTACAGTAGATTTCTTTTGCAACGTCACTCCCGGTATCAGCTCAAATTTGATCATATTATGATCACTGTTTCCCAGCAGACCCAACACAGTTAACTCCTGTACTATATCTTGCATTCCACTAAAGACCAAATCTAAAATAGTTCTCCCTCTTGTCAGTTCCTGGACCAATTGCCCCAAGAAGCAACCGGGAGAAAATCATACATGTGACACTCAGTGCAAAAGACTGGATTGCAACCCTCTTACTGATGTACTATTGTCTGCATCTTGTTATTGAGCTGATTAATTGATTAATTAACCTTATTAAGCTACTAGGAATATATTAGACTAGTATAGAGAGCCTTAGGATTTTATTATATGCTTTATTTAGTGTTTCTTTCCTGGATAGTCTTAGGTTATATTGTATACTTATTTACTGTTTGATTCTTTACAGGTAATGAAATAAAGAGTTCTCCTGTTGTCCTAATTAGAATAATTGATAATAAATTAAGATTATCTAATATAATAAAGCCTTAAGCCACGCATGCGCACTTCCACCTGCGTGCTCCCGTTTTCCGTGCGCTGTAGGGACCCGCAGGTAGGAGTGCACATGCGCGAGAGTCTTCCCATACAAAGAAAATCACACAGCCCTCTCTCCCTTCCTTCCTGTAAGTTTGCCGTCGCCGTCGTTCCCTGTAAGAACACTCGCGCACACCAAAAGGTGATGTTTTCACACTCGCGCACCAGTGCTCCCTTAATGTATAGACGCTGCCCCCCGCTGTCGATTTCGTGATCCCTCCCCCCATCTATAGCAAAGAGGAGGAAAAAAATGGCTGACGGTGAAGAGGAAGATAGCGTAGGCTAGCGCTGTTTAGTGCTTGCAATTGGGCGGCGAGGACGTCAACAAGCATGTTTTTTTTACATTCAAAGGCAGTGTGTACTGAATTGGCACATCCGCGGTAGAACATCCCGAGGTTAGGTCGGATGATAATCTCTTTAAGTGCCAGGGTTAGCGAGGAGATAGATTGATTTACATTTTTAAGATCTGTGGGTCTATGTAGAAAGCTCTATGCTAAAGCTCAGTACATGGTTCCTTAACACTCATAAAACAATTTGGTGTCTGGTGCAGTAACTAAATAGTATGTGAAAAAAGTACATACAAAAATATGCCTTAAGATGGAAGAGCATGGCAAAACTATCACCGGTTCTATTGCACAAAGGGGATGGGAGGGAGGGAAATAAAAATGTCGGGTTCTACTGTACAGGGGGAATGGGTAGAAATTTAAAGATGCTGCTCATTGGGTCTACTATACAGGGGGATGGGAGGGAAGCAGGCAGGCAGGATGGCTTCGGGGGTGGGGTTGGGTCAAAGTCTGGAAGGCAGTGAGGGGGACATAGGAAGGAGGCATTGTGGGGCACTAAAGACATAGGAAGGGGCACTGAGGGCACAGGACGGATGCACTGGGGCCATTAAGAACATGGGAAGGAGGCACTGGGGGTACTATGGACACAGGACAGAGGCACTGGGGGCACATAGGACATGGGAAGGAGGCACTGGGGGGTACTATGGACACAGGATTGAGGCACTGGGGGCACTTAGGACATGGGAAGGGGTACTAAGGACATGGGAAGGAAGCACTGGGGTACTAAGGACATAAGAAAGGGCACTAAGGACATAGGATGGGACACTATGGACATAGGAAGGGGGCCACTGAGAGACAGGCAGGCATGGCGCAACAGAGAAATACAGGGGGCCTGGGAGACAGAGATAGAAAGAAAGATAGACAGACAGGGGGCCAAGGAGAGACACAGACAGAAAGAATGACAGACAGACAGACAGAATCCAAGGAGAAAGAGACAAAGAAACCCCCCACAAAAAAATAGACATCTACTCTAGCATCCGTTAATGTAACAGGCTAAAACACTAGTAAGTAAATAAAAGAGGTAGGGGTGGGTGGGAGAGGGGAGAGCTGGAGGGAATGGAGACTAACCCAGACCCTACTCTGTCTGCCAGAAACTATCTCTAGCAGAAGGTTCAATCTTACAAAACTGTAGAATTATAAAAGGCTATTATTCTAAGGAGACTAGCTGTGTAAAATTTGCTCTTTTAAGATCTAAACTGTCTATAGAAGGGAACTTACAATTGAGCTTTTCTCACCAAACCTATCAAAGCTCAGAGCAAAATAATGTATTGTACCCAAATATATGTCTTTTACTCTTCTCTCAGAAAAAGAATGTCCTCTTCCCTCTTTCTCTCTTTTCAGAATTCCTATGAGCGTCCGAGTTGTTACCGCTGCAGCAGGCGCTAAAAATCCTAGCATGGCTTTGTAAAGGAGGGGATAAGAGTCCCCTTTACAAAGTTGTGGTAGTTATTCCTGCACAGCAAATGTAACAATTCCTATGAGCCATGTCGCATTTGCCATTGTGGAACTCATTACTAAGCCTTTGTAAAAGGGGCCCTAAATTAGCAAAGATCCTAATAAGCACATCCTGCTATAAATCATATAATCCAATACCTATTTTAAATCAGAACTGTAAACATTGATATTAAAATAATAGTATAGATATCAGTTCAATTCCAAATTTCTTTCTCAATTAAAAGACTTTCTGGAAAATAGAGATGCAAGAAAGAAAATTAATTTCCATGGAAACTTTAAAAAGAAACCTAACTTAAGAGCTTTTTGGGTGCATAGAAAGAAAGTCCCTCTTCACGTGTAATGCATCAGGAGTCAAATCTTGAAGAATTTTAATAGCCATATAACAATTTATGCTGATGTCTAAACTACAAAGTTAAAATCGTATCTCACAGAACAGAGTGCAAAAATGTTTCAACTTAAGAGGCTCTATTAGGTTTCTCCACTGATATCTCTAATATCTCAGTTAAAATTAAGATCTTGATAGGAACTTAATCAAACTCAGCAGTCTGAAATTAGAACTTAATAAGCTCTAGGTATCACCGATGGATCAATTTTTCATGAGCAGATATGGCTCTAGTCAAAGGAAAGTTGTTATATTATAGATTATATAATAATAATTATATAAGAAAGCTATAGATTATTATAACAAGAATTATTCTTCAGGTCTATTTTAGATTCCAAAAATATATTTTCTTTCATTAAATCCTGATTTGCTCCTTTTGGTAATTCAATCATTATGGGTAGAAATATCCTTTGGCATTAGACTTAGGGCTCCTTTAACTAAGGTGCGCTAGCGTTTTTAGTGTATGCAGCGGATTAGCGTGTGCTAACCGCACGCTATGCGGCTAGAACTAACACCAGCTCAATGCTGGCGTTAGCGTCTAGCGCGCACAGCATTGTAGCGCGCATTAATGCCGTAACGCAGCTTAGTTAAAAGAGCCCTTAATCATTCCTCATGTGTGGTTCATAGTCAAAAGCGCGCGACGACTAAGGTGCACCGACAACCCAGCGCAGACAACTGAGCGCAAGGCGGAAACGCACCGAAGAAAAACAGTACGGGGGGTGTTGGTGAGGAACCCCCCCCCACACTTTACTTAATAGCCAGATGGACAAAGGGGAATCCATAGACATCATTTACCTTGACTTCCAAAAAGCCTTTGACAAGGTACCCCACAAATGGCTGCTTAAGAAGCTGTGGAACCACGGGGTGAAAGGGGATGTCTACCGATGGATTAAACACTGGTTGGCGGGCAGGAAACAGAGGGTTAGAGTGAAGGGCCAATACTCAGGCTGGCAATGGGTTACGAGCGGATTCCCGCAGGGGTCTGTGCTGGGACCGCTCCTGTTCAATATATTTATAGACGACCTGGAGACGGGGATGAAATGTGAGGTTATTAAATTTGCAGATGACACCAAACTCTGCAGCAGGGTTAGAACCACGGAAGACTGTGAAGACCTGCAAAGGGACCTAACGAGACTGGAAGAGTGGGCAAAAAAGTGGTAAATGAGCTTTAATATAGAGAAATGCAAGGTCATGCATGTAGGGAAAAAGAACCTGATGTTCAGCTACAAAATGGGGGGATCATTGCTAGGGGTAAGTAACCTTGAAAGAGACCTGGGTGTGTTGGTAGATACAACAATGAAAGCATCGGCACAATGTGCGGCAGCCTCAAAGAAAGCAAACAGAATGTTGGGTATCATCAAAAAGGGTATCACGACCAGGACGAAGGAAGTCATCATGCCATTGTATCGTGCAATGGTGCGCCCGCATCTGTAGTACTGCGTCCAGTACTGGTCGCCGTACCTCAAAAAGGACATGGCGATACTTGAGGGAGTCCAGAGAAGAGCAGCTAAATTGGTAAGAGGTATGGAAAACTTTTCATACGCTGACAGGTTGGAAAAGCTGGGGCTATTCTCCCTTGAAAAGCGGAGGCTTAGAGGAGACATGATAGAAACCTTCAAAATCCTGAAAGGCATAGAGAAGGTAGACAGGAACAGATTCTTCAGAATGTGGGGAGCCACAAGTACAAGGGGGCACTCGCAGAAATTGAAAGGGGACAGGTTTAGAACAAATGCTAGGAAGTTCTTCTTTACTCAGAGGGTGGTGGACACATGGAACGCATTCCCAGAGGTTGTGATAGGGCAGAGCATGCTACGGGGGTTCAAGGAAGGTTTAGATAAATTCCTGAAGGATAAGGAGATTGAGGGGTACAGATAGAAGTAGAGATAGGTTATAGGAAAAGTCAGGGACCACCTAAACAGGTCATGGACCTGATGGGCCGCCACGGGTGTGGACTGCTGGGCGCGATGGACCTCTGGTCTGACTCAGCAGAGGCAACTTCTTATGTTCTTAATAGAGATCGCGCCGGCGTTGTGGGGGGGGGGGGGGGGTTGGGGGGTTGTACTGGAAACTTAACTTTTTCCCTCTTTTTTAGGGAAAAAGTGAAGTTTTCAGTATAATGTGGGGGGTTATAACCCCCCACGACACCGGCGCGATCTCTGTTAAGTAAAGTGGGGGGATTCCCCCCCACACCCCCCGTTGGAGCCCTTTAAAATACTGTTTTTCTTCGGCAAGCTTCCACCTTGCGCTCAGTTGTCTGCGCTGGGTTGTTGGCGCGCCTTTGTCGTTGCGCACTTTTGACCTGTCACCCTCATGTGTAATTAATTTAGCTGTTGCTTCAGGCTGAAAAATTGCATTTCAGTAGTTAAGAAAGACAAGATGCAAAGTTAGCTGGCTTTAATCACAGGATCATTAACTGTTACCATTTTAGAGGATGATATCGTACCATAAATTTTTGCATACCAGCATTTTTTTTCTAAGTGAATGTCAACTGAAGGTAATAGAGTCACAATCAAAATCTTTTGCAGTTCTTTTGATAACATTTAACACCACACCTTCCAGATTCAATAACTATTTTGTTAAAAGACCCAGATGATAGATCAAGAGAGTCTATGGAGATTGGACTGCAGGAGGAAGACCTTTCCACACCCATTATTGATGGGGTTAATAAAATAACTTTATGAAACATTTTCTGAGCATGACAAAATTTTAACATGTGCATAGGTATGCAGGTTTGGACAGAATTGAGGGTATATGCCTACAGTTTATGTGTGTGTGTGTGTGTGGGGAGGCACAAAGTTTTGCCCTGCCCCCTGCACTCTGTTCTCTTCCCCTCGTGACCCCAAATACTGCTGGCGGGGATCACCAAGCCCTGCCTGCCAAAGTGGTATTTTCTATGGGCTGCCTGGCTGGACTCCTCCCACCTCCAGGCATGTATAAAAACTGAGTGTTCGTTGGGCAGGGCACCCTCCTCATGCATGCTCAGTTTTACATAAACTGAGTGTGCGTGGGGGATGGGGAGGTGCCAGCCTAGTGGCAGCAGCCCCCATAGAAATTGCCATGGAGAATCAGAACATCAATGGATAACCTTTTCAGCTGGCAGCGCTTGGGGATCCCCACCAGCTATATCAGCAGATACCTGGTACAGCATTATGAGGGGGCTAGAATTCAAAATGAGGGGCCCATGCTATGCCACTGAAGAGTACATACATATAGCTGAACTTGTACCTTTATCCAAGAGCATTTATGAACAGAGCTATCATTGGTTTTTGGCTATCCCTGAATTTATAAGCCTCTCTCTTTTTGTCTTAGTTCTCAGCACATAAGCTGTCACCACCTTACCTGGCACAATAAAGTGAACAACAGCCTTTTGGTACCAGGAAAAACCTGTCGGCCAGCAAAGATCTGGATTTTTTTTAATGCCCCTCAACTGTCTGCCCCAGATCAGGTTTCTCATCATTCTTTCTTCCTCCTGATTTTCAATATAACTACCATGCCAGTTAGGAGCAAAGACATACTCTGACAGGCGTACAGTTCTAATCCCTTTCTCCAACAGTTCCAGTTCAAGTAGGTAACGACTCCCATGTATAAAATCTGAACGTTTTTCCACATTCACAATGCGCTTCAGCCGATATGTCCTACAAGCAGTAAAAAACTCATTAACAGATCTTACACACAGATTTTTATTATTATTATTATTATTATTAATAATAATAATAATCAGTTTATATATCACAAGGCTGTAAAGTCCTATGTGGTTTACAATAGTTAAATAAAAGAAGTTGAATAGAACTGAAAAAGTTAAAAGTCAATAATTAGAGACACTAAAATGATCAAAATAGTGCATAATAAAATTTTTACGAATTAGCTGCCTAAATACTTCGAAAACAGATGTTTTTAGATGTCTCCTAAATTCCCCATAGGTGTCAGTAATGTCAGTAATACCCCATAATGCTTCTCGATATGAAAAAAGATTTTGATAATGTTTTTTTAAAGTTTACATCCTCTAACAGGCGGAAAAACAAAATTCAGATGTGAGTTTCTCTGTCTGTTGGTTGCAAAAGAGAAAAGCTCAATTATAGATTTGGGAGCTAAACCAAACAAAGCCTTAAAACAGAAGCAACCAAACATAAACTATACCCATGCCTCCACTGGCAGCCAGTGCAGTACTTGATAGGAGGGTGTTATGTGATCATATTTCTTCAACCCAAAAAAAATTAGCCTGACTGCTGCATTTTGTACTATTTGCAACTGTTGCTCATTAACGGCCTCTTTTACAAAGCTGCGCTAGTGGCTGCCGTGCGGCAACTGCCCCGAAGCCCTTTAAATCTATGGGCTTCGGGGCCATTAGCGCAGCCATTAGTACTATGAACACAGGATGGAGCCATTAGTGCAGCCACTAGCGCGGCTTTGTAAAAGAGGCTGTAAGTCTTTAATTGCACATTAAGTCTTTAATTATCTCTTCAAATTGTTAGAGCCCTAGCCCCTTTTTATTTCTTGAGAAAGGAAATAGCCTATTGTTTCCCTAGAAACAGTATGAAGTATAGATGCAAGTCCACTGAAAGAAGTGGTGAGTTGGGAGTATAAGATGGAGTATAAGTGTGTTGGCCGGCAGGTGCAAGCTTTCCGCCCGCCCTCTGAATGGTGCCTTCAGTTCTTGCGAGTGATTTGCAAGAACTGAAGGCACCATTCAGAAAGTGGCGCCGGCCCAAGCAAGTGGGCGGAAAGCTCACGCCTGCCGGCTGACACACCACTGGACCACCAGTCAATGGGAGACATTTAAGGGGGTGTGGGACAGGACGAGGTGGTGTGGGCCCAGGCAGGCAGGCGGAGGGCTCACGCCTACCGGCCGATGCACCGTTGGACCACCAGGCAATGGGAGACATTTGAAGAGGAACGGGATGGGGTGGGGGAGGTGTTTTAAAAAGGAAGGGGGAGGTGGGGTTTTTGAGGGGGTTATTCCCTTCTCTGTTCGATCTGGGTTGGGGAATACTTGTCCTCCCACTTCTTGGAAATGTGGGAGCAGTATCAAGGAAGGCTCAAGAGTCTGTAGTTTTCCAAGTTCTTTGCTGAGATCACGCTTTGGGATGGGGATGGGTGAGTTAGGGATGGGAAACATTATAGTTTGGTTAATTATGATGTTGGTTTTTTCTCTTTTTATATTAGTTTTGCAGTTGCAGTGCACCACTATGTCTTTCACTTTGTTTGTATTTATGCTCCGACTGCGGTGGGCAGTGGTCCATTATATTGTTGTTTTTTTGTTGTTATTTCATTGTTCTGCATACTGGAGGTTGCTCCATGCTCTAGGAGGGGGGGGGGGGTTCATGCTGTGGTATTCTTGATTATTGTTCCAGTTTTGTATTGGACTTGTTTCTGTTTTGTTTGTAATTTATTTTGGAAACCAATAAAAATTGTACCATAACAAAGGGATGGGGTGGGGGCGGGGGTGGTATTAAAAAAGGGACGGAACAGGAAGATTAAAAAAGGTACTGGGGGGCAGGGCATTGGGACAGGGTACAAAGCCTGGCAGGGAAGGGGGGCTGGGTGCAGAGCCTGGTATGTATTAGTACACAATTTGGTTCAGAATGTTTTTTTCTTGTTTTCATCCTCTAAATCTAGGGTGCGTCTTATGGTCAGGTGCGTCTTATGGAGTGAAAAATACGGTATATGTCTATGTATTTATCTCTGAAAGCTCTTTAAGAATTCTATTGGCCAGTTTACCATGGGCTGTAGACTGCTTGCTGCAATGCAGATCACAAACAGGAAACAATTGTAATCTCATACTCCCAATACCATGAATGATCTTTGGTTTCCTCTTCTCAAAGACAACAGAGTTGAGGCGCACCAGTGATCAGCTTCTGTTCATGAACATTTCATAGCCCAGTTGTGACACATAGCCTTGACAAGATCAGCATTAGAGGATATTTTGAGCTGGATTCTCTAAACGGCGCCATTATCAATTGTCACCTTCAAAAGCGGCACCGTTTGTGTGTCAATCACGCAATGGTGCCGTTTGAAGAATCACGCCTATGTGAAAGGTAGGCATCAGGAATGTAGGCCAGGGATTTAAAGGCCTACATTTCTGGTGCCTACCTTTCACAAGAATTTTGCCTAAGTCCACTTCTGGCATTAACTACGCCTAAAGTGGCCTTAAACTCCACAAGGCGCTTCTTTATATGGGACAACGGCGCTGTTTTTCGGCACCTCCATTTTTTAACAGCTTTTTAATTGGCATAGTCTTCAGCAGAGTCTTTAAACCCAATTCCTGACTGCAACGGCAGCCATCTTGGACAGGAAACCCCCCTCTAAAAAAAAACTCCCAACAAGGCAACAAAGAAATAAACCCCGAAATGTCCAATACTTGGGAAAGTTTGAAAAATAAAACTTCCCCCTTTACAGAGCCCACCATCAGCTCTAAGTAAATTGACTCAGTCCAGAGTTCTGGCTTCAGCCCGAAGTTGCAAAGTGACAGTCTTTCCGTTAAGCCCGCCTAACACCACGATTCTCTAACCAGCGCCGGTTTGAGAATCACATTGCCGCTGAACTGATTGTGGCAAGAGAATCTCCCTGCCGCAATCAGTTTAGCAGCCATGGCAACCTGTCCCGCTGCAAAGATTGCCAGCATAAGGGATGCCCAATCCCTCTTGCCAGAACCCCCGCCCCCATCCCTGCAAAGATTGCCGGCAGGAGAGATGCCCAATCCCTCCTGCCGGTATCCCCCCATCCCCACAAAGATCGCCAGCAAAAGGGATGCCCAGTCCCTCCTGCAGGAACCTCCCACCCCCCGCAAAGATCACTGACAGGAGGGATACCCAATCCCTCCTGCTGGAAACTCCACCCCCCCAAAGATCATCAGCAGGAGGGAAGCCTGGGTGGGCTACTTTTCAGGGTGTAGTGGGGTTCCAGCATGAGGGATTGGGCATCCCTCCTGCCAATGATTTTTGGGGTGGTTCCTGCAGGACGGACTGGGCATCCCTCCTGCTGGCAATCTTTGCAGGAATGGGGGTTCTGAAGGAAGGACTGGACATCCCGCCAGTAGTCTTCATTGGGGGGGAGGGGGGATGGGCTGCTAAACTTATCATGGTAAGGAGATCCCTTGTCATGATAAGCTCAGCGGCTGTGTCTGCTTGAAATGTAGGCCCAGGCACCTATCGCAGGCTTAGGGAGGCACGTAGGGTCACCTAAGCTCATGTAATGCCACTTTTGGGTGAAACCACACAGATGCCTAGCCTTAGGGGCGCTTAGGTGGCCCCAGATGCCTCCCTAGGCTCATGGAGGTGCCTACAATGTAGGTGGCCTGCCCGGGATAATTTTTTTTTTTTTTAAATCGTGCGTCCCAATTGGTGGTTAGACAGCAATAGGCTGTCTAAAATTGGGACTCTATTTATAGAATTTGCCTTTTGATGGAGACTTCAGTAGTTGGAACCCAAGCACAGTACCAGGTAGAGCTTTGGAATCTTGCCCAGAAATAGCTAAGAAAAAAAGAAAAATTTAAATTGAATCAGGTTGGGCAGACTGGATGAACCATTTGGGTCTTTATCTGTCATCATCTACTATGATATGCTACTATGCCTGTAGGTGTTATTCTTAAGTAATGATGCTTTAATTTAAATATTGATTAAAAACATCATAGTCAATATACCATACAAACTCATAAACACAGGATGCCCAGAAATATGTTGAGTATATTTCTCAGATGGAGAGTTATAAACAAGGCATTCGAGCTCAGAAAGTGGCAAAGTTTCGGCGAGATGAGTTGGATTAAACTAAGGGGTATGTTTACCCATGGATGGACCGTCATAGGAAATCACACCGGAATTGACCAAATAAGAAAATAACGTTTATTAATTTCTCTAGTGAATCATCAGTTGATGAATTGGGGACTAAAACGCGGTTGGGTGTACAACCCCCTGGTCCAGTTGATCCCAATATTCTGTCCCAATCTTTTTTACGGGTGGTACCAGTCGAGCCAGTAGTTTCGACAGTAGCAGCACTGGCAGGGAAGAGCAGGCCAACGCGCAAACAAGTGAAAATACATTGAATACTATTTTTAATTTATCCTCCAGACTTTTGAATGTAGTGGAAGAATCTTGTTTTAAAATTCAGATTATCATTTGTACCAACTCCAAAATATGACCCATACCATGTCAGAGTATATCTTCACTGCTTTTTTAGATCTTTGAAGTTGCGTTTATTTTTTGGGATAGAACAACATGAGAAAACCGAACAAGATAGTCAGGAAACTTTTCTTACCACCCATCGGGTTCGGTGTTCCTGGATGCCCCCGGGTCCTGCTGATAGCATGATCACTGCCTTTGAAAACAAGGTGATTAGAGATTTGACTAATATTGAACAGCACTCTAACACAAGGTGGAATAATATGTCTAGAGCTCAAAGACAGGCTTTATATTCATTGAGAAATGATGATAGTATCATCATTTTAAGGGCAGATAAAGGGGGAGGGGTAGTTGTGTTAGATAGGTCAGCCTATTTACAGGAAGGTCATCGTCAGCTTAATGATAGTCTGACGTATGAACTTTTGGCCGAAGATCCAACTAATAAGTTTCAAGATCTAGTATGTGCATTACTCACTAAAGCCAATAGACAAGGTATCATCTCATTTAAAGAATACAACTACCTCTTCAATAAGTGCCCTAATATACCTTTTATATATTTTCTTCCAAAAGTGCACAAATCGATGACCTCTCCCCTGGGGAGACCTATTTTGTCATGCTGTAATTCATTATTTGAACCTCTTTCACAATATTTAGATTATTTACAGTCATTCATGTGTTCAAGCCCTTCTTATATCAGAGATTCTATGGATTTTTTACATACTTTATTTGAATCTGCCAATCTTATGTCCATTGAAGATGAAATTTGGCTCGTCACATTATATATCACCTCACTGTATATGAGCATTCCTCAAGATGAGGCATTACAGACTATTGAACGTTATTTATTAAAATCTGATATGGTTGGAGGTAAGAAAGAATTGTTAATGCATATGGCTAGGTTTGTCATCCAATATAATTATTTTAGTTTTGAAAAGCAGTTTTACCTTCAAAAAGTAGGGGTAGCGATGGGGGCTACTGTAGTCCCTGTTGTGGCATGTCTATATAGGGCAGATTTTGAACAACAGTATGTGTATCAATCTCAGTTTTTTTGCTATTGTTATATGGCGTAGGTTTATTGATATCTTCTTTATTTGGAAGGGAGAAAAGAATGAGGTTTATCATTTTGTGCACTATTTAAATCAATGTAATGCGCACCTTGTCTTTACAGACTGTTCATGCTAATCAGATAAATTTTTTGGATGTTATTGTGCATTGAAGTTTGATACTTCCATTTATTGTAAAGAAACAGACAGGAATACTTTGCTGCATTATGGGAGTCATCACCCCAAGAATTTGAAACAAAGTATTCCAGTAGGGCAGATGCTTAGATTGAAAAGATTGTGTTCATCTAATCAGGAATTTAAACATCAAGCTCACATAATGCTTAATAAATTTAAGGAATGGGGATATTCTAATGGATGGATGTTTAAAAAAAGCTTATAAACGTGCCTCCAATGTCCACTGGGAGTGGTTAAAATGTAAATCTCAGTCAAGTAGTCAAGATACATTAACATGTGTCCTTCCCTATTCTGTTGAGACCTTGCAGTTGCGTGCTGCTATAGTTAAACATTGGGACATTTTGAGATATTATCCAGAGTTCTCTAATTTACCCCGATTTTCATATAAACGGGGGCACAATTTAGGGGAGTTAATAATAAAACCTAAATCTCAGACATTGTCTTCCAATGAAAATAGGGGACATCATGCTTGTGGGAAATGTGTTTATTGTCAGCATGCATTAATAACCACTAGTGTGCCAATACCCCATGGTAATCGAAGGTATGAGTTGTATGAATACACTGATTGTACTTCTATACATGTTATATATGCCATCATTTGTCCGTGTGGTTTAATGTATATAGGCCAAACTCGTCGTGTGGTTAAACTTAGAATAGCAGAACATCTGAGCTGCTTACGCAGTAGTGTTAAGGCAATTTCATGCTGCTCATGGGGGGAATATTTCCAGACACTTAGAGAATTGTGAACAGAGATTTATTTTTACTTGGGATACAGTGGCCCCAAGGGGGCTACATAAAGCGATTGAATGGCCTCTGGGTTCCTAGGAGGTAGCCAATCGGCTTATAACACATGGTGATCATGTGGTATAAGTACTGCGGTATGGGAGTGTACTTGACTGCTTTGAGAGTGTTTAGAGATGGCTGTGCCGCCATTGAGTTCTGAAGGGGACTCTGTCCCAATGTGAGGCTGTCTGCGTTTGCTAAGTATGTGTTTAATGATATGTTATAATATTTGATATTGCTGTTTAAAGTTTGAATGTATATTGATATATGGCTGTTTTTTCAGAGAGTGTTACATATATCTTCCTCTTGAAAAAGCTGGAAGGGAAACACGTATGATGTCAAAGAACTACCGGAGACTGCATACTGTGTTGAGGAAGTTTCAAGGTTTTTGAATTGTACTGACTTCCTGGATTTATGAATAAGATGTGTTGGATTGATGATTTTGGATTATGACTGTTTTAAAATTGAGCTTTTTTGAATGAACTTTTCACTTGTGGTTTTTTTCATTTGCGATTTTGTGAGAGAGCACTGAGCACTTTGGAAGATGCAGCTGAACCCAGGATGATCTGATGACTTCAGAAGATAAGAATTTCATTGTGATGGACTGTTAGAACTCTTAGATGGTTGCTTATTTTCAACTTAGGAGCACTGCTGGAGAATTCTGGGCATCCTGTGTTTATGAGTTTGTGATGTTTTTAATCAATATTTAAATTAAAGCATTGTTTGAAAAATATTAATTCTTTTTTTGTAGAAAGTTTAGAAAGTTTTTGAAAGAATTAGGTATTACGAAGTAATACTCCCATTGTAGTGTATATTCTTAAGTAATGGCCATGTGTCCTCCCCTTGGACTTTGAATGTTGCCACATAGCATGCCCAACCTAACTGATCTGTGCAGCTGATGGTTCAACAGCAGACTTAAATCAGGGACCTGCCACATGGCACTGCACAGAAATTAACACCTACAGCTATGGAATTTATACCTCTCAAAACCTTATAGGAGTAGAGAGATTTCAAGATGCTCACATACCCCCTATTCTTCTGGTTAAGTTTCTTTAGAAAAGCTTTGGTGACATCAAGTGCTTCTTTTTCCTTCAGCAGCAGATTTCCAGATACATTGCAGTTCAGGTCTATCCGGTCACTCCTTAGCATCTGGAAATCTAGATTTGTCCAGTTGAATGTCTGGTTCCAGTTCACAATCTTTTCAAATATGGGTGAATATTCTATTTGATCCTTCTCCTCCTCTTCCTCTATATTCTGTATTTGCAAATCTCCAACTGAGTCTTGCTCCTTTTCCTCCAGCACCAGTGTGTCTTTGGACAAATCTGACTTCTGCCATCTTGCATTCTTCCCCAGATCTGCTTCCATCTTGACCCTTCCAATGGTTTCGACACCCTGATCTGTGTCCCTTTCCCTCTGCATTGCAATGGAAGGTTTCTCCTCAGTTAATGAATGTGCTTGATGAGTCATTACAGCTGAATTAGATATGTGGGTCGATTTAATGGTTATTTTACTGAGCAGTGAAGCTTGTTCCTTAATCTGGGTGACCGGTATATCTGATGACCTGTATTTGCCACTTTGTTTCATTTTGTTCACTTCCATGTTCTCTACTTTTGTTGACAGACTCACTCTCTCTTGCAGATTCATGCCTTCAGTATTTTTGGTTCCAGCACGATTCCCATGTAATATCCCTTCCCCAGTATTCTTATTTATGCCGAGGTCTTCATGTATGATTTGACATGGGTAATGGGATTTACTGGGATTGTCCTGGACGCCTATTATCTTTTTGTACTTGCTGACAAGTGGATTTTTCATTTTGTTCTGTAGAGATTGCTTCTGGCTCTCATTGACAGACAACAGCTTTATTTCTTGCCCAATATTTTCATCATTATCATTTATTATAATAACATCCTCTCTCTCCAGAACATCGAATGGTCTTGCGAGATTCTGTGCTGCATATTGATAATTCTCATCCTCATCACTGTATTCAAGATTCACCTCTGCAATAACACAACAGATAAGTTGTTACAATCAACATGTTTATCACATTAGAGAAACTTGCAGTAATGAAAGAGATTTTTTAAACTTGCTTTATATAGTTTACCTCAAATGGTTCAAATATGATCTAATGAAGGTAGCTGAATTCTTAGAAACAAAGAAACATGATGGCAGATAAAAGTCAAATAGCCCATCCAGTCTAACCATCCGCAGCATCCACTATCACCTCTTCTCCCTAAGAGATCCCATGTGCCTGTCCCATGCTTTCTTGAATTCAGACACATCTTATCTTAAGATGAATGAAGACTCCTTCCTCAAAGGAGGCCTGAAGGTCAACATCTGGAACAATCTACATTCTTAAGTTGTTGGACAGATTGTTCTATTTCTACATTATAATAGTAGATTTGTAGAAGTTAAAATTTGCCATATGTATAAGGCAATTTCCAGACAGCCAGTTGACATCAGGGGTGGGACTGCAGCAGAGGGAACACGCTGCACAGACCGACGGCAGCCTGCTAGGTTCTCTACAGCACCGGCGATCCTCTGCAGACTGCCATAATTAGCTTTAAAAGTGAGACCGGGAGGCCAGGGGGGAAGCCAGAGGATGCTAGAGAGAAGGAGAAAACATGCAGGCCTTTGGGGGAGCCCCCTGATGTAGAAATACACAGAGGGAGGGGGGTCCAAAGAAATGTACATATGCCAGACTAAGGGTGGGGTGGGGTTGGGGCAGGGAAGGAAGGAAGGAAAGAAAGAAAATTGTTGCAGGAGGAGTGATGAGAGAGAGAGAGAAATGGTGCATGGGAGAGAGCATGTTGGGTTGGGAGGTGGGAAGGAGGGATGTCACTCGAGTGAAGAGGCAAGGAAAGACAAAGCATGCAGGAGATAGGAAGTGTTGGACTCATGGAGAGGGTGAGATGGATGGGGAGGACAGAAAGGAGGGAAGGAGATATGTCACACTTGGGGGAAGGGGGAGAGGGCAGAGAGTGAAAATTTGGACTCATGGAGAGAAGTTGGTTGGGGGAGGGAAGGAGGAATGGAGGAGAAGCAGCATGCAGGAGGAAGAGAGACAGAAATGTTGGACTGGTGGAAAGAAGGGAGAAATGTTGGACTGGGAGGGGGGCCAGAAAGGAAGAAGGGAAGGGAGATGGACTGCAGGGGGCAGAAAGGAGGAAGGGAGAGAGAAATGTTGCACTGGGTGGGGAGGCGAGATGACTAAAGGAAGGGAGAGATACCAGATCAGGGAATGAAAGGGAAGGAGGGGAGTCTGGTAATACAACAGAAATAATAATTACAATAGTAGTAGAAAGAGATGCCAGATTATGAGAAGGAGAGGACTGGAAAGGGGGGGGAGGAAGGAAGGAGAGAGATGTTGGACTACGGGGGGAGGGGGAATAGGGAAGGAGAGGTATGTCAGACCATCGAAATGGGGAAGAAAGGAGAGAGAGATAGGAAAGGAAGGTAAGACATAGAAAAGTAGATTTTGAGAAGAAAGCAGAAAAATTGAATTTTAAGTTAATGCCAAAGATGGATGCAAGGCAGAAAGTGAAGGAGAGAAAAACAGTCAATGAATGAGAACATGAGTCACGTGAATGCATTTTCGTTACTATGGTTATGTTGGCTCCTTTTATATGTGCTGAGAACAGCCTGCCCTTCTTTCGCTGCCTGACTGTGTCTGTTATAGGTAAAGGTCTGGTCTCGCTAGAACTTTCTTTGTTAGAGGCATTTGTCTTGCGCAGATTTCACTTGCCCCTGGTGAGAGCGACACTACTTCCAAACTTCTTCATTTGCAGGTATGTTCATATTAACATTTCCTTACCTGAGAACGTGGCTTAATGTGTTTAAAGCTACATAAGATGCTCGTTAGAGAATTGCAAGATAGGGCACTGTGTAAAAGCACGACTGGAGGGCTATTTATATTTAATCAGTTATCGGATAGAAAACAGAGGGTAGGGTTAAATGGTCATGTTTCTCAATGGAGGAGAGTAAACAGTGGAGTGCCGCAGGGGTCTGCATTAAGACTGGTGCTATTTAACTTATTTATAAATGGTCTGGAAATTGGAACAACGAATGAGGTGATTAAAATTGCACATGACACTAAACTGTTCAAAGTTTTTAAAATGCATGTGGATTGTGAACAATTGCAAGTGGACCTTAGGAAATTGGAAGACTGGGTGTCCAAATGGCAGATGAAATATAATGTGGACAAATGCAAAGTGATGTACATTGGGAAGAATAACCTGAATCACAGTTACCAAATGTTAGGGAATGTTAGGGTCCAACTGTTATAGGGGAAAACACCCTCCAGGGACTCAAGACAAAGTTAGACAAGTTCCTGCTGAACCAGAACATACACAGGTAAGGCTAGTCTCAGGGCACTGGTCTTTGATCTAAGGGCTGCTGCGTGAGCAGACTGCTGGGCACGATGGACCACTGGTCTGACCCAGCAGCGGCAATTCTTATGTTCTTATGACCCCCAAGGCAGTCCGAAGAGACTGATGGAGAAATAACGGACAAGATTAAACACGAATGCAAGGGAGGCAACGCAATTATCATGGGTGACTTCAACTATCCAGGGATAGATTGGAACCTAGGCAACTCCAGCTGCAATAGAGAGACCAAGTTCCTGGATGCTGTAGGCGATTGCTTCCTGGAACAACTTGTCATGGAAAATACGAGAGGAAATGCAATTCTAGACTTAATTCAAAATGGAGTACGAGGACCAGCACAAGGTATAGAAGTAGAAGAAACCCTGGGAAACAGTGATCACAACATGATCCACTTCAACCTAGACACAGAAACAAAAAATCGATCCAGAACGACAGCCACAGCACTGAACTTCCGAAAAGGGAACTATGAAGGGACGAGAGTCATGATGAGGAAGAAGATTAGGAAAAGGATAAGCACTGTAAATACGCTAGAGCAAGCATGGTCTCTTTAAGGACACAGTCAGAGGCACAAAATTTATATATACCGCATATCAACAAGGTTTCCAAGAGGAAGACGAACAAGAAACCGGTGTGGCTCACTATAGAAGTGAAGGAAGCGATCAGATACAAGAAGACTTCATTTAAGGAATGTAAAAGGACAAAAAAACAGACGAAAACTGGAAAAAGCACAAACAACATCAAAGCAAGTTCCATAAGGCGGTAAGAGGGGCCAAAAGAGACTACGAAGAAAATATAGCCAAGGAGGCCAAAAACTTTAAGCCGTTTTTTCGATATATTAAGGGGAAACGACCCGCGAAGGAAGTGGTGGGGCTGTTAGATGACCATGGAATAAAGGGAGGACAAAGCCATTGCCGACAAACTGAATACATTTTTTGCATCTGTATTTACTGAAGAGGATATATCCAATATACCTGAAACCGACAGGCTATACACAGGAAATGAAGATTGAAAACTGACAGATACGACGGTAAATCTAGAATAGGTATGCAGACAGATTAATAGGTTTAAAAACGATAAATCCCCGGGACCAGACGGCATCCACCCGAGGATAATCAAGGATCTGAAAGGGGTTATAGCTGAACTGCTCCAATTAATAGCCAATCTGTCAATTAAATCAGGAAAGATTCCGGAAAACCGGAAAGTGGTGATTGTTACGCCAATCTTCAAGAAAGGTTCAACAGGGGATCCGGGAAACTACAGACCAATGAGTCTGACTTCGGTACTGGGAAAGATGGTAGAGGTGCTGATAAAGGACCGCATCATCGATCACCTTGACGGACACAAACTGATGATGACCAGCCAGCATGGCTTCAGCAAAGGAAGATCTTGCTTGACAAACTTACTGCACTTTTTTGAAGGAGTAAAATGGTCAGATAGACAAGGGTAACCCAGTTGACATCGTATATCTAGATTTTTAGAAGGTGTTCGACAAAGTTCCGCATGAACGTCTACTTCGACAAATTGCGAGCCATGGAATCAAAGGTGATATACTCACGTGGATTAAAAACTGGTTGGTGGATAGAAAACAGAGAGTTGGGGTAAATGGACAATACTCAAGACTGGAAAAGCGTCATGAGTGGAGTGCTCAGGCCTGTGCTCTTCAACATATTTATAAACGACCTAAAAATTGGCACGACGAGTGAAGTGATTAAATTTGCGGACGATACAAAGTTATTCAGAGTATTGAGGACACAGAAGGATTGCAAAGACCTACAACAAGACAAACACACTCAAGGAATGGGCCGCAAAATGGCAAATGAGGTGCAACGTGGATAAGTGCAAGGTGATGCATGTCGGTAACAAAAATCATATGCACGAATACAGGATATCCTGTGCTATACTCGAAGATCCCCCCCCCAGGAAAGAGACTTGGGAGTACTTGTAGACAAGTCAATGAAACAATCTGCGCAATGCGCGGCGGAGGCGCAAAGGGCAAACAGAATGCTAGAAATGATTAAGAAGGGGGATCACAAACAGATCTGAGAGGGTTATCATGCTGCTGTACCGGGCCATGGCACGCCCCCATCTGGAATACTGCGTTCAACACTGGTCGCCATACATGAAAAAGGACATAGTGCTACTCGAAAGGGTCCAGAGAAGACCAACAAAAATTAAGTTACTGGAGGAGTTGCCGTACAATGAGAGGCTAGAGAAACTGGGCCTCTTCTCCCTTGAAAATAGGAGACAGAGGGGACATGATCGAAACATTCAAGATATTGAAGGGAATTGACTTAATAGAGAAAGAGAGATTGTTCACCCTCTCCAAGGTGAAGAGAATAAGAGGGCACTCGCTAAAGTTAGAAAGGAAAAGATTCCGTACAAAGGTAAGGAAGTTCTTTTTCACCCAGAGAGTGGTAGAAATCTGGAACGCTCTTCCGGAGGCTGTTATAGGGGAAAGCACCCTTCAGGGATTCAAGACAAGGTTGGATAAGTTCCTACTGGAACAGAACATATGCAGGTAAGGCTAGACTCAAATAGGGCACTGGTTTGTGACATAAGGGCCACTGCGTGAGGTGTCTGCTAAATGCGGCTAGCCGCGGGTAACCCGCCACCGCCACAGTCTCTAATACAAAAGACTTAAAAAGGTTAAAGCCCTTCAGTTTGGAGAAGACATGAATGAGAGAGATATGATAAAGGGCTATAAAGTCATGAATGATGCGGAACAGTGTGACAGTTCACACCTTGCAGTCATCCCTGCCACCCAGGAAAAGAGAGAAACAGTGCTTCCAGGCAGTAACAACCATACATTAGAAAGCAGTTCAAAGCAGTGGCGTACCTAACATATGTGACACCCAGGGCCCATCATTTTTTGATGCCCCCTCATCTATATGAAAAATATGATTTTTAGTAAAAGGCAGCATCTTAAACACTGCAGTGAGCACTAGAACACCAACACACACTGTAAAACTAAACAAGCTAAACAAGCCAGATCCTACACAGTCAATTGATCCTGTACACTCAATGCCAACAGAAAACCATGTCCTTTTCATATACACAGAACACAGATACACCCTCGCCCAATATGGAATAATCACGAACTAAAAATAGAATAATGTAGACAAAAGTTAAACTGAACCGCCAAGAAACCAGACTCTGCATACAATGCAACACCACAGAAACAGTGACACTTCCTCTAATACTGTGCAAAATATAAAGACAGTAGATGTAAATTTGAAAAAACTGATATAACAATCACCACTTTACAAATTAACAAATAGAAATAAAACAAATAATGATAAATAAGAAAATACCATTTTATTGGACTAATCCATTTTTCACTTAGCTTTCAGATGCCAAATCTTTCTTCAGAACAGCATTTGATGTTTTGTCTGTTCTTATTGCCATAAAACCAATAAAAATATTTTGAACTAAAAAAAAAAAAGAACAGTACAGTATACTACTGTTATGGTATCCTGTCCTGACTTAAGGAAAGCGATTTAGTCTAAAAAAAGATTGCCTTATTTCCATTTCTTATTTATAAACTTTTATCAATACAGTTACAATACTGTTTGATTCTAAGTAAAGCAACAACAAAAAAATATTTCTACCTTTTGCCGTTTCTGCTTTAATCATCTTCTCTTTGCTCTCTTTTTTCTATACAGCATTTGTCTTCTCTCCCTTCCATGAAACATCTATTTGCCCCTTCCACCCAGCTTCTGCTCTCTCTCTCTACCCCTTCCATCTACTGCTCACACTCTCTGCTCCTTCCATCCACTGTCCACCCTCTCTGCCCCTTCCATCCACTGACCACCCTCTCCCTCTTCCATATGGCATCATCCCTCTTTCTATGTCCCTTCAATAAACTGTATATCCTGTACCCCTTCTCTCCTTTGTACATGATTTATTTCAGCTTCACCCCCTCTCCATTTTCTTTCTCCATCCCCTCCCCTATGCTTTGGCATCTCTCTTCTCCTTTCCTTCCTTCCTTCCCTCCCTCGCCACACTATGGTCTGGTATCTCTATCTCCTTCCCTACCCTCACCCCATGCCCTGGCATCTCTCTTCCTCCATGTTCTGGCACCTCCTCCCCCTCCGATCTGGCATTTGTCTTCTTAGTTTCCCTTCCCTCCCCCAATGCTCTGGCATTTCTCTCCTCTCCTTCCAACTCCCCCTTCCCCTTCATTATCTGTCATCTCCTCTTCTTCCTTTCTCTCCCTTCCCTCCTTCCTTCCTTTCCCCTTGTCTGGCATCTGTCTCCTTCCCTCCCCCCATGCCCTGGCATCTCTCCCTCCCCCTCCATGGTCTGGTATCTCCTTTCCTTTTCCTCCCTCCCATGGACTTGGCATCTCTCGTTCCTCTTCCTTCTCCCTCCCTCCCTCTCTCCCCCCAAATGGGTGCTACTGCAGCAGCAGCAATTCTCTCCCTCCCCCTTCCCTGTGCAGCAGCAGCAGCAGCATTTTTTGCCAGTTTCTTGTTACAGTCAGTTTCCATTCAAAGCTGTGGGCGTTGACACCTCGTACGATCCGCGGCTGCGTCTGAAGCCTTCTCTCTGACATCATGATGTCAGAGGGAACGCTTCCTACGCGGTTTGACTCTTCTATTGAATGCAAGGGCCTGGTGAAGGGGACCTTATAAGGACTACTGAAGTCTGGATTGCGGCCTGTGGCCAGTCAAAGCACTGTTGTAGTGTTTTATTTTTCCTTTGAGGAGTGTTGTGGCTTTTTTTTGTTGCTAATAATTTGGGCCTGCTTGGGAGTAAGGCTGCCCAGAAGGAGCTGAACTCTTGGGGACTTACTGAAGCTAGGCTGCAATGTTAAAAGCCAGTGATGTTTATTTTTTCTCTTCTTTTGGGCTTGATAATAAAGCAGGTTTAAACTGCATGAACTTACCTAGGAGTTTGAGATTTTAATCTGCTGTGAAAGGTGATATAATAAACCTGAACTTTTCTTTTGAAAGTCAAAACTGTTTGGGGAGTTTTCTTTATTGTTTGAGTTTCACAGAACTTTTTCTTTTGAAGCCTTTTGACGTTTTCACCATGAAGGGCCATTCTCCATTTTGAGTGGCACACTTGTCTCGGCATAGTCACCCACCACGGCTACCCTAGCGAGAGCTGGGTGGGTGACAACAGGTAAATAGGGAATGGTTCTCTCAAACAATGGGAATGTCCCATGAAACAAACAGGTGGTAGATTTAACACACAATGGAGAAAGTATTCTTTTCAGACAACTCACAATCAAGCTGCGGAATTTTTGCACAAGGCATCTAGAATTGCTGGGTTTAAAAGGGGTTTGAATATGTTACTGGACCAGGAGCAGTAGAATATGATTTGGTTGTAGGGGTTAAGCCAACCAACCAACCTCTGTTTCTGCCAGCTCTCTGGCTTCTGATGCTAAGTGGAGCAAATAGTTGGCTAGGCCAGAGTCTCACCAGTCCATCTTATTCCACCACCTATGATGGAAGAAAGTCCATAAGCAACTAGCCAGGAGTGGAGGAGTGGCCTGGTAGTTAGAGCAGCTGCCTCAGCATCCTGAGGTTTTATGTTCTATTCCCACTGCAGCTACTTGTAACTCTGGGCAAGTCACTTAGAACTTCATTGCCCCAGGTACAAAAAAAGTATCTAAGAGACATAAACTGCTTTGATTGTAACCATACAGAAAAAGCGATATATCAAGTTCTATCCCCTTTATCTATGGGACTGGGACTGAGCAGAAATGGGCCTGCTTTTTGCAATCTGCTGTTACTTTGTAATAACTCAAGATTAGTCGCTGTTGGAGATAAGATGCTGGGCTAAATGGACCTTTGGGCAGAATCAGCATTGAATGCATTATACTCTTATAACATAGTATATTATGCTTGCACTACTGCTATTGCACAGAGAACACAGAAGCACAGTCAGAGAAAACTAAACCTAGGGTACTTAGGAATACATGCAAGCAAAAGCACAGAGGAAAGTTTTTTTTGTTTTTTTTAAATAGAAAGTTAGAGAGAAATTTTAGCTCAAGAATGTTGGACAGTCAGACAATCTTTCCCAGCCTCTCACATGGATAACATACCTGCTTTTTCTTCCATTAAATCATATTCCACAGCCCTTTTCTGTAGTGGGTCAAATTTTATATATTTATAAAATCCACATCTGTAAAAGTTAAGACAGAATTCAATCTGTGCTGTTGGTCTAACACTGGTGTTAGTTGCTTATTGATGCCATACAGTAGAGAATGCAGACGGTACCACTGAGGTCCGTGAGATATAAGTTACTGTTTACTTTGAAAATGTTTTGAGACCTTCCATACTTATGTTGAATAGAGTATTGCTGGGGAAGGCTTGAAGAGTATTATAGCCACAGCTGAAAATTTGTAAATACAGTAGAGAATGACATGGTGACAAAATTCATCACCGTTCCCGTCCCCGCGGATAACCGCGGGAAACCATCTTCATGTCATTCTTTAAGGAGAGAGGGAAGAATCAGAGTATGAATGGCCACAACCACTGACCCTCAAGCTTTGCTTTGAAGAATGCTGGTGTAGAAGGACTGAGGTTGAAATAGACACTAGAAAATGACATGGGATTATTTCCCGCGGTTATCCGCGGGGACGGGAACGGTGATGAATTTTGTCACAGTGTCATTCTCTACCATACAGTTCTAGCATTCAGCACTGTGCAGCAGCTAAAACCCAAAATTGTCACTTAAATATCATTGACATTCCATTACAAATTCCAGAGCTGGGCAAGAAAATCACTGCTATGTTATTAGAAACTAGCTCTGTCTAGTTAGCAGGATTCTAGCCAACTTACCCAAAGAGTAGCCAATACTCTGTATCAAAGAAATATTAACTACTCTTGATAAACCCAATGTAAAAGATAGAACTGTAAATGTTATAATCCTAAGAGTCACTGTGTTGCTATGGGGTGTGTCTATAGTAGTGCTGCCCGATTCGAATCGATTCACTTCGGGTGAATTGATTCGAATTGATTTGTTTTGGGAAAAAATCAAACTTACCGATTCGTTGGCCCCCTTGCTAGCGACCCGTTCGGGCTTTCCCTCTGCCACTGGAGACCACACACTGGAGTGTGTGGCGCAGTGGTTGGATCTACAGCCTCAGCACCCTGGGGTTGTGGGTTCAAACCCCGCGCTGCTCCTTGTGACCCTGGGCAAGTCACGTAATCCTCCATAGCCCCAGGTACGTTAGATAGATTGTGAGCCCACCGGGAAAGAGAGGGAAAATGCTTGAGTACCCGATTGTAAAAACCGCTTAGATAACCTTGATAGGCGGTATATAAAAGCCTAATAAAAACTAAAAAAAAACAAAAAAAAACTTAATGTAAGTTCCGGTTTTGCAAAACTGGAAGTTACATCAGAAGCAAGGATTCTGGTGGCAGAGGGAAAGCCCGAATGGACCTCTGCATGCAGATCGGCAGCAGCAAGGTTCTCTCCTCTCCGGCCAGAAGTATTTCTCATCTTCTCCCTGCCCAGGCAAAAGCGGAGGTAGCGAATGCGATTCATTACCCTGCCGCTACTCCGGGCGTCTTCTCTCCATTCGGCCGCCCAAGGGGAAACAGGAAGTTTTCACCGAGGGCGAGCCCCAGTGAAGAGAAGACGCAAGAAGTGGTGGCAGGAGTACATCGGTAAATAACTACCACCACTAGCAACATGTTGTAACATCAAAATAAAGGTAGATGGGGGGAGAGGGGAGATGGACTTGGGGGAGTTGGTGGATTGAGAGATGGGGGAGGAAGAGAGTGGAGGAGAGATGGGGAGAAGATGGATGGGAGAGATGAACTTGGTGGAGGGAGGAGATGGATGAAGGAGATCATGGAGGGGAAATGAACTTGGGGAGAGGGAGAGATGGGGGAGTTGGTAGACTGGAGAGGGAGATATGGGGAGAAGATGGATGGGAGAGGTGAACTTGGTGGAGTGGGGAAGATGGATGGTGGAGAGGGGATATGGACTTGTGGGAGATCATGGAGAGGGGAGATGGGGGAAGGAATAGGAGAAATAATGGATCTAAAAACAGAGGAGAGGGAGAGAGATGATGGACAATGGGATTTAGGGAGGGAAGGAACAGAAAGGGAGAGAAGTTGAACACAAGGGATGGTGTAGGGGGATAGAGATACTAGATAGGAGAGTAGTTAGAAAGAGAAAGGGAGAGCTGGTGGGGAAGGAGGGAGAGATGCTGGATGAAAGGGTAGTTGAGAAAAGGAGAGATGGTGGATCTGGGGATGGTGGGGTCCATCGCTGCAGTTACGGGAATAGAGACGAAAAAAAGGAAAAGGATCTCCGGGGGAGGGAAGGGAAATTGAAGGGGAGGACAGAGATGGAAGATGGATGGTTACCACGGAAAAAGAAGAAAACAAATGGGCAAGAGACCCTGGCAGAGCCTGGGCCAACACGATTTGAAAACTGACCAGACAACAAAAGGTAGAAAAAAATAATTTTATTTTCTGTTTTGTGATTACAGTGTGTCAGATTTGAAACTTGTATCCTACCAGAGCTGGTATTAGACTGCGAACGTGAGCTAGGATTTAAAAGAGAGAGGAAAAGTCTTTTTTGTTTGTTTATACCACAGTGCTAGTGTGGGTTGGAGAGGGCAAAGGGGGTGAAGAGGCTATAAAACAAACCCACCGGGATGTTTGGAAAAAAACGCCTAATTGGGCAGGAAAATCGAATCAAAAAATTGATTCAATAGGCTGAATTAAAATCGAAATATTTTTTCCTGAATCGGGCAGCACTAGTCTATAGCAGGTCTCACTATTTTGGGAATATATTAGTCAACTAATTCATAAACCACTTTAAGCAGCTAAAATCTGCTAATGTACTTTGATTTACTGGGAGCTGTTTTCAGGCTTTATATCCATTGACCAAAATAAAAAACTAATATTTTGCATACAAGTATACTCGTTATATTTTATAGCGTTCAGAAAATGGCTACTATGTATCTCACTTAGATGTGCTATTGACGTCATCACGTTGCAGAGTGCGCTGCTCTCGCAGGATTTCCACAGTGTCTCTAAAAGCTTCAGTCGCCATAGCTTCAGCCACTAAGTTCAGCATTATTTTGCCAGAGGTTGGAGTCTGTTATTTAAGAAGAGATATGTTTCCAACTGGGATTTAATGCACGTTTCAGCTCCTGAAGAAGTTAGCAAAATGGAGCTCTGTCGAGCCGAGACATTCATTTGATTCATATAAGTCTAATGAAAGGATTAAATGAACTGTGATTTGTAATGGTCACGTGTTGGGATTTTTCTACAAACTTTCCTACAAATTTTGAATGAAATATTTTCCTTATAAGACAAGTTTAATGAATGGATCAGATGAACTGTGATTTGTATTTTTATACATTGGGATGTACTCATGAATTTATTTAAGAATTTGAATGAAATTTTTATTTACTTTTTGCACTTTAGATTTATGAACTGTGAATGAAATTCTTGCTAATATTTTTATAGTAATTTTAAGGGCGGGCTTTTTTAGCTGTTTTTCTGTCCCTCTATCTTCCTCTCAAAGTTTTTCACTATAGAGACCAAATGATGTACAGGTCAGAACTTATTTAGGTTTTATTACCTGGTGCTTGTCATTTACAAGTTTTCTGCCTGGGGCCATGAAAGCTACCAACGTTAAACTAGGCCCGTACTGAGGTGTCTCATTTATTATTATTATTGTCTTTATTTATATCCAGTGAAATTTGCCTTGAGAGTTATATACAGGGCACTACCAATGCCTTTTTGTCTTATTGGAATACTTTTTGGCAGTTTTTTTCAGAGTTTTTAGATTACTATGTCGCTCATTTTTCAATCAAAGCAAAAGAGCACCCATTTTCAATCATTGCACTTGTTCACAGTACCTCACATCCGAACTTTGTTTCTCCACCGGTTAGAGGTTGTAAATTTAAATAATAATAATAATAACTTTATTTTTGTATATCACCATACACCGAAGAGTTCTAGGCGGTTCACATTAGTTAGACAGAGATTACAAGTGGTTACATATCAAATTGATCATAGTGTTGCAAACAGCAAGGAGAGAGTAGTTACAAGAGGTTACATATCAAATTGATCGTAGAGTTGCGAATAGCAAGGAGAGAAGTGGGGGGGGGGAGAGGAGGGGGACGGGGAAAGTCATCACCAACATCTTCTCTCACATCAAGCAGCATTATGGGGTAAAAACCTGGAACAACTGCTCGTGCCTACTACTTATAGGGAATTCAGGAAACGCCTAAAAACACATCTGTTCCTGAAGTACTTAGGTAACTGATCTATACAATTTTAGTCCTCAACAAATGATCTTTAGAACTGTTATTCACTAACTCTGAACTTTGTTTATTCCACTTGATCTGTAATACCCTTTAATCATTGTAAACCGCATAGAACTTCCCGGTCCTGCGGTATATAAACTGTTATTATTATTATATTTCTTAGAGTCTTGATCATAAGAAGATTAAGTGCACTTATTTGTTTTCAACTGTTCTTTGTCACTTCTTTTTTCTCTCCTTTTAAAAGAATCTCTGCGATGTCTTCCTGGGGTACTTCCTTATCTATAATATCCACCAAATGTTCACCTCTGAAAGAGTGATCAAAGCAAAAGAACTAGTTGGCATTTTCTACCGATTTACTGCCCTACTATTATATCTACAATATTTAAAGTATATAAAATACTAATAAAATTAATGATTAACGGCCTCTTTTGCAAAGCCGCATTAGCGGCTGCCATGCAGCAACAGCCCCGAAGCCCTTTAAATCTCTATGGGCTTCAGGGCCATTAGCGCAGGGCAGCCACTAGCGCGGCTTTGTAAAAGAGGCTGTAAGTTAGGTAGGGGGCAATGAACTTATGACAAACTGACATGTAAATCTCAGGGCAATGAAATGGTTGAGCCTCCGGTTTGAAAAATTTGAAAAGGTTTGACTTGAGGTAGATATCATCTTCTGTTGGAAGTTTGGCATTTTGCCACCTTGGGAAGTGGATATAATTTTTGCTGAAGGTATTTATTGAGGTATGCAGTAGTCATTTTCTGAGCACTATACAATATAACGAGTATATATGCAAAATATTAGGTTTTTTATTTTATTTTTTAGTTTGTTGGAACCTATAACCCCCACCTTTACAAAGCCTACTAGCATTTTTAGCACTGGCTGCCACGGTAACAGCTCTGATGCTCATAGAATTCCTTTGAGCATCCAAGCTGGTGGGTAACAGCTTGGATGCTCAAAGGAATTCTATGAGCATCAGAGCTGTTACCGTGGCAGCCAGTGCTAAAAATGCTAGTAGGCTTTGTAAAGGTGGGGGTTATAGGTTCCAACAAACTAAAAAATAAAATAAAAAACCTAATATTTTGCATATGCAACTTTGCTAGTGCAACTTTGTATAGGAGGGGGTAAAATTGGAAAAAGAAAAATGAGAAATAAAGTATTATTCCGGGATTAAGAGACTTTTGTTCAAATTAACCTAGGAATATAGTAATTGTTCTCCCATTTTGAATATATTATATATATATCCACTGGCCAGTTTTCAAGGGGAAACTTTTCATGATGTGGCAGTGGTAGCAAGGAGTTTTTGGCTCTGTATTTTATGGATGTACTGTATGCATGATAAATCAGTGAACATCAGGAAAAGGGATTTGTGCTTGTGTTTTACAGGTCCACTATGGCCCTGTCTGAGCACCATTGTTCTTCATCACCCCCCCCCCCCCCCCGAAGACTAATGCAACTTTCAAAGCAGTCTTCTTCATGAGTAAGCAACAGAATTCCTTTGAAAAGTGTCTCCTTGCTGTAAAAATGTGACTAAAAATAAACATAACCCTGAGAGATGTAGTAATCAACATGGGCTACGGTTAAGTCATGTTGTTTTACTGTCAAACCCAATTATTAGTAACTAGGTCTCATTTCATCAAAATGGGACCTGTGGTAAAATAGCAAAAATCTGAAGTAAAATGATACAAGGTTTGTTCAAAAAGTTCCAGGCAAGTTTGAATTGTGTGCCAACAAGAAGTTCTTTTGACATGCACTAGGTAGCGTTGAGTAGCTTGAAACTTCATTAGTAACCTCTTTTTTTTCCGTTTGTTAATATCTGTTTTCGTCTCCGAGCTACAGCAGTTTTTGTGATCAGCTATTTTTCATCATGTGCAACCTCAGTGAGCAGTGCTACAATGTGAAGTTCTGTTTTAAATTGGGTAGGACCGCTACAGAAACTTATGAAATGTTGAAAGTGGATTATGGAGAACATATTTTGCGTCATGGAAGGTGTTTTGAATGGTATTTAATTTTCAAAAGTGGTCGTGAATAAGTGGAAGACGATTTGCAAACTGGAAGACCATCAACGTCAACTGATGAGGGTTCTTGTGCATGCTAATCGGTGATTAACTGTTGGAGAATTGGCAGCGGAATGCAACACCTCCACTGGTTAAAGCCTCAACATTCTAACAGAGAAGTTGGAGATGTCTCGCATTGCAGCAAAGTTTGTTCCACGGTTAATGACCAACGATCAGAACAACTGTGAATTTTGTGCAAAAAAATGCAGACTGTTCTTCCCCAGTCACTTTACTCTCCTAACTTGGCCCCTGCTGACTTCTTGTTTCCTAAACTTAAATTCACACTGAAAGGAAAGTGATTCAACACTATTGAGGACATAAAGCAAAATTTGATGCAGCAACATTTGGTGATTCCTGAAGATGCATTTAAGGACTGTTTCCAGAAGTGGAAATGATGTTGGGAAAAATGTATATGTAGGGAAGGGAAGTACTTTAAAGGGGACCCAATGGAATAGGTTGTAAGATTGTTTAATAAATTTTTATAAAATCAGTCCTGGAACTTTTTGAACAGACCTCGTATGGCTTAATGGTAGCCAACATTGATAACTACTCAATAAGGCAACTTCTTGCAAAATGCCACTAACTAATATTCCTTGCATGTGATATTATCAGGCCATAAAGGCTTTATTTATTTTTAAATTTCAGTTTAGATGCTTGTCTTTGCTTCTTTGAAAACCAATATTTTTAAATATGGCTATCTAATCCAATTGTTAAAATTAGTTAGAAACATAAAACCTAAATAAAGAGGTAAACAATATGGGGCTCATAATCGAAAGAGAAAAACATCCAAAAAACGGCCTAAGTCGGCACTTGGACGAACATTATCCAAATATGTTCAAGTGCCGATAATAAAAACGGGTTTTGGACGTATTTCTAAACGACCTAGGCCTTCATAGTGCCACTGAACAAGCAAAGCTAAATGGGGCGTTTCCGGAAGAGTGTCGAGGGCAGGAGTTGGGCGGGATGTGGGCTGGCTAGACTTAGTCGTACAGCATGTATAACCAAAAGTTATACAGTCCAGGATCGATGGAACTTGGACATTGTGACTTAGACCATGAAAAGGGCTTCCCAGAACCTGCTGGTATCAACCACAACTATCTGCGCAACTTACATAGAGAATGACATGGTGACAAAATTCATCACTGTTCCTGTCCCCACGGATAACCGCGGGAAACCATATCCACGTCATTTTTTAAGGAGAGAGGTATCAGAATCAGAGTATGAATGGCCACAATCACTGACCCTCAAGCCTTGTATTAAAGAATGCCGGTGAAGTTGAGATAGATACTAAAGAACGACATGGGGGGGGGACAGGAATGATGATGAATTTTGTTACCCTGTCAGAATGCATCAAGTCATGTTTATATAATTTAGGATGGTTTTAAAGCCACATCTTGAAGGTTACTGGTGACTGCAGACTTGAGTCAACTAAATAAATGCTACAGGTGGGAAATTATAATTGGAAGATTTTTGTTACCTGTTTAAATAAAAAGAATTTTCTTGATAAAAACATTTATTCTCTGACTCCATATGACTCAGTCTGGTGTAATCATTTGGATAAACGTAAGATAAATGAACCTGCACAAAAGCAAAAAGCAAATGAGAGAGAATTTGGGTCAATATTTTAAATTAGTGAATAATATATATATAGACTTAATTGACTGAAAAATGCTCAATTTGTGAAAAGATTAAAAAATACTGCCCTATCCTTTTCCATTGATGTGGAAGATGTCATCACAACTGCCTTAAATATAATACATTGCAAAATTTGGGTGTCTTATGATATGTACATGCCTAAAATCTTATTGTTAACTTTTAAAATTCAACAATCACATGCGCCGATATTTTTGGATCGTCTTTTGATACCATATTCTTCATTTAGGGCACTCAGATCAACACAGCAACATTTATTAACTATTCCTTCTCTAAAAATAATAGGGACCAGGAGATCTACTATCTTCTCGGTCATAGCACCCCAGCTTTGGAACAATTTACCATTATATCTATGTAATGAACCTTCCTTAGAAAAATTCAAGCGCTCCTTAAAAAGCTTTCTGTACAAGGACGCATTCAAAACATAGACAGCATAACTTACCAAGTACTAAATCTTTAGACCTTAATGAATCTTATGAGTAGGTCGCCAAATTATTCTTTATTTTCTTTTCATGTGCTCCCACCATATGTGTTCTTCCCTAAATGTTTATTTTTCTTTCTTTAAAGATTATAGTTCATCCCCCTTGCCTTTTGTACCAGTTTGTATTAGAACGTATATAATTAGTATATAAGGTCTTGTTTTGTCCTCCCCTTTTTTTATTTTTATTTTTTTAAAAATTGTTATACGCATTAAAATATATGATATTGTGTAGATAACAAATCTTAATAAACTTGAAACTTAAAAAGAGAGTCAAGGCAATATTTCCATCAAGATAATCATTTTTGTTCAAGTCAGGCAGGGTGCTCATTGCCCACAGGTTTTGTATTATAACTAGTGTTTGCAGGGTTTGATAAAGTTTGGTTTATGAGTATTTTCTAACAGTATTTTCCAAATTGCCAGATGAGGTGCAAATTTGAGATTTGAAGAAGATCTGCAGAATCTGTGTTGCCATAATGACGCTCCAAAGAAGTTTGGGACTGGGATGCAGAATGGGTCACAGTAATAAGTCTGTGAAGTTAGAGCACTAACAGAATACAAATTTTTCTCCCTGTACAGAAGTTTTTCTCAGAGTAGTGAATATTTCTGCTCCATTTCTAAGAGCTACTGAACACTGGTGTCTGATGGAAGTACCTGTATGCTTTATCATTTTAATCATTTGTTCCTTATTACACCCATGATATAAACAGTCCTTTTTGATGCAAAATCTAGTGAAATATTAATCATGGGCATGTTCTACTTTGCCAGGATGCAGTCATTTGCTGCTGAGGAATGGTAATCAAGATAAATAAATATGGGGCCATGATCCTCCAGCATCTGACCCGCATAAACCACCATTTTCAAGAATTTGTTCATAAAACACAGAAAAGGAGAATCACACTTCAGAAAGTTTAAAGGACTAGTGTCCACCACTACAGTGAAAACTAGTCCCCAATAAATGAAGCTTAATATTACACAGGCATACTCACTGGGATGACAATGTATATTGGAATCTGTTTGGATTTTGCTCCTGCTTTTTCACTGGAATCTCAAGAAAAGTTACGTTTAGGCACTGCGAGTATTAACGTTCACCCTCTGTGGAAAATCTGTGTGCTGTGCATTTTTAGCTGTGGAAAATGGGACTGGGTCTAGGGAAAGCAAGGAAAAGAACACATACCTGAGCTGTCAGGGATCCTCAAGCACTGCCAACTGAAGATGTCCTGCGGTGGCCAGAACAAATGATTTCCCTTCTTGCTAAAGCCAGCTCTCCTCTCTTGCACACATTCAGTTTCCACTTTTGCATGCAAAGTGTGGGTTGTTATGGCAGCAAAGGGTTGAAAGCTTTGCCACCTGTAGCAGATATGGAATTCACTTGATCAGGCCACCAGAGGACATCTTCAGCTGATGGAGGTTGGGGTCCTCACCAGCCATAAGGGTGCTGGAATTTTGAACAGGCCCACTGCCATAAGGTCTATTATAATAGCCAACCTCCATATTTAGCAAGATTACTTCTTATTAGAATTCTTCTTTCTAGTAGTGCAAAAGTATTTATTCCATCTTGAAGGATTATTGGATTATATGTTTTTGTGACATGGTTTTCTCTTGCTTGGCTCCAATGTTATGGGATCAGTTGTGATATTCTCTCAATTTAGATCTCTCAGTGATACATTTCAAATCTGGTCTCATGACTTGGTTGCTTGAGCCTGCATAATTCATCTCATTGCTTTTTATTGTATTATGGCACTAATTTCAAAAGATAAAAACGTCTCAGATGCACCACAAAATCAGCAGATAGTCTAAGTTGCGATTTTCAAAACTCAGAATTGTGGCATTTTATTCTGCAGTTTGTCTAAATTGTAAGGGAACAGGTTGGAGGTATGTTTTGGGCTCTAACAATACATCAGTTTTCATAAATGAAATATCATTTGAAAGCCCATGTCAAAATGTATGTCCACTGGTTGGGTGTCAGAAATTTGAACTTTTGTTCTCAAATTGAAAACAACAACAAAAAAGTAAATGGTTTGCAACAAGGCATGCATTTTTTTGGGGTTTTTTTGCCACAGCCGTAAACTGGTCAGAAGATTTCAGTGTAGTGTCTTCAATGCCATCCAGATATTTTTCTTGGGTGCTAACTCATAAGGTGGATCCTAGCATAAGGTAACTATGATTTGGATTATTCTTCCTTCTGTGCATCACTTCTTACAGGCGAGTCCATGCACTGTTCGAATGGTTGAAAATTTTCACTTGCATGATCTGGACTACATAAGGTGTCTTCATGACACCATAGCCCAATGAAAGCTGATTCTGACTAAGCTGCAAGTCCAAAATCAAAGGAATAAATTTCTGAGAGAACACTATAAACTGCACTAAAACATAGAGCTCATTAAGGGCTCCTTTTACAAAGCCACGCTAGGGCCCTAACGCGCGGAATAGCGCATGATAAATTGACGCTACCGCCTCCTTTTGAGCAGGCGGTAGATTTTCGGCTAGCACGTGCTAATCCGGTGCTTGCGTTAAAAAAGCTAGTGCACCTTTGTAAAAGGATCCCTAAGTATCTTTTTTGCAGTTTTATTTGAATGCTAAAGGTCAGAGTACAGGTCATTGTTCAGTGTACAGTACAGAGAATATGAGGCTGTTTACACAGCTAGGGAAACGCTGAACAGATTCAAGTCAAGAATCAAGAGAGAAAATAATACATTTTATTCATGAATTTCTCTATTGAGTCTGCAAAAAATGAAAACTAAGGTCTAGCCTTACTGCTCTCCATTAATAAGCCTCACTATCTTTGTTCATTTCTTATTCTTTTTTCTTTAGCCATTATTATTATCATTATTTTTTTCCATACCGCTTTTCAAAAACTAGTGTCCTTTTTAGTTCCTTTAAGTTTTTAATACTTTGTGGTTCCCATATCGAGGTCTGGTACTCTTTTGACATCATCACACATCCCTTCCTTTCTTTTAAATACTGTTTTCCTGTGGCGTTCTTCCCTTAGCCTTTCGGCCTTGCATCGCGTTGGAGTATTAACGGTTAACACCGGTAAGTTCAATGCCCTTATTTTTCTTTTTATTTCACTGAATCCTTTTTTACAACTGTTATTTATAATATAGTAGTCTGTTTGATTCATTCATTCTCTAAGCTTTATTATGCCTTACAAACCCCACTTTAATACCACAGGTTTCCTTACGGTATCACGTCCTTTTTTTTACCCCCTATCCTTTTGATTCCTTTCTTATTGTCTTTCCTTTGGTCTGCACTGCACTATAAGTTGATTTCAAATGTCATAATGCGATTAAGTATATCATTACACACTAAATCGTCACAAGGCTATTTTCCTGTTATTTTAAAGCTTCACTGTAACTGTCTCTATTATACGTTATACACAGGCTGACTTTTAGCTATCACTATATGTCTGCCTAGCTCCTTTTTATTTTATTTTATTTTTTTCAATTTCTTTTTAGCTGCATTTCATCATTTTGATCCTGATACTCTTGCTTACTTTTTTCTAATTTGTTTTGAGTGTCAATGCTCATTCACATATACACTGTTTTCAACTAAACCTTATTTTCTTTGTTTGCGAAATACATATTTGTTCTAGCTGTTTCCAGTTTCTATTCAATTGTTAACCACAAGGTCACACTGTTCTGGTTAAGTGTTAGGTATGTATTTTTATAAACATGTTACACTCTTTTTTTTTTCTGCATCCCACATTTGGCTCTTGGCGCTTATCTTACACAAACCCCATCACTTTCACCATTAGGTCCACATATCTATTAATTTCATGTTGATGCTCACTATCACTTGCATTCTTTTATTTTAAATTCCAAATATTAGGCCGGATTAAACATTAATTTTTAACCTAGTGGCATTATCATATGATACTGTGCTATTTGGTATGGCAATGAGAGCAAAAAGTCAGATTTCTATAAATAATAACAAATTATTACTTATAATGACTGGGGATGCCATTCAACAAATTACATATAATTGGAAAAATTGGAGTAGATTAAATTATAATTTCTGGTGGAATTCCTTATGTCATGTTTATAAAATGGTGAGATTTATTGCAATACAGCGGGAATGTTTCAGGAAATTTCAAGATGTGTGGGAGCCATTTACAAAGTATTGTACTGATTAGATGACATTTTATTTTATTTTTTTTCCCCTTAAATTTACAAGTTCAATTGTGAAGGGGGGGGGGAGGGGAGGGTAAATTTATTGTTACATATTGTATAAGGTATTGATTATATGATAAGAAAGGGTGGGAGATAAGAGCATATCATTTGTAACATTAGAAACATAGAAACATAGAAGATGACGGCAGAAAAGGGCTACAGCCCATCAAGTCTGCCCACTCTGCTTACCCACCCCCTGTCTATGCCCTAATGACCCAATTTCCTTATCTTGACCCTCGTAGGGATCCCACATGGGTATCCCATTTATTCTTAAAGTCTGGCACGCTGTCTGCCTCGATCACCTGCACTGGAAGCTTGTTCCAATAAGAACATAAGAACATAAGAAATGCCTCCGCTGGGTCAGACCCGAGGTCCATCGCGCCCAGCAGTCCGCTCACGCGGCGGCCCAACAGGTCCAGGACCACTCTCTCTGTGAAGAAATACTTTCTGGCGTTGCCATGAAATTTTCCGCCCCTGAGTATGAGCGGGTGCCCTCTTGTGGCCGAGGGTCCCTTGAGAAAGAAAATATCATCTTCCACTTCAACACGTCCCGTGAGGTACTTAAATGTTTCGATCATGTCTCCCCTCTCCCTACGTTCCTCAAGAGTGTAGAGCTGCAATTTGTTCAGTCTCTCTTCGTACGAGAGACCCTTGAGCCCCGAGATCATCCTGGTGGCCGTCCGTTGAACCGATTCAATTCTGCGCACATCTTTACTGTAATGTGGCCTCTAGAATTGCACACAGTACTCCAGATGAGGTCTCACCATGGCCAACGGCATTATGACTTCAGGCTTTCGGCTGATGAAACTTCTATTGATACAACCCAATATCTGCCTTGCCTTAGATGAAGCCTTCTCCACTTAATTGGCAGTTTTCATGTCTGCACTGATGATTACTCCTAAATCTCGTTCTGCTGAAGTCCTAGTTAAAGTTCTCCGTTCAAGAAGTACGTCCTGCATGGATTTCCGCTTCCGAGGTGCATGACCTTACATTTTTTAGCATTGAAGCCTAGCTGCCAGGTTGAGGACCAACTTTCCAATGTAAGCAGGTCCTGCGCCATATAATTCTGTAAACTGCATTCACTTACTATATTACATAGTTTGGCGTCATCGGCGAATAGTGTTATTTTACCTTGAAGCCCTTGAGTCAGATCCCCTATGAATATGTTGAAAAGGAGTGGACCCAGGACCGAGCCCTGCGGCACTCCACTGGTCACCTCCGATGTTTTAGAGAAGGTACCATTAACCACCACCCTCTGAAGTCTGCCACTCAGCCAATCATTGACCCATGCAGTTAGTGTCTCTCCTAACCCCATCGATTCCATCTTGCTTAGCAGCCTGCGGTGTGGGACACTGTCAAAAGCTTTACTGAAGTCCAGGTACACGACGTCCAAAGACTCTCCCAAGTCCAACTTTCTTGTTACCCAGTCAAAGAAGCTGATGAGATTGGATTGGCAGGACCTACCCTTGGTGAATCCATGCTGACTGGGATCCCGAAGATCCCTTCATTCAAGATTGTGTCCAATTTGCTTTTAATTAGTGTTTCCATGAGTTTGCACACTATTGATGTGAGACTCACCGGTCTATAATTCGCAGCCTCTGCCCTGCAACCCTTTTTATGTAGAGGAACGACATTAGCTAATTTCCAGTCCAGGGGAACTTTCCCCTTACTTAGGGAGAGATTGAATAGCTCAGCCAACGATTTCGCCAGGACATCGCTCAATTCTCTGAGCACTCTTGGGTGCAAATTGTCTGGTCCCATGGCTTTGTTCACCTTGAGTCTTGCCAGTTCACTGTAAACTTCACCTGGTGTGAACTCAAAATTCTGAAACGGGTCTTCTGTGCTTTGTGTTGCCTTCAACTGCGGACCGTGTCCCGGTGCCTCACAGGTGAAGACTGAGCAGAAGTATTCATTCAGTAGTTCGGCTTTATCGGAATCTGCTTCCACGTAACTTCCGTCCGGTCTTCTAAGGCGTACTATCCTGCCTGTGTTCCTTTTTCTGTCACTAATATACCTGAAGAAGGATTTGTCCCCCTTTTAATGTTTTTTGCCAGAATTTCTTCCACTCGAAGTTTTGCCTCCCTAACTGCCATTTTGACCGCTGTAGACCTGGTCCTATATTCTACTTTTGCCTCTCTTTTCTCCGTGCGCTTGTAGGAGAGAAACGCTTTTTTCTGCTCCTTAATGAGGTGCGAGATCTCCGCGGTGAACCATTGGGGTTTATTGTTTCTTTGTCGTTTATTTACTGATTTTATGAAGCGGCTAGTTGCTTCATGTATGGTTGATTTCAGTGTTAAACACTTAGCTTCTACATCATCGGTCTCCGCTTGGTCCTGCAGCGTCCGATGGACGAAATCTCCCATGCGAGCGAAGTCTGTGCCCTGGAAATTGAGTACCTTTGTTTTCGTGTTTGATCTAGGGAAGCCTTTCCTAAGGTTGAACCATACTATGTTGTGGTCGTTGGAGGCTAGCGTATCTCCTACTGAGACCTCTGAGACGCTTTCCCTGTTGGTGAGTACCAGGTCGAGGATCGCCTGGGCCCTAGTGGGCTCCGTTACCATTTGTTTGAGACGTGCTCCCTTTATGGAGGTTAAGAGCCTCCTGCTACCGCTGGTTGTCGCTGAAAATGAGTTCCAGTCTGCATCAGGCATATTGAAGTCCCCTAGCAGTACAGCTTCTCCTCGTAGAGTGATATTCTCTATGTCTTCAATTAATTCTGCGTCCATGTCTTCCAGTTGTCTTGGGGGTCTGTATACCACACCTAGATACAGGCATTTTTCTCTGCCTCTTGCCTGGTTTACCCAGAGGGACTCCCCGGTGTACTTGACATCTGTGATCCTGGTGGTTTTGATGTCCTCTTTAATGTATAGAGCTACCCCCCCTCCTAACCTGCCCTCTCTGTCCTGACGAAGTAGATTGTAGCCAGGTATAGCCATATCCCACCCATGTGAGTCCGTGAACCAAGTTTCAGATATTGCCACCACATCTAGGTCGGCATTCCTTATTTCAGCCTCCAATTCTAGAATTTTGTTGCCTAAACTGTGTGCATTGACATACATGGCCCTCCATATCTTGTGTTTGCTAAGTCCCTGTGATGATTATTAAGTGATATATTTATTGTTAATTTGTTTGGACATATTGTCACACTTATTGTAAATTTGAAAATGAATAAAGAATTAAAAAAAAAAATAAAAAAATTTCACATAGTGTTAATTATCACGCTCTATATCGCATCACCTTAAATATTAATAAAAATATTAATTTATATAATGTCGACCATTACATTATATCCTTGAACACTAATGTTTTATTTTTCCAGTATCCATAACTTTTTGCTGTCACCAGAGTCATTTATACATATATCTTTACAGTACTCTTCATTTATTCACATTAGGACTTCTGAGGAAGGAGTGTTTCTCCGAAACACAGTCCGTGTCGGGTCCAGTCCTATCAGTCCTTTTGGAAACAAACTGTTTTATGGTTTTTTGGTTGTTTTTTTTAAATCTTTATTTATAAATTTTCATTTATAATCAATCAAGTTTAAACTTGTACAGAAAGCAAGATTCAAGAAGTAGAAAAAGAACATCCAACATAATTCAAATTCCAAAAAGAAATTAAATTCTATCTTAAAATCTCGCTCAAGTCCTCATATTAGATCCAAGAATTGAATTAAACGGAATTTAAAGTAATCAATTGAAAGAAAAAAACCCAGTTATAGGTGGAACTGTAATAAGGCAGCCATCTATTCATCATGAGCTTTCTCCAGTCTTGACAGAGACAGGAATGTTGTCAGTTGTGAGGGTTCAAAGAAAACAAATTTATGTAACTTATAATGAACGATACATTTACAAAGATATCGAAGAAAAAAGGTAGCTCCCAGGGCAGTAATTGCTGGTCTTAACAATAAAAATTCCTTTCTTCGCCTCTGTGTGTCCCTGGCTAAGTCAGGAAACATTTGAACTTTAAGTCCCAAAAATTCTTTGTGTTTATTTTTAAAATATAACTTCAATAGCTATGTTTTATCCAATGTAAGAGCAACTGAAAGAAGCAAAGTAGCCGGAATGGCTGGTTCATAGACAACGGCGCGAAAGACAAAGGTGCGCCCGGACAATTGAGCGCAGCGCGGAGGCGCGTGCCGCTCTAAATTACTGTTTTTAGGGCTCCGATGGGGGGTCGTGGGGGGAACCCCCCCACTTTACTTAATAGACATCACGCCGGCGTTATGGGGGGTTTGGGGGGTTGTAACCCTCCACATTTTACTGTAAACTTAACTTTTTCCCTAAAAACAGGGGAAAAAGTGAAGTTTTCAGTAAAATGTGGGGGGTTACAACCCCCCAAACCCCCCACAACGCCTCCACAATGCGGCGTGATGTCTATTAAGTAAAGTGGGGGGTTCCCCCCCATGCCCCCCCGTCAGAGCCCTAAAAATAGTAATTTAGAGCGGCACGCACCTCCGCACTGCGCTCAATTGTCTGTGCATGCCTTTGTCCCGGCGCGCTTTTGACCTGACACCGGAATGGCTACTTCCCTATCTGAGGACTCTAATAAGGCTGATATATCCAATGGTTCTTGAATCACTTCTTTATTAGCTTCCTGAGGATTCTTTTGATCACTAGACTCTTTAACAGGCAAATAATAAGCCTGTGTGAACGGTGGAATAGAAGATTCAGGAATTTCAAGTATTTCTACTAAATAACATTTAAGCTTATCTCTGGGAGTTACTGTAGGAATCTTAGGAAAATTAATTAATCTAAGATTATTACTTTTTGAAAAATTTTCAAGAGATTCAAGCTTCCTTCTTTTGTTGGTATTGTCCTTAATTAGTGCGTCCTGTATTGCTTTAGAGGATTTAATGTTTTGTTGTTGAGTTTCAATCTGTGATTTGAAGTCAGTGGTAATTTTCTGCAATTCTGTGATTTCCTTATCATGCTCTTTAAATTTTCCTTCCACTTGGTTAAGTTAAGAGGCTATAGTTTTTGGAATGGTAGCTACCAAGCCCCATAGAGCGTCCAACGTTATCTCCTGGGGTTTAACAGGCTGAGGAAATTGTAAATGTAAAGTTTTATGCTCACCCACTGGCAAGTCTTCCAGCTGCAGTTCAGGCTGTGCTAAACCCGCTCCTGCAGCTGTTAGGGCCTCAAACTCCATACTCAAGTTCCCCAGCAAAAGCTGGGAGCCTGAATCTCCATTCCTCGGATCAATCTCTACTGCCTCTGGGGGAGGAGGCTCTCAGACTTCCGGAAGCTCCCCCTCCCTCGGGTAACTGGTCGTTCGAGAGTTCGGAGGCAGTGCTCTTGTTTCAGGGCTGAATGTTGTCCCAAGCCCCAAGGAGATCTGCTGCGTGCCGTTCCCTTGCAGCGTCTCCAGCGGGGTCAGCCCTGTTTCTGCCGACATGCCCTGCATGCGCCGGATAAGCTCCTCTATGCCATTGACCGCGGGAGTTCCGGAGCGCCGCAAGGCCCCAGCGACGCTTCTCCCTCTCCGCTTCGGCATCCTCAGTAAGTAATTTGAAAAGTACTAATAACAAACACTACTTTGAGGAGGTTGTCAGGAGCAAACACACAGACAACCTATACAGTCGCCATCTTGGATCCTGTTTTATGTTTTTTATGTTGGCGTCATGTACATCACCACTGCAGTTTCCATTCTTTTTTTCTCCAACTTGTGATGCTCGCATTGCTTTAATCGGTGATGGGACAAAAGCGCGAGAGACTTCAGCGCGCCGACATTGCAGCGCTGACAATTCGTCGCAAGACGCCAGTGCGCCGCCTAAAAAGTGACTTTTAAAGAGCTCCGACGGGGGGTGTAGGGGGGAATTACTTCAGACTGTTCGCGCTGCTGTTGGGGGGGAGGTGTGGGGGGGTGCAACCCCCCACATTATAGAGAAAACTTAACTTTTTCCTAAAAAATCAGGAAAAAGTTAAGTTTACTCTATAATGAAGGGTTCCAACCCCCCCCCCCAACGGCAGCGCGAAGAGTATGAAGTAAACTGGGGGTTCCCCACTCACACCCTGCATCGGAGCTCTTTAAAAGTCACTTTTTAGGCGGCGTGTTGGTGTCTTGCTCCGAATTGTCGGCGTGCTGAAGTCTCGCGCGTGAATGACTATGAACCCTTTAATCACATACAATGGTCATAATAAAATTTGCATCCCTAATTATAAGAATTTCTGGAATAGAACTGCAGGAGATTGCAGCATTTCTCAAAGGATAGACTTACAAACTGGAGTCCCTGGTAACGCTGCAGAGGATAGCCTTTGACAAGGTAGCTGGGTTGGTAGCGGCACTCGGGCAGAATTTTCCGTAGGCGGTTCTTGCTAATCAGTGGCACTGAAAGAGAAAGACAGATACTAAGAAAGATTTCAGCTCTTTCACAAGCTGCACTCTTTTTAATCCTGGCATATCACTGTGGTTGCTGTGATATTTAGGTAAATCTCTTGATAAAGGTGGTTAAAGAATTTTAATACATAAATAAAATAATTTACATTTATTTGATGGCCTACTTGCAATTGTCATCCTCCCTCCCTCCCGTTTATAACTTTATTTTTTTAATTTTTTTTAATTTTTTATATACCGCCAACAATCTTGCGACTTCTAGGCGGTTTACAATAAAAGAAACTGTTTACAATACAAGAAACTGAAAATACAATAAAAATAAAGAGAAACTTTACATACAGCGAATTGAAGAGTATAACAGTGAATATCCCGTACAACGAATTAAAGAATATTGCAGTGTACATCTGATAACATTAATTATGTTAACGTCAGTTTGTGTGTTGCATGGCCAGGAAGTGCCAAGTTGTTTAAACAGAAGTAGAAATGTTCCATAAGTTGAATAGAGTGTTCATATTTAGTGATTGCAGTTCAGGTATGTGGTGATGTTACGAGGGGGGTTGATGTTCCGGTTCGTTACCTAGGTATTTCAGGAATAGGTAGGTTTTTAGGTGTTTCCTGAATTCTTCATAGTTGTTTGTGTGCGCGATTAGTTTTCCTAGGTCTTTACCCCATATGGCTGCTTGATATGATAGCAGTTGTTGATGGTGTCTCTTATATTTGCACCCTCTGGCCGGTGGGGAGACAAATTTCATGTGTGTTTATCTCTCCTCCTTTATGCAACCACTGTTAAGGAATTTGTGATTCACTTGTATTTTTTTTCCCAGAAGCTAGTCAAAAAAATGTAGTAACTCAGTCCAATAAAAAAAGCATCACTTTCATAATTTTGGTTATCCTGACCTTTTTTACTCTTCAGTCCTGATTATATCAGACTGATCACTGCTGCTGGGGTTTCCTACTAAAGGCTCCAAATCTCCTTCTATTCTAACTACTATTTTGGAACTTGCTTGGACATCCAGTTAACATAGGAAACGCCAATGATAGGTCAAGTTCAGTATCCTGAGGATAATATGGGACACAAACACCTAGCAGGATCATAAAGAACAAAGTCATCTCTTGTTTACACCTAGTTAAAAGTGGCTCTTCTCAAGTCTTTGTAGCTAAAAATGGATTTCGAACTTTCATAAACCAATTTTTTTTCTCTTGATGTTAGAGTTCAGGTGGTTTTCTATATTGACATCATAGAGTTGTTTTGTGTTTTAATGATAAGAGTGACTGGCATCTCAGAGTTATACTCCCGAGCAATGATGAACCTTCAGGTTAGCTGATCAAAAAAAAAAAAAAAAAAAAAATCCCTTTTTATCAAACTGCGCTAGAGATTTTTAACACGAGCCGGCGCGGTAAATGCTCTGGTGCTCATAGAATTCCTATTATTATGGGAGCACTTATCTCACTGGCCCATGCAAAAAACCTCTAGTGCAACTTGATAAAAAGGGGATAAAGGAGCTTTTGAAAATAGTCCACCCTGGAAGTAAAAATTCCACATCATAAACGTTTTCAAGGTATTTTTCAAGAGGTGGTGTTAAGTGGAGGGAGAGCCACTACAATTTGCATTAAAAATTTTTTTTTTTCAAAACTATTAAAGTTATTGTGGTTGAAAATTGTGTCTGTAAAATACAGCAAATACAGATCGCAATGGATACTTTCCAGTCAGTTTTCATGGGAAGTATGAATATATGTTCTCATTGAGAACTGGGGTAAATCACAGGTAATAATATTCATGGCATTTGCCCATACAATTCTGAAACTTGCCCCTTAGTGACATGGAATAAAAGGGAACTACTAATAATTAATTTATTTACAGAAACAGTAAATGTGGATAGATGTGTGCTTGATTCACTTAATCTTCTGAATAGTACCTGTCTCCTCTGCAGTCACAGATGCTAATCAGTCTCTGGCCTTCTCTTGGCACTTCTCTGATTCTGTCACAGTTCTAATTATTCCTACATGCTCTGAAGTTAGAGAAGCCAGAGAAGAAATATATTTTTAAGAACATAAGAATGGCTGTATTGGGTCAGACCAACGGGTCTTGGACACAAGTACCTGGCAGAAACCCAAATAGTAGCAATATTCCATGCTACCAATACAGGGTAAGCAGTGGCTTCCCCCATGTCTGTCTCAATAGCAGACTATGGACTTTTCCTCCAGGAACCTGTCCAAACCTTTTTTAAAACTCAGCTATACAAACTGCTGTGATTACTTCCCCTGGTAATGAGTTCTAGAGCTTAACTATTTTGAGTGAAAAAATACCCACCCCCCAAGCTGTCTCTTTTCCAAGCTGAAGAGCCCCAACCTCTTTAATGTTTTCTCATATAAGAGGAGCTCCATCCCCTTTATCATTTGGGTCACTCTTCAATGAACCTTTTCTAATTCATTTGTGAGATACAATGACCACAAATGTGTGAAATACTAAAGATGAGATCACACCACAGAGCGATACAGAGACATAATATTCTTAGTCTTATTTACCATCCCTTTTCTAATAATTCTTAACACCATGTTTGCTTTTTTTTGCCACAGCCGTACACTGGTCAGAAGATTTCAGTGTAGTGTCTACAATGACATCCAGATATTTTTCTTGGGTGCTGACTCATAAGGTGGATCCTAGCATAAGGTAACTATGATTTGGGTTATTCTTCCTGATGTGCATCACTTTGCATTTGTCCCCATTACATTTCATCTGCCATTTGGATGCCCAGTACTCCAATTTCCTAAGGTCTTCCTGCAATTTTTAACAGTCCTCATGCAGTGGAGGAAGTGCATGAAGATCTCTCTCATTAATATTCACTGTGGATATCCTGAAAACATGACTGGCAGGGGTGCCTCTAGGACCAGGTTTGGGAATCACTGTTCTAGAGTTATTAGGACAGTTATTGGTAGTACAGTGGTACCTGGATTACGAGCATAATCGGTTCCAGGAGCATGCTTGTAATCCAAAATGCTCGTTTATCAAAGCGAGTTTCCCCATAGGAAATAATGGAAACTCGCTTTGATATGTTCCCCCCCCCACGAGAACCAGCATTGCTCCTCCTGAAGGCCACCCCTACGATCCGGCACCCTCCCCCCCCCGTGATTCGGCACCCCCCCTGCCGCTATTGGGCACCCCCCGCCGCTTCTTACCGTTATCTGAGCCTGGGCACTGGCACCGGCATGTCCTGTGCTTTGGTGCCGGTGCCTGAAGATCTGCCTCCTCTTCTTGCTGGGCCTTGAGCATCTGCGCATGCTCAAGGCCTGCGAATTCACATCGGAGAGAACGTGAACTCGCAGGCCCAGCAAGAAGAGGAGGCAGATCTTCAGGCACCGGCACCAAACCACAGGATATGCCGGTGCCGATGCCCAGGCCCAGAAGATAGTAAGAAGCGGAGGGGGGGTGCCCAATCATGGCGGGGGGTGCCGGATTGCGGGGAGAGGGTGCCAGATCGCGGGGGGGTGGGGGAGGGTGCCAGATCGCGGGGGGGGGGGGGAGGTGCTCGTAAATCGAGCCACGCTCGGTTTCCGAGGCGCCAATTTTGCTAATGTTTTGCTCGTCTTGCAAAACACTCGCAAACCAGTGCACTCGTAAACCGAGGTACCACTGTATAACTATGTACTACTATAATTTTAGCAACGTTAGCAGTTTGAATTAGTAGCAGCTAACAGTTAGTGACATATGTAGCTATCGGTAGTCACTAGTGGACACATGGTTTAAGAAGGGGTATGAGGATTTCAATGAACAATTAATGGTGTATGGAAACAAAAAGGTGAAGAACCCCTGCAATAGAGGTAATGCAATCTAAAGTTAGGGGGACTTTCTTACCTTTATACAATGTGTCACGAGGGTCAGGTCTCAACATTTCAATAGAATAATGTTTGTCTGCAGATTTCACAATGCATGGTCTCTCGTAGCAGGCCATGGTCAGTGGGATATGCTTAATTTCATTCATCTTCAAAAGCTCTTCATCTGAGAAATGGAGGAGAAAAGGTGGCAAAGAGAAGGTGGAGCAGGCAAGTGAAGGTGGCATGACGACAGCGTGGAGAAGGGTTAAGAAAAGTAGAAAGAGAATTGAGAAAAGCAAGAAGAGAAGGGAAACAATGAATAGAAAAGGTTTCTTTGTCAATGTTGATTTCATTCATGCAGACACCAGAAAGTATATGGCTGGCTGCTCGATTACAATGATAATTATGATTGCACAGTTCACTCTTGTTATTCATGTGTTCACGATGTACGATTTGTTTCCAGATATGGCCGAAGAGTGAATTTCAGGTACTTGAAATGCTATTCCATGCGGGAACCTAACCCTATTTTCCCACTGAACACTTTCCTTGATTTTGAGACACAATGCTTATTGCTAGAACCTAACCTCTATTTTCCCATAGACTCAATGTTTCATTATTTGTGATTTCATGGTTCGCAAACATTTTCAGGCACCATGCTACTGTGAATAATGAGAACGGAGTGAATTTGTGTTTTATATTTTTTCATTTTGTTATTTAGCACACTATTTTTCATTGTTAGTTAAAATCAAGATGAATTACAGTAGGTATTTCACTGACATATCACTCAAAGTGTAAGAGCTCTATTTACTAAGTTGAATCTACCCATTGTCACACATTAACGGAATTTCCCCCAAAAAACAGTTTATTAGAAAAGGCAAGATGCAAACAAACCAGCAGATACAGTATTTTCCAATGGTCATCAAACAAAGAACAGCTAACAAATGGAACCGGATAAGACAATCAGAGTCCAGTCCAGACCCTACTGGAACCCCACACACACAACTCCCACCTCTCTCCCCCCCAACCCCCCCTCCAACTAACTATAAGGGCACCACTGGCTTCTGTAACTTATTAACAACTTGAGTTTTGATCAGAAGGGGTAGAGTATCTAAATAAGATGCCCAGACGGACAAGAAAATCTTACTCTGATGTCGAGCTCACAAAGATTCCCACAACATTAAAAGATGGAATTTATTGTGCCATTCCCAAATGGTGGGTAAGGAGTCCTGAAGCCAATGATTCATAATGTACTTCTTCCCCACTATATATCCCTTGCGGATAAGTAAACTATTCCCTGCAGAGAGCCCTCCCAGATGGCCCATGCGCTAACTGGAAAAAGCACAAAAAAATAAAAGCAGGCACTATAAGGCGGTAAGAGGGGCCAAAAGAGACGAGGAAAAAAGAGTCAAGGAGACAAAAAACTTCAAGCCGTTTTTTCGATATATTAAGGGGAAACGACCCGTGAAGGAAGTGGTGGGGCTGTTGGATGACCATAGAATAAAGGGAGTGCTAAAGGAGTACAAAGCCATTGCTGACAAACTAAACACATTTTTTTTTCATCTTTTGCATTTTTTTTTACACAACATACCAGCAGGCCGACAGGCTATACGTAGGAAACGAAGACAAGAAACTGACAGGGTTGATGGTCAGTCAAGTAGAGGTATGCAGGCAGATTGATAGGCTTAAAATCGATGAATCCCCAGGACCGGATAGCATCCATCCGAGGGTAATCAAGGAACTGATAGGAGCTATAGCTGAACTGCTCCAACTAATAGCCAATCTGTTGATCAAATCAGGAAGGATTCCAGAAGACTGGAAAGTGGCGAATGTTACGCCGATCTTCAAGAAAGGTTCGAGGGGAGAACCGGGAAACTACAGACCGGGAAAGATGGTAGAGGTGCTGATAAAGGGTTGCATCATTGATCACCTTGACAGACACGATCTGATGAGGACCAGCCAGCACGGCTTCAGCAAAGGAAGATCTTGCTTGACGAATTTGCTGCACTTCTTTGAGGGAGTAAACAGGCAGATAGACAAGGTTGACCCGATTGACATTGTATATCTGGATTTTCAGAAGGCGTTCGACAAGGTCCCGCATGAACAACTACTTCGAAAAATTGTGAGCCATGGAATTGAGGGTGAAATGCTCACGTGGATTAAAAACTGGTTGGCGGATAAGAAACAGAGAGTGAGGGTAAATGGACAATACTTGGACTGGAAAAGTGTCACGAGTGGAGTGCCGCAGGGTTCGGTGCTTGGATCCGAGCTCTTCAACATATTTATAAATGACCTGGAAATTGGTACGATGAGCGAGGTGATTAAATTTGCAGATGATACAAAGTTATTCAGAGTAGTGACAATGCAGAAGAATTGCGAAGACTTGCAATGTGACATAAACATGCTCGAGAAATGAACCGCAACATGGCAAATGAAGTTTAACGTGGATAAGTGTAAGGTGATGCATATCGGTAAGAAAAATCTTATACACGAATACAGGATGTCTGGTGCAGTACTTGGAGCAACCCCCCAGGAAAGAGACTTGAGAATATTGGTCGACAAGCCAATGAAGCTGTCTGCGAATTGAGCGGCGGCGGCAAAAAGGGCGAACAGAATGCCAGGAATGATTACGAAGGGAATCACAAACAGATTGGAGAAGGTTATCATGCTGCTGTACTGGGACATGATAATACTCGAGAGGGTCCAGAGAAGAGCGACTAAAATGATTAAGGGAGAGGAGGAGTTGCCGTACAGTGAGAGATTACAGAAACTGGGCCTCTTCTCCCTTGAAAAGAGGAGACTGAGAAGGGACTTGATCGAAACATTCAAGATAATAAAGGGAAAAGACATAGTAGATAAAGACAGGTTATTCACCCTCTCCAAGGTAGAGAGAACGAGAGGGCACTCTCTAAAGTTAAAAGGGGATAGATTCCGTATAAACGTAAGGAAGTTCTTCTTCACCCAGAGAGTGGCAGAAAACTGGATCGCTCTTCCGGAGGCTGTTATAGGGGGAAACACCTTCCAGTGATTCAAGACAAAGTTAGACAAGTTCCTGCTGAACCAGAATGTACTCAGATAAGGCTAGACTCAGGGCACTAGTCTTTGACCTAAGGGCCACCGCATGAGTGGATGCTGGACATGATGGACCACTGGTCTGACCCAGCAGCAGCAATTCTTAGATTCTTATCAACCCGGCGGTATTTCAGACAAATAAGGGTAGTGGCACACCCAAAGTGGAAGGCCTGTTTCTGGGAAATATAACCCCTATGAAGAACCCAAAATTGGCATTCCTGGAGCTCTGCACCACCTGGGGGATCTGCTGCACTAGCGGAGACAAAGTCGCCTCCCAAGGCAGCAACCCACGTCCCAAGTCCACAGGGACAAGAGCTGTTGATAGTCTCTCCATGGCTGCAGAGCTACCAGCCGGTGATGATAATGAGAGACTGATTAACATCAAAAAAGAAATCCTGCAACGCGACAAGAAAAGCCAGATGCAGGGACTCCCTGGGCAAGGAAGCAACATAATGGGAGAGTTACCTATAAGCAAAATGATCTGTAACACTCATGGGTTGGGCCCATGTACCTAAGGCTCCGCCCATGGGCGGGCCTTGAAGCGCCTGGGCCAATCAGGCCCTAGGGCCTGCCATTCTGAGGATGGTGGGCCTGCCGGATGGACGGGCTTGGGATCCATCCGTCCGGCAAACTTTTTTTTAAGGTAAGGGGGGTGGGGGGTGTTGCAGGGTCAGCGGGGGAGTCTCGCAGGTTGGTGGGTGGGGGGAGTGTTCGGCAGGCCGATCGTGGGTTTGGGGGGCCAGTCATGGGGGAACTGCATCGGGGCAGGAGGGTTTGGGATACCTCCTACCCGTATCTTAGTGGGGGTGGGGGGTAGGGGGGTCTCCGGGGCAGGAGGGCTTGGGTCCCTCCTGCCCGGATTGAGTCGGGGGGGGTCACTGGGGCAGGAGGGCTTGGTCTTCCGCCTGCCCGAATCGTTGTCAGGTGGGGGGGTGTCGCTGGGGCAGGAGGGGTTGAGCTCCCTTCTGCTAGATCTTGTTTGGGGGGGGTGATGGATCGCAGCAGGAGAGACTGCCTATCTCTCCTGCTGCGATGGTGATCACCCTTCTACCCGAACTGCCCAACCGCGGCAGGAGAGATTGGGCATATCTCCTGCCAGGGGTCGTTCCAGTTCGGGTAGAGGGGTGATCGCCATCACAGCAGGGGAGATGATCCATCTCTCCTGCTGCGATGGTTGCAGCGGGGGGTGGGTAGGTTGCCAGGCCGCTGAGCTGATTGCGGCAGCCGCCATTAGCTCAGCGGTCCCTTTTTCGACACTTATACATGTTTTGACTTGGTTTAAATCAAAATGTATAAGTGCCGACTAGGCAACCTGCCTAAAGTTTTGGTTATACCTGCTGTACGCCTATGTCTAGGTCGGCCCACCTCCCGCCCTTTCCCCTCCTCTAAAAATGCCCCTTTTCGCTCAATGTGTTTAGAGGCAGCGGAAAGACCTTAGCTTGTTTTAGATATGTCTAAAACCAGCTTTGGTTATGAGTACTTGGATGATCAGGCTTTTTGATCGTCCACTTCTTGATTAGGCCACTTCTTGATTAGGCCACTTTTTAGACTTTTTTTTTTTTTTTTTTTTTTATGAGCCCCTTATCCAGGAACAACAAAAAAAAAATGTTACATACTGTTGTTTGATAATGTGCACAACTGACCTTATAACTCATAAATGCTAATTTGTGTGCTAATAACAAATTTGGATGTGCAACTAGAATAAGTGAAGAGAGATAGTGAGGGGCAGCTGAGTGACTGCATTTGTACGTAAGTGAGAGGAGTTTGAATTGTATTTGGAAATGGGTGGGAAACCAATGAAGCGACTTTAGGAGAGGGGAAACTTGAGTGAAGAAGCTCTTCCAGAATATGAGTCGTGCAGATGAATTCTGGATGGATTGGAGATGGCTAAGCAGAAGGCCCGAGACTAGCAAGCTGCAGTATTCTAAGCGCAAGGTGATGAGGGCATGGATAAGTGTTTTGGTAGTGTGCGCAGAGAGGAAGGGTTGGATTTTGGTAATATTATAGAGGAAGAAGCGGCAGGTTTTAGTGATATGTTGTATTTAGGCAGTGAAGGAGAGAGAGGAGTCAAAGATGACCTCGAGACTACGAGCAGACAAAACAGGAAGGATGAGAGTGTTGTCCACAGAGATGGAGAATGAGGGAAGCGGAGAGGTGGGTTTTGGCAGGAAGATGAACAGCTCTGTTTTAGCCATATTCAATTTTAGATAGCGGTGTACCAGTCACTTGGGTTTTTGCAGCCCAAATGCATGACCTTGCATTTCTTAGCATTACATCTTTGCTGCCATTCAGACCATTCTTCAAGCTTCACCAGAATTCTCTGTTTTACACACAGAGCTAGCTAGTCCTCCACTCCCAAACAAATGTTTCTTGGCTACAGAAGCAGTGGAGAATGTGAAGGCAGAAGTCTAAAATTTTCTCTTTTTCTCTGTAGAACTGGTTCCAAAATTATCCCTAGAGCAAATCTGGAGAGTGGTTAGCAAAATCTTTTTAACTATTCTATAGTTTGTACACAAATTTTAAGATCTACTGAAGAGAGTATAATTTGAATTTTCTCTTGGCCTTTTATGGCTCCTACTCTTTTGTACAAGGTTCAAACCCTAAAGTAGAGATGCTTACTGCAGAACAGAGAGATGAACTTGGAATCTATCACTGAGAACTTCATTCCAGGACTTGTCAGTCTCCACTGGAAAATAATTGAATAAAACACATAAGTAAGATAGAAATCAGTTAATCTGTTGAGAAAAGATGGTATTAGTCAAATGAACACTAAAAGAGTAGTTGAGGGTGATAGATTTATAGGGCTAACAAATATTTAATGATAAGACTACAACTTACACCTCTTTTTAACCTCCTTTTTTGGCTGCAGAACTATTAGTGAGGTCCACCATTGTTTCAATTAATCCAAAAACAAAGAAGAAAATAACAGTATTCTAAGAAGAAACATTAATCATAACTAGACACAGCCTTAGAACAAATCAATTATGGCTGAGCTAACCTCAAAACATTGTCAGAAAAATTACAAAATGTAAATAAAGCAAAAGCAAATCCTTGTATAGATCAAGAAAGCCACAACCTAAACAACAGAGAGGATTTACCCACATATGGTCACCACAGCCTATACAAGAATAAAATTTTTTATATTTGAAAATTATTTATTAATAGATACAACCTAAAATACAATTACTGCATGGGTTATATTCATATGAAAGGATTCACTATCGCTAGAAGCAATTGGCCCCATGAAAGTCTAAGGGCTAGATGCACTAAAGTCAATAATCTAAACCTGTTTTCACAGCTTTAGCGACGATTGCTATTACCCATTCCAATGCACAAAACCTTGTGTTTTTTCCCTCAATTGCCCATCTTCAGATATGACCATGCAAATTAGCTAAAACCCCATGCAAAGTAGCCAAGCGATTGATGCACTAACATGCAAAATATCTATCCCATTAAAAAAGAAAAAAAGTCCCCCACCGCCGATGACAGATCTCCCCAATGACCCCTGATGAATGCAGCACCGGGAATACATCCCCATAAAAGAAAATTGGCAGGAAGGATGCCCATTCCCTCCTGCCACCATATGTTCCCTGAATCCCACCCCTTCTCCCCAACCCTCCTCCCTGTACCTTTTCTAGACACTGGGAGCTGGAGGGAAGCATCTAGTGGCAGGAGGGAGTGGGCATTGCTCCTGCCTTTTTGGGGGGGAGGAAGGGGAGGGGATAGGGAATGGTTGGGAAGGGGGGTCAGTGGCACTGGGGCCCAGGACCCAAGTGGGGGCATGGTGTGGGGGTATTTGGCCAGGCAGGAGTAGGCATCCCTCCTGCCATTTTCACTGCCATGGGGGGGGGTGTCATGGTGCTGGTTCATGGCGGGGGTCATTGGGGAGGGCCATCAGTGCGGGGGGGGGGTGTCTTTTTTTATAAGGCATATTGTGCATGTTAACACACACACAACATCTGTGCCATTAAAAAAAAGAAGCCCTAACAGCAGTGACAGGAGGCTGTTGGAGAGAGAGATGGTGGATCTGCTTCCCATGTGTGGTCTTTAACTGCACAAATTGAACATGTGGCACCACAGTCTCTGATCTTACAGACTGTACCTTCTGTGTTGAGGTCTATTTTAAGGGACTTAGGCTTATTATGGCCTGTATATGAATATGTATCTGTAATCTAGAAATTAAAATTCAAGGGTTGGTCCTTAATTGGACAGAATGGCAGCAAAGAGGGATTTGGTTTATAAGCTAGTTAGTTCAAGGCAGCGACTTCAAATCATTTGAGAATTTGTGCGTAGAGTTTCACTTGGAATCCGAACATTTTTTCCAGTGGATGCAGTTGAAGCATTGTCTAGTAAGAACAAGTTATAAGATTAGGATTTATGCTAATATTTCGGGTTCAAGACAGCAAATGCTTGTGCTGTATTGCAACAGTTGTGGGAACATAATTTTGGAGAAAGCATAGATGATGAGATTTGGAGAATTTTAGGGGGTAAAGTATGTAGACTTGTTTCTTCTGCTTCTATTATCCAATCATTATTCTATGTTGTGAATCGGGCATATTGGACACCTTACAAAGTTTCCAAGATGTCTGCAAATAGTTCAGACTTCTGCTGGACTTGTAAGTCAGGTGTAGGCACCTTGTATCCTGCTATTTGGATGTGTTGCTGTTAAAACATTTTGGAATGCAGTTTGGCAACAAATTCAAGATATATTTGAATTTCAAGCTGTGTTAACATTTAACATTATTATTTTGCATTTCATTTTCAGTCCTATGTGATTTCGCTGTACTCGTTGCCAGCCATCACTTTGGTGGTTTATAAAGAGAATTTATTGCAATACTTGGACATCTGGATTAATACATCTAGGGTTTTATCATTTAATAACAAGACTCCTGAGGCAAGCCCTCTTGGGCCGAAACACAATCATGTTGAGTGTGCTTTAAAATAAAAGGATTGAGAACTATCTGGTCTCCTTTGTTGTTGTTTTCATGCCCCTCACTGCTGTGAAGGCAGTTTCTCCTGTTTGTCTTCTTTGTAATAGAATAACCAACACAGGCAAAGACTGAAATTTACTGATTTATGATTTAGCACACTTTTTATCGTGTTAGAATTTGGAGATTACAGTAAAACCTTGGATTGCAAGTAACTTGGTTTGCAAGTGTTTTGCAAGACAAGCAAAACATTTGATTAAATTTTAACTTGATATACAAGCAATGTCTTGCAATACAAGCACATACAGTATACACGCGTCACATCATCACAACTGAGCCGATGGTTCTTCTTCTCTGTATGATGCTGCGGGAGTGTCGTGACTGTTCTAAACAAGCAAAGTCTTGCAATACGAGTACATACAGTATACACACGTCACATCATCACAACTGAGCCGATGGTTCTTCTCTCTCTGAAGCTGCGGGAGTCTAGTGACTGTTCTAAACGAGTGAGGTCTTGCAATACGAACACATACAGTATTTTGTATTAAAGTTTTTGGGTTGTGGAACGAATCGTCTGAGTTTCCATTATTTCTTATGGGGAAATTCGCTTTGATATACGAGTGTTTTGGATTACAAGCAGGGTTTCGGAACAAATTATGTTCGCAAACCAAGGTTTTATTGTATATACAAAGAAGTTGCAAGTCCATTAAAAAGGTTGGGATCTCCTACATACTAGGGCTGGCTGAGCCTGGGCACATCACAGAGGTGGTAAGGAGGGAGGACATCTGGCATTACTACACAGCCAGTAACCAACAGTTAATGGTGCTGTTGGTACATCTTGGCGGTAGGAGGACATTTCTGGGGGAGGGGGGAGAAGGAAGAAGAATTGAAATTTGATTTAGGTTTTTATTAATTGTTTCATTAAGATCTTACTTTAATTGTATATCAAGTGGGAGGGGGATAATATAATTGTTGATGTCTGTAAGTTTCATTGTGCTTGCTTTTGAATATCTATATTTGTGAATCATTTATTGCACAATGCCACTTTTGCACTTCTTCCTATCCCTAATATATCTCTGATTGGAGACTAGCTGTATCATTTCCAAAAATAATCTTAAAATTTGGCTTTTGGGTAATATTGGAAGGCTGATTTAACTTAGCTATAACCTGTCACAACCTTGGACAAACTCTCATGGATTAAAGTCCATGCAAAGTAATCAAGTAAGGCAATAAAGTTGGTTAATTTATTGAGGTTTCAGTTTAAGAGATTTTGCGGCTCATTTCTGTATGATAGCTTCAGATGTTATGGCCAGTCTTAGTAGAGCAGCAAGCCGGTTCCTGGAGTTTCCTAGTGGGTAGTGCAGTCAACCATAGAGATGGGACTCAGGCCCATGCTCCACTCTGACTACTACACTTATGGTGGTATAAGAGCTATTGGTGTGGTATACAGTTGAGTCCAGTAGATTTTGGATGGGTTTTGGAGGGCTCACCATAAAATATAAGGGGGTTATGGTGAGATGTGTACCTGGGCTTTTTTATGTGACGTTCACTAGAGTGCCCCCTAAGGTACCCTACTGCTCTGCAGAGATGTCTGAGTGGCTAGTCTACTAAAAATGATGGCTTTTCCTAAATCTCAATGGCATGTTTTGTGCATTTTTGTTTTGGACATTTATTTTTTTGATAATGGTCAAAAAAGAGAGATGCACTAAGGGCAAACACAACTAGAAATGGTCATTTTTGATTTAAAAAAAAATAAAAAATAGACATTTTGCCGTTTTTAAAATGGCCATTTTCTCAACCTGATTCTTGGACACACTTCCTAAAATGCCTAAACTTGGAGTTAGACGTCATATCAAAAATGCCCCTCCATATTTTTATTTTTTTTAATTTACTCTTGCACAATTTTATATTTTGTATTTACAATAGTTATATAATTTTTATGTAGCATTGGATGTTCATTCTCTTTAATTGTTGTTAATATCATGTATATATTTCATTAATTCACTGTTGTACTACACTTCAAACTGTAAAGGCTATGTAGGATATAAACTCAAATTCAATTTAAATTAAGTTAGTGGCCTTTATGAAGTCATATCCTATATGAAATGGTCCCTACCATTCAGACTTACCGCTACTTCCACATGGTCCATGCCTTCATCATTCTGCTTATGCAGTACCTCAAAATAATATTTACTCAAAGCAGTCAACCTGCATGATAGAGAGAGAGAGAGTTAGAAGACGGATATAAAACAAAGAACACATCATTGAATTAACACAGAAATACATAAAATAATGGTAAATAAAGACTATATGGCCTATCCAGTCTGTCCATCCCTACCATCTACTATCTTCTCCTCTTTCTTGGAGATCCTATGTGCTTGCCCCAGGAGACCTTTTCATGCATCTAGTAACTTTTAAAAAAAAAAAAAAATTAGCTCATATCCTTCCAGTTGTAGTTAAAATGAATTATATTCAGGTACAGTAGATATTTTCCTATACATGTGTCAATGAAGGGTTAAGGGCTCTTTTTATCAAGCAGCGGTAGAGCGTTTTACTGCAGGCCAGCGAAATAAATGCTCTGACACTCATAGGAATTGAATGAGAGTTGGAGCATTTACCTCACCGGTCCTCAGTAAAATCCTCTACCACTGCTTGATTAAAGGAACCCTAAATGATTCTCTGGTTAACAGCCTGCTGTTCTAACCACAAGGCTACTTCATTCTTTACTTTCAACTGAAAGAGGAGACGACTTGCCTCCTGTGCTTTTATGCTGTGGAGGTATTTAAATGTCTATATCATATCTTCCCTTTCCCAACTTTCTTCCTAAGCATATATCTTGAGATCTTTAAGTCTGTCCCCATATACTTTAAAATGAAAACAACTGATGGTTAAGGGGTTGGAGGAGCTTCCGTACAGCCAAAGATTAGAGAAACTGGGCCTCTTCTCCCTTGAACAGAGGAGATTGAGAGGAGACATGATCGAAACATTCAAAGTACTGAAGGGGATAGACTTAGTAGATAAAGACAGGTTGTACACCCTCTCCAAGGTAGGGAGAATGAGAGGGCACTCTCTAAAGTTGAAAGGGGATAGATTCCATACAAACGTAAGGAAGTTCTTCTTCACCCAGAGAGTGGTAGAAAACTGGAATGCTCTTCCGGAGTCTGTCATAGGGGAAAACACCCTCCAGGGATTCAAGACAAAGTTAGACAAGTTCCTGGTGAACAAGAGCATACACTGGTAGGGCTAGTCTCAGATAGGGCACTAGTCTTTGATCAGAGGGTGCCGCGTGAGTAGACTGCTGGGCACTTAAGGACCACTGGTCTGACCCAGCAGCGGCAATTCTTATGTTCTTATTTTTGGGCTTCTACCCTTCATACCTACAGTACATGGTTTTGAAAAGGTACACAAATTTCCTTCCTTTTGGTGTTCCAACTTACCTGATTGGCTTTGAAATCTGGCTCTGAAATTTTCCAAATTCTCCAGGAGCAGACCATTCTTTTCCTGTCTGTGAAAAAATGACATACTTTTGGCAACAGGGTCCATGTTGTTTCAATTACATTCTGGTAGGTTCTATATTTTACTATCACTGGCTTTTACAAAGCTGTGGTAGAGGTTTTTCTGTGGGCTGGCAAGGTAAATGCTCCAATGCTCATAGAATTCAGAGCATTTACCTCACCAGCCTGCAATCAAATGCAAAATGCCATCACTATATTGAATTCTATATATTTTTTCTATTTTTGAAAAACACTTAATCAGAAAAAAATTTTATTTTCTTTTATTATATATAACATACTAACTACTTCAACACCAAAATCCAACTACCTTGCTCAATTCAATAATGGCTTAATTTAAAAAAAAAAATAAAATCTTCCATTTTAACACACACACACACTTTTTAGGCCAATAAATATTTATCCTCCTCATTAGTCTTCTATCTTAATGGGACTGACCTCCATTTGGTTATGACACTATGAGCCTTCATTGGTTGGCACTGGCCATACCCCCACGCTCCAATTTTTATAGTGCACTTAATCCAACTACTGTACTGACAATCTTTGTCCAAGGGACCCAAGTAATAGCTGTGATTCCCTCCCTTTCTGTCAAGTTATATCATATCACCAATCCACAGTTTTGTGATGCTGTCAGGAGCCTGTGCAAGCCTAAGAGAAGAAAGTGTTTTATCATCATTTGGCCTAGAAAGCTGCCTGTTGGTGAAGTGTCTGGAAGACTACTAGGGATGAGGGAGTTTAAGAAAAAGAGAGAGACTACAGTACAGGGAATGAAGGAAGAAAGACTGAGGGAAAGATTGTTGGCAACAGGTGATTTGCAAGAGAGACAGAAACTGCCAGGGATGAGAAAAAAGGGCAAAAGAAGTAAACTACTATACTGGAGAAACAGACAGACTAATGGAGACAGACGAACTTAGAGGACTAAAATAAAGCCTTCTAGCAGGGCCGGATTTAGATGAAAAGAGGCCCTAGGCTATTCCACTTATGAGGCCCTTTCATCTCCCATTTTTAAGTTTGTAAATTACATGAGAGATAATAAAATACATCATTACTGTGATATATATCAATATGTTAAATGAAACATGTTGTTATTGGTACTAACCTTTATAAAAAATGTGACAGATAATAAATAAAAAAAAGTCGAAAACACTTATTTGGACATTTATTCTCAGCACCATATATAATACTTGTAACAATAACTAATCAAACATAACATACAACATTTACAAAGAAACAAAATTCAAATAATGAAAATCTTTGACTACGAAAATAAAATACGCAATAAAAATTATCATATTTTCTATGAAATTAAATTGAATATATTCAATACATTGAAGATTAAACCAAATTCAATTCAGATAAATTTATTTCATAATAATTCGCATTTAAAGTTTAAGTATGAATTATTATGAATTTTAAGTCTTAAACTAAACCAAAAATGGAACTTTATTCAAACAAAATCCATATCACAAAAAAGAAAATATCAAATTGTATATCATATTAAATTTTATGTTAATAGTTATTTTATTTAAGAACTGATTCAATCCAAGTATACATTTAAAACGAAATAGTAGATTAGAAGAATTTCTTTCTAAACTTTTTCACACAGAATTCTTCTATAAGACATGAAAATATAAAATAAAGCACGAAATATACATTTTAAAATATGCAAATTAAAACATATGTTAAGAACTTACTTAGAATTCCGCGAAATGAAGATATTGTCCCCAAAAAATTTTTCAATAGTCTATAAACACTTCACTAAAGTATTGAACCTACTGAACTCAAAAGGCGAGAATCAAATGATCGTGTACGCAATCCTAAAATAAGAATCTTTTCTAATAACATTAACACATGTTTCATATTATCGAAGTAACACAAACATAACCGAACGTCGGGATATCAATAGGTCTGTTCGTTTGTCTGTTCCAATCTACACCAATCTGCACTTTATTTATACAAGAACAAACCAGAGCTTAGTAGCATAATACACGTCAATATTTGCCAAAGCAATCAGTGAACGTATGAACTATACTTTGGTGCAATCTAGTATATACAAACAGACCCAATGAGCCGAACGCGTTGATCTTAACCAATACATTTTTATGTTTGTTTATTAGTCATATGCGTAGAATTTCTCCTTATTTTCGGTTCAGTGTTTTAGTGTTCACTGTTTTTAGAATAGTGTAATTTTAATTTTGCTAACAATTTGAATGTAGGCCCCTCTTGATCTTAAGGCCCTAGGCTGAAGCCTAGTTAGCCTATAGGAAAATCCGGCCCTGCCTTCTAGAGATTAGGGGAGCTGAGAGACAAAAAAGAGTGCTGTGCTGGGGACAGGAAAATTGAAAAAGAGAGATTGCTAGAGATGAGTCTATTGAGAGAGAAAGAATCTATTGTCAAAGAAGATTGGGTGAAAGAGGCTGCTGAGAACAAGAATGGTTCGAGAGACTGAACAAGAGGATATGCTAAGAACAAAAGGAAATTAAGAGATAGATCCTTTTGAATTTAGACAGTCTCTGTCTCCACCACCTCTTCTGGGAGACTGTTCCATGCATCTACCACCCTTTCTGTAAAAAATGTGTTTCCTTAAATTACTCCAGAGCCTATCACCTCTTAACTTCATCCTATACTCTCTCATTGCAGATTTTTTTTTTCGATGTCTTAGCAGTTAAAAATACTATTAAACTTACTGAGCCAATACGGGCCACAAGCTGTAGGTTATGGACATTCTCATTTGTACTTAGCCAGAATTCAGCATTATCCTCTGAGCCAATGGCAAACTGGAATACCCCTATAAAGAAAGATCAGCAATAAGCCAAGATACACAGAACAGCAATTGCACAATGGGACACTCCTCTCCTTTATAATGGAATCTTATACTGTACACCCCCTTATACACCCATAAGTTGCATGCACAAATTGGTGCACACAGCTAATTTGTGCATGCAACTTAATTTAACAAGACCCATTGGCACCGATAATTTCCTATTAACGTCTATTAATTTACGCCAATTGGCACTAATTAGAAGTTACGCCCACAACTTGGTATGCGCATTCTATAAAGTGGTACTTGTCAGTTCTAATGTGCAAATCTCAAAAGGAGGCATAGGCAGGGGTGGAGCAGGGTTGATCATGGGCGTTCCTATAAGTTAGGTGGACTGTTATAGAATATGCATGATCTGCACACAACTTAGACCTAGTTTTCCTTGGTCTTTAATAAATGGGTGTACCTAAATGTTATGCTGCTTAAGGCCACTAAGCACGATTCTATATATTCCTGGAGCCTTTTATAGAATCATGCTGATCAGCGCTGATTTTTTTGACAACTTATATAAAATATGGCCCACAGTATATCAATCTAATGTTTATAGTTTATAAATTTGTACTATTTTGCATAATACATGTGAAATCTATTTTTGCTTAGGTCATCTACTATAGGTCAGAAAAGGAAAGCCCAAATTGGGATGTTTACACTTTCCTGAGTATTTTACAGAAGGCTTGCTAAACACTAATCCCTCTGTAAATACAGTGGAACCTTGGTTTACGAGCATAATTCGTTCCAGAAGCATGCTCGAAAACCAAAGTACTCGTATATCAAAGCGAGTTTCCCCATAGGAACTAAGGGAAACTCGCTTGATATGTTCCCACCCCCCCCCCCCCCCGAGGCCAGCGGCGCTGCTCTACCCCCCCCCCCGAGAACCAGCATTGCTCCTCCCGCTCATGAAGGCCCCCCCGCGTGATCCGCCATCCCCCCCCCCGCCACAATCTGGCATCCCCCACGCACCCATCCACCCACCCGAACACATTGCTTACCTCCATCTGGCACCGGCACCAATGCACAGGACATGCCAGTGCCCGAAGATCTGCAGTCTTCTTTTTGCTGGGCCTTGATCATCTGCGTATGCTCAAGGCCTTCGAGTTCCCGCACTCTCCACGATTCTCTCCGGATCGCGGGGGGGGGGGTTGGGGGGGAGGTACTGGATTGCGGGGGGGGGGGTGCTTGTAAATCGAGGCAAGCTCGGTTTCCGAGGTGCCGATTTTGCGAATGTTTTGCTTGTCTTACAAAACACTCGTAAACCGGTGCACTCATAAACCGAGGTACCACTGTACCTTACTTGGAAGACCAAGCTTTGCTTTGGAGAAGCAGGGTAAATGAGCTGCAGGGAAAGGCAGGAGCAGTAGCTACAGAGACAGTGCCTTATAAACTTTCAGTCCTGTTTTTCCCTGCAGCTTATTGGCTGGCTAAGCTTCCTAAGGATCAACAGGCTGTAGTTATCTTTGTATCATTTTCCATGCCCCCCTCCCCCCCCACTAGCTTGCATTATATTCAGCTATATTCTCTCTTACATTCCATTATCTCTTCCCTCAGCATCTCACAGAGAGAGAGAGAGAGTGCCTTAACAACCTTCATTCCTGTTTTTCCCTGCAGCCTATTGGCTGGCTAAGCTTCTAAGCTTTGTCAGAAATATCTGGCCAATGGGCTGCAGGGGAGGCAGGAATAGCTGAGCAGCTGTGGCAGGAATCTCCTGAACCCCCACACAATGTAAGCCGGCAGGAGGGATGCTCACTCCCTCCTGCCACCCCCAACCCCCCTCGCCCTGAGAATGCCTGCGGCAGGAGGGATGCCTATTTCCTCCTGCCACAGCCCTCTACCTCAACATAGTGTATACCACAGCAGGAGGGATGCCCACTCCCTCCTGCTGGAACCATCAAAGCCCCCTAGCTCAACAAATCCCCCGGCAGGAGGGATAACCACTCCCTCCTGCTGCCATCCCCCTGGAACTCCCCCCACACCTGGTAATACTTCCCCAGGCCCCCCCACCTGTAGGCCCACTCAGCACCCCTCTAACTGGTAGACCTCCCAGCACCACCAATATCATACATCCCTATACCTTTTAAGTCCAGGATGTACCGGGGAGGGGTCAAACGCTCCAATTAGCCCATAGGAGGGGCCTTAGGCATCTGGGTGAACCAGAGTCTTAGGGGGCCTTAGGTATCTTGCCAATTGGAGTCTTAGGTCACTCCCACTGCATCCCAGGATGCACTGGGAAGGAGGCCTATGACTCTGGTTGGCCCAGGTGCCTAAGGCATCCCTCTTACCATGGACATTTGCGAGTGGGGTTTTGGGATGGTGGCAGGAGAGAATGGGCATCCCTCCTGCCGTAGACTGTCATGGGGGGAGGGTTCAGGTATTGTGGCAGGAAGGACTGGGCATCCCTACTGCCGTGGACTTTTGTGGGGGGGGTTTAGAGGTGGGAAAAGGAGGGAGTCAACATCCCTCCTGCCGACTGACTTCAGAGCAGGGAAATTTTCTTGCCACAATCAGCTCAGCGACTGTGTCTATTTGAAATACAGGCCAGTATTTTGCTGGCCTACATATCAGGCATTTACTGTGGCCCTAGGGTGATGTCTAGGGCTGTGTAAGTTTGCCCAATGCCACTTCCGGGCAAAATCATGCCCATGCCCAGCCTTGGGCAAACTTAACTGTCCTGCCACATCTCCTTGTACCCGCGACAGATGCCTATAGTGTAGGCGGCCTTCCTTGGGTTTGTTGGGTTTTTTTTTAAAGAAAACTTGCATCCCATTTGGCTGGTTAGACAGCTATAGGACGCCTACCACTGTCTACAATCAGGACGCTGTTTATAGAATTTGCCCCACAGTGTTACTTTGCTCGGTTGATCTTCTCGGTAGTGCTGTATATCATGGGAAGCTATTGGGGAATTCTCCATGTAGGATCTTGAAAGCCAGACAGCATGTTTTGAATTTGATTCTCTTGTCAACTGGGAACCAGTGTAGTTCCATCAGTAGTAGTGTGCTATGATCGAATCTCGATTTGTAGAATACAAGTCTTGCTGCTGTGATCTGTATCATTTTGGAGTCTTTTTATTTATTTATTCGATAGCCCTGACAGAAGTGAATTGCTGAAGCCTAGTATTGACTGGACAAGTATCCTGTAGTGTTGGCAATGGAAATAGGGTCTAATCCTTCTCAGCAGTTGTATAATTGCATATGCTTTACAGACTATGTTTTTGACATGATTCTCAAATGTCAGTGAGCTGTCTAAGGTTACTCCCAAGACCCTGGTAGTTTTCTCTTTAATGTGTGTGCCTGGTAGCACTATAGAAATTATAAATTGTTGTTGTTGAGTCTGACTCCATTTTTCAGTGTGATGGAGGGAGAGATCAAGTGCTTCTTTAGTCCGAACCATAGTAGCTTGGTTTTTTCGGCATTTAGCTTGAGATGGTGTTTTGTTACCCATTCTTGTACTTCATTTAGGGTTTGGGATAATTTGGTGGCGAGATTGGTTGAATTCAGATTAGAGAATGACACGGGGAAAAATTCTGTCCCATCACCGCCCCGTCCCCGCCGTCCCCGTCCCCGCCCCGTCACCATCTCCGATCTCCCTTTCACCGCCCCGTCCCCGTTTTCAGCGTCTTCTCCTCTCCATCCCCCCACCCTCAGCACCCTGCACACGGTTCAGCAGCTCCTTCCCACTGGCCAGCTGTGCATTTCTCTCCCTCCCTCCCTCCCTCTTACCTTCTCTTGTGGCGAAACTGGCAATTTGTATAAGGCTATGCGCTGTATTACAGCTGAAGCCTTGAAGTTGCGTCGGGATGCCTGCTAGAAAAGTCTCCTCCGATGCAAACAGAAATAGGAAGTTGCGTCAGAGGAGATTTTTCCAGCAGGCAACGTGACGCAACTTCAAGGCTCCAGCTGTAATACAGCTCACAGCCTTATCGAAATCGCCAGTTTCAACAAGAAAAGGTAAGGGAAAAGGAGGGAGGGAGGGAGATGCATGGCTGACGGGAGAGAGGGAGCTGCCAGATCGAACACTCGTTCACCACGCGTGCTAACCATTCACCGCTCCACGGGGCGGTGAAAGGCCTTGTCCCCGATCTCGTGGTGACCTTTTTTTTTTGGTCACCGTTTGGCGGGTTACCCGTGGCTAGCCACGGGTAACAACCACCGTGTCATTCTCTAATTCAGATCTATGGGGATAAGCAGAAGGATATCATCTGCATATGAAAATAGCTATTCTCCAGGGAATAGTTTCTGTGAATCAAGGGTAGTCATGAAGATGTTGTACATTAGAAGTGAGGTACAGTAGTCGGAGTAGATGTCATCTTTCAGCACTTTATATCATCTGTTAGTGAGGAATCCTTGAAACCAATATAGGACATTACATTACATTAGGGATTTCTATTCCGCCATTACCTTGCGGTTCAAGGCGGATTACAAAAGGTTAATTTAAAAACAGAGTTACAATGATTAGTTAGAGAGGTAGGTTGTAGATCTTATAGACATTTAGCGAGTTGTTGAGGGTGAGGTGGTTTGTAAGAGAGTTGATAGGTGGTCATAGTGGAGGTTCTTTTTGTTATTATTAGTGCAGTAATGTGTAGATCGAGCGTCATGTCTAGTGATTCCTAGTCTGGATAACCTGCTGAGTAAAAGGTCATGGGTACTATGTCGAATGCAGCAGAGACATCAAATTGTGCTAGTAGCATTTGTTTACCTTCACTTAGTGCCAATCTTGCTCTGGACACTAGATCTATTAATGCGGATTCCTGAACCCGTGTTAGAAGGGTAATAATAGGTTCCAGTATGCAATGTAATTTTTTTTAACTAGCTTACGACTACAAATTCAACCAGTTTTAGTTATGAAGGGTATACTGGTGATCGGTCTATAGCTGGAAATGGGGTAAGATTTAATCAAATGCTTCTGAAAACCATCCTTGTACCACAGTACAGTTTATCATCTGAGTCAGTCATTTGAGTGTTTCTTCCGGCATACCATAATGTAGATGTGGTGGGCATAGATCTAGTCTGCAACCTATTTGGATAGTCTGATTACAAGAGGCCTTAATTCATTTGTTGTGACTTTGTTTATCCATGTTTTGTCTGTTGGGATGTTGACTAGGTTGCTCTAGGTAGTGGCAATGTTTGATTGATTGTTCGTAATATTTGTCTGTATCGTTGTTGAATATTTTTAATATGGATTCAATTTTGGATGAGAAATAGTGGGCTAGTGTATTAGATGTGGGGGGACTTCATGTTTGTTGAGTTTATAAGAGGGTGGCCAATGTTATGCCGATTTTTAAAAAGAGCTCCAGGAGATATCTGGGAAATTACAGATTCTCAATGAAGGACAGTAAACAATGGAGTGCCGCAGGGGTCTGAACTAGGACCAGTGCTATTTAACTTATTTAGAAATGATCTGGAAATTGGAATGACGAGTGAGGTGATTAAATTTGCAGATGACACTAAACTGTTTAAAGTTATTAAAACGCATGCTGATTGTGAAAAATTACAGGCGGACCTTAGAAAATTGGAAGAATGGGCATCCAAATGGCAGATGAAATTTAATGTGAACAAATGCAAAGTGATGCACATTGGGAACAATAACCTGAATTACTGTTACTGGATGCTAGGGTCCACTTTGGGGATTAGCGCCCAAGAAAAGGATCAGGGTATCATCGTAAACAATACGATGACACCTTCTGTCCAATATGTGGCGGTGGACAAAAAAAACAAACAAGATGCTAGGAATTATTAAAAAAGGGATGGTTAACAAGACTAAGAATATTATAATACCCTATATCGCTCCATGGTGAGACCTCATCTGGAGTATTGCGTTCAATTCTGATCTCCTTATCTCAAGAAAGATATAGTGGCGCTAGTAAAGGTTCAAAGAGTGACCAAGATGGTAAAATGGATGGAACTCCTCTCATATAAGGAAAGACTGAAACGGTTAGAACTCTTCAGCTTGGAAAAGAGACGGCTGAGGGGAGATATGATTGAGGTCTACAAAATCCTGAGTGGAGTAGAACAGGCACAAGTGGATCCATTTTTCACTCCATCAAAAATTACAAAAACTAGGGGACACTCGAAGTTATAGGGAAATACTTTTAAAACCAATAGGAGGAAATTTTTTTTCACTCAGAGAATAGTTAAGCTCTAGAAAGCGTTGCCAGAGGATGTGGTAAGAAAGGATAGCACAGCTGGTTTTAAGAAAGATTCAGACAATTTCCTGGAGGAAAAGTCCATAGTCTGTTATTGAGAAAGACATGGGGGAAGCCACTGCTTGCCCTGTATTGGTAGCATGGAATATTGCTACTCCTTGGGTTTTGGCCAGGTACTAGTGACCTGGATTGGCCACCTTGAGAACGGGTTACTGGGCTTGATGGACCATTGGTCTGACCCAGAAAGGCTATTCTTATGTTCTAAGACAGTAGTCTATTTTCTTCAGTAAATCCAGTTTCCTTTGAACTGGTTTATCTAAACCTATTATTTCAGAGTAAAGTTTGTATTTGTGCTGTTTGATCTGGGAGTTATATTGTGAGAAGGCTTTTTTCCATTTTTCTTTAAGTTGTTGGTCACCTGATTTTATCCAGGCTTATTCTAGTTTTTGGCATTCTTTATGTTCAATTCTAATGTGAATCCGGGAATTTTCTCATTTCTTGATATTTTCTTGTCAGTTAGAGGGGATATAGAGTTTAATGTGGTCTCTATGGTTGTTTGCCATTCTGTGTGATTTAAGTCAGGATTCTGATTTGGTGTTTGCAGTGCTGGTTTTATTCTTTCCCCAAGCCTCTGGTTGTCGATCTTTCTTCAAGTTTTAATAGTCACTTCTTTTGTGTTAGGATGTAGATAGGAGGGTCTGAAGTTTAGAGTGAAATTGCAAAGGTAGTGATCTTTCCAGACAGAAGGTATCTTATTTGATGGACGATAATCCGTTATGTTTATTTAGAACGTGATAGCGTTACTGGCTCTTTTCCAAGCTGAAGAGCCCTAACCGTTCTAGTTTTTCCTCATACGAGAGGAGTACTATCCCCTTTACCATCTTGGTCGCTCTTTTTTTAATCTTTTCTAGTGCTACTATATCTTTCTTGAGATAAGGAGACCAGAATTGAATGCAATATTCCAGATGAGGTCGCACCATGGAGCGATATAGGGGCATTATAACGTTCTTAGTTTTATTCCTAGCGTCCTATCTTTTTGGCCGCCGCTGCACATTGGGTAGAAGATTTCATCGTATTGTCTACGATGATACCCAGATACTTTGCTTGAGCACTAATCCCCAAGGTGGACCCTAGCACTCAGTAACTGTGATTCAGGTTATTCTTCCCAATGTGCATCACTTTGCATTTCTCCACATTAAATTTCACCTGCCATTTGAACGCCCAGTCTTCCAATTTTTCACAATCAGCATGCGTTTTAATAACTTTGAACAGTTTAGGGTCATCTGCAAATTTAATCACCTCTCTCGTTATTCCAATTTCCAGATCATTTATAAATAAGTTAAATAGCACCGGTCCCCAGGGCAAGATGGCAATCTGAGCAGTAATAATAATACTGTAATTTTATTCTTACATACTGCCAAAGCCTTAGTAGTTCGAAGCGGTTTACAACAAAGAAGAGCTGAACAATCAGCGAATATAGGTGCAATGTAAAGTCATCCAAAAACAGGTGAGCAGGATACAGAGGTAAGGCATAAGAGATCTTGGGAAACAAGAGATAAGGCATAAGAGGTCTTAGGTTACAAATTGGTTAAACAGGTTTATTTTTACTAATTTTCTGAAATTTAGGTAGGATGAGGAGTGCGAGATAATATTACCCAGCCAATCGTTCAGTTGACCTGCTTGGAAGGCAAGTGTTCTGTTCAGGTATCTTTTGTAACGGCTTAGTACACTTAGTCAAGTGCTCTCTGTCAATGGGACAATGTTTTTTGGACTAAATAAAGTTTCTTTGCCTAATTTGATGCCCAAAAGACCTTTGAAACAGAGGAAATTACCTCCGCCTGCCTCTGTTAGCTCTACTATGCGCCAGACTGTAATGACAATGTTTACAGTCTAACCTACCAGTTCGGGCAGATCTGCTGCTGAGTTCCGGGAAGGATTTAGCTTAGACAGTGACTTGATGCTAAGCCCGAGAAGACCACACATGCCCCCAATGCCCGAAAGAACTTTGGAGAACTGGACACTGTTGACCCGGAAGTCCTGACATCAAAGCCGACTCTTGGTTTGGAGTCACAGCGAATTGGGAGCATTAAGTCTCTGGGAGTAAGCAGTGGGGAGGGGGAGGGATTCCAGAGTTTGGTACCTGGAGAAAATGCCAAAGTAAATCTGGCAGTTATTTCTCCCCTCAAGCCACTTGAGAGACCTCAGGCTGTTACACTTGACTCGATCTGGATGGCGTTGGAAAACCTGCACTCGGTATGTGCCAGCTTTATAGCAATAACTTAAATTCCACCTCTAAGATAGCTCTGTTAGAGACTTCATTTCAGCAGCATCAATTAGAATTGAAGAACTTAGAGAAAACAACGATAGAGACTAAGAATTTGATTGCTAAACAAGTTTCAGATAAAATGATGTTCCTGAGGAAAATCGAAAACTTGGAGAATCAACAGAAAAATTTGAATTTAAGACTTAAATTTTCCAGTAGCCAAGTTTATGACACTCCGGGAATTCTTTAGAAATTTTATGTTAACAACCTTAAAGATATCAGAATCTGATCTCCTGCCACTACAAAAAATTTATTATTTAAAGAAAATTTCAAAGAAAGAAGGAGAAGTAGGAAGAGGTAGAGAACAGATGGAAATACCTGATATCCTACAATCATCTGATATTGAAATAGAGGGCCAAGCTACACTATTAGTCTCTCTTGTGTTTCTTCAAGATAAAGAAATGTTGTTGAAATTGTATTTTAAATTGAAACAGGTATCCTATCTGGGAGAAAGGGTATATATGTTCCCTGATAACTCAAAATGGATGGAAATTAGAGGAAAATAATTTATATCATATCGTACAAAAGTGATTTCCCTAGGGGCAGTTTTTCAGTTAAGAATTCCCTGTAAGTGTTTTGTTTCCCTTCAAGGAAATAAATAAGTATTTTTTTAACCTGCTCAAGTAGGTTTCTTTTTAGAAGGTAAAGGGATTTCTACACTTCCAGATTGAATCATAATGTTGTGTGGTGTTAAAATATTGGAAGGATGTTAACAGCTCTTTTCCTTAGTTTTGAAAGTTATTCCCCGGTCCCAGGGTTTCCCCCCCCCTTTTCTTGTCTCCTTCTCTCATTGTGAACTATATCAGATGAAATATTACTTTTGTGCTTTTTTGATTAGATCAGCTTGTACTGATAATATTGTATTTCAATATTTCTTATATCATTGTGTATGTAATGATAATTTGAAATGATTAAAAAAAAAAAAAAAGTACCAGTCCCAGTACAGACCCCTGTGGCACTCCACTGTTTACTCTCCTCCATTGAGAAAAATGACCATTTAACTCTACCCTCTGTTTTCTATCTGATAACCAATTCCTAATTCATAACTGAACTTTGCCACCTATCCCATGACACTTTAATTTTTTCAGGAGCCTCTCTTGAGGAACTTTAATCAAAAGCTTTCTGAAAATCTAGATACACTATATCAACCGGCTAACCTTTACCCACATGTTTATTCACATCTTCAAAGAAGTCAAGCAAATTGGTGAGGCAAGATCTCCCTCGGCTGAACCCATGTTGACTCAGACTCATTAAATCATGTTTGTCTACGTGTTCCACAATTTTATTTTTTATAATCGTTTCTACCATTTTGCCCGGCACTGAAGTAAGGCTTACCGGTCTGTAGTTTCCCAGATCTCCCCTGGAACCCTTTTTAAAAATCAGTGTAACATTGGCCACCCTCCAATCTTCAAGTACTACAGATGATTTTAGCGACAGGTTACAGATCATAACAGCAAGTTAGCAATTTCATGTTTGAGTTCTTTTAGAACCCTAGGATGTATATCATCTAGTCCTAGCGATTTATCACTTTTTAACTTGTTGATTTGGCTCAGTATATCTTCCAGATTCACTGAGATTTCTTTCAGTTCCTCCGCATCATCACCCTTGAAAACCATTTCCAGTTCAGGTAGATCTCTTACATCTTCTTCTGTAAAGACCGAAGCAAAGAATTCATTCAGTCTTTCCGCTATGGCCTTATCTTCCCTGAGTGCCCCTTTTGCTCCTTGATCATCCAACGGTCCTACAGATTCCCTCACAGGTTTTCTGCTTCTGATGTACCTAAAAAAATTGCTATGAGTTTTTTGCCTCTTTTGCAAGTTCCTCGTCATATTCTTTCTTAGCTGTCTTTATCAATGCTTTGCATCTAACTTGCCAATGCTAGTGTTTCTTATTTTCTTCATTTGGATCCTTTTTCCATTCTTTAAAGGATGTTTTTTGGGCACTAATAGCCTCTTTCACTTCACCTTTTAGCCACGCCGGCTCTCGTTTCCTCTTCTTTCCACCTTTGCTGATGCATGGAATATATCTGGTCTGGGCTTCCACAATGGTATTTTTAAATAACATCCACGCCTGTTTTACAGTCCTAACCTTTGCAACTGATCCTTTTAGCTTCTTTTTAACAATTTTCCTCATTTTATCATAGTCATTTTATCATAGCCCTTTCGAATTTTAAATGCCCCTACAATAGATTTATTTTGCGACGATACTCCCGGTATCAGCTCAAATTTGATCACGTTATGATCATTGTTTCCCAGCGGACCCAACACAGTAAACTCCTGTACTACATCTTGTATTCCACTAAGGACCAAATCTAAAATAGCACCCCCTTTTGTCGGTTCCCGGACCAGTTGCTCCAAGAAGCAGTGATTTATGACATCTAGGAATTTTACCTCCCTAACACTTCCTGATGTAACATTTAACCAGTCAATGTTGGGATAACTGAAATCATATAGATATCAATAAAGCATTTGCTAGACACTGATCACTGTCTAACGGGTATATAAAACCCTCGGAGTGAAACAATATCCAATCTGGAGCAGAGTCAGAGTAATACTGTCTTCCACCAACTTTTTGGGAGAAAAAAAGACCTTAGTTAAAGGGCTTCATGGGTCTAAAAAAAATACCTCCAAAATGGGTGCTACTCACTTGATTGTGTTTATTAAAGTCTTCAGTTTAAGGCAAATTATACTCTAAATGTACAGTCCCAGATGATGCACACTCTCAAGGTTTAGTCCCAGAATATCGTTTAGAATTAACATGTGCTGTTAATAACAACTATCAAAGTACTGTACATTCAAGTTTCAAGTTTATTTAAAAATTTGATTTGATCGCAATATCATGTTCCAATACAATTTACAAATAATAATAAAATCAGGGTAAACCCCCCCAAAAAACCATACGCCCAGCAGTGTCTACAGTGAGCTATCAAGGCTCAAGGTTAACAAGGCAATGGGGCCTGACAACCTACACCCCAGGGTGCTAAGGGAGCTGTGTGATGTCCTGGCGGAGCCACTGTCCAAGCTCTTCAACATCTCCCTTAGGAAAGGCAGCGTCCCGTCAGACTGGAGGAAGGCTAACGTCATTCCACTCCACAAGAAAGGCTCCAAGATGGAGACAGCAAACTACAGACCAGTGAGTCTAACATCGATAGTGAGCAAACTAATGGAAACTCTAATCAAACACCAATTGGATAAGATCCTGGATGAGGAGAATCTACGGGATCCCTGTCAACATGGATTTACTAAAGGGAGATCGTGCCAATCCAACCTGATCAGCTTCTTTGACTGGGTGACGGGGAAGCTAGATATTGGGGAGTCCCTGGACATCGTGTACCTGGACTTTAGCAAAGCATTCGATAGCGTACCACACCGCAGGTTGCTGAGCAAGATGAGTTCTATAGGATTAGGTGACACATTAACGAAATGAGTTGGGAATTGGCTTGGAGGTAGGCTTCAAAGGGTGGTGGTGAATGGCACACCCTCTGAAATGACGGAGGTGATCAGTGGAGTGCCACAGGGCTCGGTCTTGGGCCCAATCCTAGTCAACATCTTTATAAGGGACTTGGCAGAAGGGCTTTGGGGTAAAATAACATTATTCGCCGATGACGCCAAACTAAGTAATGTAGTGGGCAAATGCACAATAGATGATGTTTCAATGCCCGACAACATGATGCACGACCTACTCCTACTGGAGCACTGGTCTAGGTCCTGGCAACTCAGCTTCAATGCCAAAAAATGCAAAGTTATGCACCTGGGCAGCCAAAATCCATGCAAGACTTATACCCTTAATGGTGAGATCCTTACAAGAACGGTAGCAGAACGCGACTTAGGGGTGATCGTCAGCGAGGACATGAAGGCTGCCAATCAAGTGGAACAAGCTTCATCCAAAGCAAGACAAGTCATAGGTTGCATACGCAGGGGTTTCGTCAGCTGTAAGCCGGAAGTCATTATGCCATTGTATAGATCCATGGTGAGGCCCCATCTGGAATATTGTGTGCAATTCTGGAGGCCGTATTATCGCAAGGATGTGCTGAGACTGGAGTCAGTTCAGAGAATGGCCACCCGGATGGCCTCCCATATGAGGAACGGCTAGACAAATTGCAGCTATACTCACTCGAGGAGCGCAGAGAGAGGGGGGACATGATCGAGACGTTCAAGTATCTCACGGGCTGCATAGAGGCGGAGGAAGATATCTTCCTTTTCAAGGGTCCCACGACAACAAGAGGGCATCCGTGGAAAATTAGGGGAGGGAAACTACGAGCTGACACCAGGAAATTCTTTTTCACAGAAAGGGTGGTTGATCACTGGAATAGTCTTCCACTGCATATGATCGAGGCCAGCAGCGTGCCTGGTTTTAAGGCCAAATGGGATCGTCACATGGGATCTATTCAAAGGGGGAAGGTAGGGGAGGGACATTAGGGTGGGCAGACTAGATGGGCCGTGGCCCTTATCTGCCGTCAATTTCTATGTTTCTATACAATTGTTAAAACTATTCAAGCAGAAAACAGAAAGGGAGACTTAGCTTCAACGCGGGTCCAGCGATATTCAACTTTCTGCCGGTCCCACTCAACAATCAGGCTACAGATGTCCCTTTCCAAAACCTGCTCCAGTTTGGATATTGTTTCACCCTGAGGGTTTATATACCAGTTAGACCGTCATCAGTGTCTAGCATATGCTTTATTGATATCTATATGAGTGAAACATCATATGCTCCTCAGATTTTCAAATAGTAATTGAAATCACCCATAATTATAGTGTTGTCCATTTATCCAGATTTCCTAATCTCTGAAAACATTTCTTCATCTGTCTGCTCATTTTGCCCCTGGGGACAGTAGCATAACCCTACTTTTATATTCTTTCCCTTCACACATGGAATTTCTATCCATAAGGATTCCACACCACTATCTATGTCATGCAGAATGTTTATTTGATTTGATTCAATTCTCTCTTTAACATATAGCGCACCCCCCCCCCCCAATTTGATCTACTCTATCCTTGCAATATAATTTGTACCCAGGTAACACAGTGTCCCAATGATTGTTCTCCTTCCACCAGGTCTCCGAGATGCCTATTATATCTATCTCATCATTCAGTGCTATATACTCTAACTCTCCTAATTTTTAGGCTTCTAGCATTTGTATACAGACACTTCAAATTGTGTTTTTTCTTTGCAACTACAGGCTGCTGAGAAGACAGGGAAAATTTGAGTCTTTTACTCTGCCTTCCTCTTAAACCCACCATTATTGGAGCCTCTCTACCGGGACTCCCTAAATATCCTGTTTCAATAGTATCCTCCAAGGATACCTCATACCGAACCATCTACTCCTGGGCGATTGTTGGCTTTCTCTCACATCTCAGTTTAAAAGCTACTCTATCTCCTTTTTAACTTAATTGGTTTTTTTATTAAATAAATAAAATAATAAAACGTTAGCGGTAGCAGCCTGGTTCCATCCCAGTTAAGGTAGAGTCTGTCCTTTTGGAACAAGCTCCCCCTTTCCCAGAAGGTTGCCCAGTTCCTAACAAATCTAAATCCCTCATCCCTGCACCATTGTCTCAACCACACATTGAGATTTCGGAACTCTACCTGCCTCTTGGGTCCTGCACATGGAACTGGGAGCATTTCTGAAAATGCAACCCTGGAGGATCTGGATTTCAGCCTAAATTTTGGCTTCCAGAACCTCCCTCCCACATTTTCCTATGTCATTGGTATCTTCATGTACCAAGACAGCTGGATCCTCCCTAGCACTATCTAAAATCCTATCTATGTGACACGTGAGGCCCATCATCTTCGCACCAGGCAGTCAAGTGACCGGGCAATCCTCACGCCCACCAGCCACCCAGCTATCTATATGCCTTATAATCGAATCACCAACTACAACCGCTGTCCTAACTTTTCCCTCCTGGGCAGAAGACCCTGGAGACACATCTTCGGTGCAAGAGGATATTGCATCTCCTGGTGGGCAGATCCTAGCTACAGGATTATTTCCTACTTCACCAGGTGATGCTCTTCTTCTAGGAGACCTCTCTCCTTCAAGGCAGCACAGGGGCTACCAGACTGGAGGTGGGACTTCTCTACAACATCCCTGTAGGTCTTTTCTATGTATTTCTCTGTCTCCCTCAGCTCCTCCAAGTCTGCTACTCTAATCTCAAGGGAATGTACTCCTCTGAGAGCTAGGAGCTCTTTGCAGCGAGCGCACACATATAACTTCTTGCCAACCGGGAGAAAGTCATACATGTAACACTCAATGCAAGACTGGATAGCAACCCTCTTGCTGCTGGACTACTGTCTGCATCTTGTTATTGAGCTAATCAATTAACCTTATTAAGCTACTAGGAATACATTTTAAGGAGAACATGAATGTTATTTTTAGTGCTAATGGAGGCTATGTCTGTTTCTGACTGGGATTCGAAGAAAGGTAGGATTTTGCTTAATATTTGGAAGCCATTTTTAAAAACATTGACTCCAGCTGCTCGCAGTCGTGTTCTATTAGGAAAACCTTAATTTGGGTTTTTAAAAAAATTATTATTATTATTATGCAGTTCTGGAAGGGGATATAGACAGATATATTTATTTATTTACTTATTTGGATATTTATTTTTCAATTATATTTACATATTTATTACTTTGGAAATTGGGTGGGTAGGGATGGGACATGGGATGGTAGAATAGAGCAATGGTTCCCAACCCTGTCCTGGTGGACCACCAGGTCTATCAGGTTTTCAGGGTAGCCCTAATGAATATGCATGGAGCAGATTTGCATGCCTGTCACTTCCATTATATGCAAATCTCTCTCAAGTAATTAATTATGTTGTAGAAGTTTAAAACCTGCCAGTTTCAGCTCCTGAAGACGTTGTAATGGCGAAACATGGTGCTACATCGGGCTGGCTGGATACAGTCTGAATTGGAGTGAGAAGGCATTATAACAGCTTTGTCTAAGAATCAATATATACTTGTGGGAGCATTGGAGAATACTGGAGAAATGAAATAATACACACAGACTATGATGTGGAATAGTTTTATTTTCATCTTAAAAGGCTTGTGAATGGACCGAGTACAAGCTCCAGGTTTTCTTCCACTGTATTGCAGGATAATACAGATTTTAGTAACTGAAAGTACAATATGAATTCATTTATGTTTAATGTATAATATAGTGTTAAGATTTGTGTTATTTAATAAAAATACAGTATATTTAAATAAAAATACCTGTCTAGTTATATTATATGTATTAAATACTTTTTGAGATATATAGGTAATTTGGTTAATTGTACCCTTCTTTGTAGTGTTGGTGTGCATATTCATTGGGGAAATCCTGAAAACCTGACTGGATTGCAGCCTTCATTCCCCACCCCTGGTCTATTGGGTTGTATCATTTATATCCTGCTGGGCACATTTCCAGGATTATGGGTTCAGACTTGCCCTTTAGCCATGTTTCTGCAAGGAAGGCAATTCCAAGTTTGGATTCCACTACCAGGTTGTTTGTTGCATATGAACCTCACATTCACATAACTGCATGCTATCAGTAATGGTGGTGAGTGTTCAGATCTTTCGAATTTGATGGGTTTCAAGAGTTCTGAATGTCTTATTGTTGCGATTCCTATATCTGGGATTCCTATTGTGTGATATGTTGTCATTACAGTTTAGCATAGAGCTTTGTCTATCTATATAGTTTGGTCGTAGTTTCCTAAGGTCAGATATAACTGGTATGATGTTTTGGGGATTTTGATCTAAATGTAATCCCAGTAAGCTTCTGATGCCATAAGTCTGCGAGTAGTAACCATCTCACTGTGAGTAGTTAGTATGGGTGTCTCTGGGGTATAGGTAGTTTAGGGGTGGGGGTTGTTTTTATTAGTGTGATCAGTTTTGATGGTACAAGTGTGTTTTAGAGCTTTGTGGGTTGACTTTTAAGAGTTTCTGTATTAACTTTTCCTGTTTGTTTCTCAGGGAGGTTTTTCTGTTTAAAGTTTCTGGTGTTTGTGTTTGTATTTTTCTGGTAATGGGGGGAGATTGGGAATTGTTTGGGCTGGAGGAGATCTGAGGGGTCTGGGGTGATTTGGGATGATGTAGCGTATAATTACTCACATTTAATATCATATTCTCAGTTCTTTGGTCCATTAGTCCTTCTGTCCTTCTTAGTCTGCACAAAAGGCTACACAAAGCGCCCTTTGGTGTGGGCCATTTGGTCCTATAAAGGGTGAAGATATGATGTTCCATGTTGGGTGGGCGGGGCTTCAGGACTGACAATGATGCTCTTATGGTGGGATAAGGAGGAGCCGGGAAGAGAGCTTCTTCCTTATCCTGCCAATCTGATGTGAGAGGAAGTGGCCTGCCTGGTCTGTTGCCCTTTAAAGGGTGAAGATCTGATGTTCTGATCAAGGAAGCATCAACATTTTACATGCCTCCAACAAAGTCTCCAGAGATCATACAGAAAGTTGCTCTGATTGCCAAAAATGTTGTCAAATGAGCAGATTCCCAACTGTATTAGCACCAGGTTGAAGCAGCAGAAACCATTGCTTTATCCTCTGAGTTTCCTGTGAGATAGCTGGAAACATATAAATCTTTTTCCCTTGAAAGAGATGACCTCTATGTCCTGTTGTAGAACTTGGCCACCTTCGAAATTGCATCTGGTGGCTATCAAGATTCATGAGAGGAAGACCCCAGTTCTCTGTTAGAACAGTGGTGCTCTCTGAAAGCTACCATTTCCCAGGTTCCATAAAGTGTCTGCTTAGGAAATCTGCTTGCAAATTCGGAATTCCCACTACTTGGGCCACTGAGATTATCACTAGGAACTGCTCTGCCTGGTGCAGAAACAAGGCCACCTTTAGGGCTACTGCTGCACTTTTCATTCCCACCTTTCTGTTGATATAGACAACTGCTGTGGTGTGGTTGGAGTAAACAGACTGAAGGCTTTCAGAGCTTTATAAATGGATCTTATCTCTAGACAATTTATTGGCCAGGCCACCCTCTTCTGGACTACTAGCCCTGACCCATCTAACCCATGCAGTGTGATTACCAACCACTCAGGCTGGCATTCATCAGCAGAACATACAAGTGGTCCATAGTAAATCAGATCCTATACTTATTTATAGCACATTTTCAGCTGTTTGTACTGGTGCACTGTCTACCCATATTTTTACCTATGGTCTTTGCCTTCCTTCCTTTTCAAAACTTGATCAAAGACTTTCATTTTGAAAAACAAATATATATGTAGTTAATATGATATTTTTACCATCATTGAAGGGGTGTAAATAGCCAAATATTCGAAGACCATAATTTGTCCATTGTGGAGATACTGCTAATTTTTTCACTGTTGCCCGAATCTTAAAAGTAAACATAATAAATAAAGAAAAAAATTAAATGGTACCTGAAATATTTTATCAATATTTGTCATCTCTATAGGATTTTTAAATGGAGCCCACTGTTGACTTCTTTTGTTGGGTAAAGTAGAAGTCATGTAAGGCAATTTTGGCAAATTAATTATCATTATGTTATCTCCTGAAATGCAACATGACAAATCACAAATATAATTGACAAGAATTTGGCATATTAGCATAAGACTGGTAATAAAACTCCCACTTGAAATAACAGATAGAATTTTCACATAGAAAGAATCAAACTGATCAGTCATTTCTATTCCCTACCTATATATTTCTGCCCTCTCCTCAATCACTAGATTCTGCTTACAAAATAAAGCTATATTGCCCCTTTCACAGAAGCAGTGTTCATCTTTTTCATATGCTATTTCTCTATGAAAAGTCTTGCCATTCAGATTGATCAATTCCTTCTTTAGAACTTGAACTGAACATGATCCCCTTGAACCTGCCTATTCTGTGGACTTTCTTCTACATCCATTCTGTTCAGATCTGTTCCCTTTTTGGATGGATATTTCAACTGATGAGTATTAAGGGATTACAACCTTAATGTGGGAATGCCAATCATGTCAGACTGCCCACTACTTGTGCTTGTATAAGGATCCCTGTAGGACCCTCACTAGTCCTGCATATGCCTGTCCTCAGGACCATACCAAGTTAAAGCAGAGAGGAAGTGAATGCCATCTGGTTATAGAATTTCTCCGTCTAGGATGGCTACAATGGTACTGCCCATCCCTTATAAGTCAGAAAGCTTAATAAGCATGTGTGGTCTTGGTGGTAGTAGTAGAAGTTCAAATCCTAATTCGAGGAAGCAGGGACTTTGCATGGAACAAGGGAATAGTTTAATTTGAGATCGAGGAAGACCTTTTGACCTTAAAAACTATATTCTGGATAGAGCTTGTAAACCCCAGCATCTGGGAAGCCAATTATCCTATGAAAAGATTAATATAATGGGATCACAGGCACCAGTACAGATATAGCACGGAGATTACAGTGTTATCCAATGCTGTACAACAGGGGTGCTCACACTTTTTGGCTTACGAGCTACTTTTAAAATGACCAAGTCAAAATGATCTACCAACAATAAATTTTTAAAAAACACAAAGCACACTGTACGCAGAGAAAACATTAATCATCATTTATATTCGGGGAGGTTTTCAAAGAGGTCAAGGCAGATGACTTTAAAATATGCAATGTCACCTCAGTAACAACTATACAAAAATAGACAAATATACCCCCTCCCTTTTTACTAAATCATGATAATGATTTTTAGCACAGGCAGCTGTGCTGAATGACCCGTGCTGCTCTCGACGCTCATAAGCACCCTGCACTAAAATCCGCTACTGTGGTTTAGTAAAAGGGGGCCAAAGTGCAAAATATAGACAGCAGATATAAATTCTCAAAATGGACACATTTTGATCACTAAATTGAAAATAAAATCATTTTTCCTACCTTTGTGGTCTGGTGATTTTATGAGTCTTTGGTTGCACTTTCTTCCGACTGTGCATCCAATATTTCTTCCCTTCTTTCTGCCTCCTGCATGCTTCCTCTCCTCCAGACCTCATTCCATTCCCCCACCAACATCTCTGTCCTTTCATGAGTGCAACTTTTTCTTCCTCTCTCCCTGACCCCCCTCCCCTTTCTTTCTTTCTGTCTCCCTGCCCCCCTTTCTTTCTTTCTCTCTGTCTCCCTGTCTGTCTTTCTATCTCCCCTTTTTTTCTCTCTATTTGTCCTTTCTTTCTCCCCAAGCCGCTTCCATCGTCTGGGAACAGGCCCCCAAGCCACTGTTGAGGCCGAGTTCTCCCTGTTCCCTGACGCTGTAACAAGCCAGCAGCGACTGCAGAAGTGCCGGGCTAGCCAGGCAGCAATTGGTTGGTCTGGAACTTCCTCTCCGATGTCAGAATTGATGTTGCGAGTGGGGGTGGGGGTGGAGGCTGGTGGTCCCGGTGCGTCTGTAATCGCTGCTGGCCTGTTACAGCGTTGGGGAACAGGGAGAACACAAAGACAACGCGAGTCTATCACAGAGCCTGGGATGGGTTCCGCTATCGACTCACGTTGCCTTTGCGATCTACTGGACGATTGTGATCGACCTTTTGGGCACCCCTGCTGTACAATGTCAGGATTGAAAGATTACCTCCAAATTCTAACTTTTTCTACCTTAGTACAGAGAGTTGGAGCACCATGCTTCAGTTTCTGAGTTATCTGCTGGAAGGACTTCTGTGTCAAAGCCTTGAAAGGAAATCCTCCCCCCCCAAAAAAACCCCTGCTCCCATAGAGAACAATCTACATGCTGCAAGCGATTAAGGGACAGGACCAATACAAAATAAATATTTTGTGGGGGCCCTGGGATATGAATCCAGTGATGGAACCCCCTGTGACCAGGATACACTCTTACACTTATAAGAAGAATGTGTATCCAAGCTGCCAGTGCCGCCAGCAGCACTGAACTGTTCCAGCTCTTCAGGCAGCTCCTGCAGCCACCCAGCTTCAGCCTGAAGGAAGGGGTCCTTCCAGACCCGATAAAAGAACAATGGCAGCCGCGGTAAGGGAGCTGCCAGTGCCACCAGCAGCACTGAACTGTTCCAGCCGGAGGGCAACCCCCCCAAGCCCCCCCCCCCCGACTGGGCCCCTCCACACACCCTGCAGACTTCACTTAGGCACATGGGCAAACCTAAGATTCGGTTGGCCCATGTGCTTAAGGCCTCACCCATAGGAGGGGCCTTAGGCAACTGGCCCAATTCTGTGCGCCTGGTCAATCAGATCATGCCCTAGGCCTCTCCCCGGTGCATCCCACAATGCACCGGAAAGGGGCAGGCCCACCATTCGGAGGATGGCGGGACAGCAGGACGGACGGACAGAGGGAGGACCCGGTCGGTTAACATTTCAGGTTGGGGGGTCCACAGGGGGGGTTAGGAGGGTCTGCAGGGGGGAGGGGGACCAGGGGGGATCAGTCAAGGTGTTTGGGGGGTTACCTTCTGGCATGAGGGCATTGTGGGTCGCCGTTTGGGGGGATATTTGCCAGCAGGAGGGCTTGGAATCCCTCCTGCCAGGCATCACTGGTCACCGCTTGGAGGGGTGTTTGCTGGCAGGAGGGCTTGAGATCCCTCCTGCCGGTGAACGGTATGGTTCAGGGGGGGGGGTGTTGGCAGGAGAGATCGGGCATCTCTTCTGCCAGGGAGGTTTGGGGGGATCGCGGCAGGAGAGATTAGGCATCTCTCCTGCCACGATCGTTACTGGCGTGGGGAAAGGAGGGGTGACATGTTGCCTGGGCTGCTAAGCTGATCATAGCAGCCGCGATCAGCTCAGCAGCCCGATTAGGAACTTATACTTGTTTTAACTTGGTCTAAGTCAAAACGTATAAGTTCTGTCTGGCAACCTATCAAACCTTTTTGGTTATGGCTGCCAGATGACTAAGTCTAGGTCAGCCTACCTCCCGCCCTATCCACTCATCAAAAAACACCCCTTTTCGCTCTACGCGTTCAGAGTCAGGGTAAGGCCTAAGCTCATTTTAGATACATCTGCAACCAGCTTTTATTATTGGCACTTGGACGATCTGTCTTTTTGATCATCCAAGTACTGGCTTAGGCCACTTTTTGAACTTAAAAAAAAATTATTATGAGCCCATTACTACCAGTACATATTGCATCAAAGAGCCAGAAATACACAGAAGAGAACTGAGGATTCAAGGAAATTAGCATGATAGATAATGAACAGATCCAAGAGTTCTTCTGTTCTTAAGAACATAAGTATTACTGCTGCTGGGTCAGACCAGTGGCCCATCATGCCCAGCAGTCCGCTCACGCGGTGGCCCTCCGGTAAAAGACCAGCGCCCAACTGAGACTAGCCCTACCTGCTTACATCAGTGTTCAGCAGGAACTTATCTAGCTTTGCCTTGAATCCCTGGAGGGTGTTTTCCCCTATGACAGACTCCTGAAGAACGTTCCAGCTCTCCACCACTTTCTGGGTGAAGAAGAACTTTCTTACATTTGTACGGAATCTATCAACTTTAGAGAGTGCTCTCTTGTTCTCCCTACCTTGGAGAGGGTGAACAACCTGTCCTGGTCTACTAAGTCTATCCCCTTCAGTACCTTGAATGTTTCGATCATGTCCCCTCTCAATCTCCTCTGTTCGAGGGAGAAGAGGCCCAGTTTCTCTAATATTTCGCTGTAAGGCAGCTCCTCCAACCCTTTAACCATCTTAGTTGCTCTTCTCTGGACCCATGTCCTTCTTCATGTACGGCGACCAGTGCTGTACGCAGTACTCCAGGTGAGGGTGCACCATGGCCCAGTACAGCGGCATGATAACCTTCTCCGATCTGTTCATGATTCCCTTCTTTATCATTCCTAGCATTCTGTTCATCCTTTTTGCCACCGCCGCACATTGCACAGACGGCTTCATCGACTTGTCGATCAGAACTCCCAAGTCCCTTTCCTGGGTGGTCTCTCCAAGTACCGCCCCAGACATCCTGTATTGGTGCAGGAGATTTTTGTTACTGACATGCATCACTTTACACTTACCCATGTTGAACCTCATCTGCCATGTTGATGCCCATTCCTCAAGCCTGATTATGTCACGTTGCAGATCTTCGCAATCCCCCTGTGTCTTCACTACTCTGAATAACTTCGTATCATCCACGAATTTAATTACCTTGCTCGTCGTACATATGTCCAGATCATTTATAAAGATGTTGAAGAGCACAGGTCCAAGCACCGAGCCCTGCGGCACTCCACTGGTGACGCACTTTCAGTCCAAGTATTGTCCATTTGCTCCCACTCTCTGTTTCCTATGCTCCAGCCGGTTTTTAATCCACGTGAGTATTTCACCCTCAATTCCATGGCTCGCAATTTTTCGTAGTAGTCGTTCATACAGAACCTTGTCGAATGCCTTCTGAAAGTCCAGATATACAATGTCGACCGGGTCGCCCTTGTCTATCTTCTATTCATCGCTTTTGTTTTTTGATGGCTAAGATCTTGGCAAGAATTCTTAGACACTAATTAGAACAAAGGGGTATAGTAGTAACATAATATATTCAAATTTAATACCTTTTTTGGATGGCCATGTAACTTGACCACAACAAAACTGTTGTGGTCAGCTGAGACTAGCACTAGATAAACTGTCTTGGGTAGAAGTGGAAAGAGAATGATTAAAATAATAATAATGATAAATACAATAAATACAGTATAAATATCTAAAAAAAATGTAGCTTTATTAATCACATTCATTTTATTTTGTTTAAAACTTCATTTTCAGGCAACATGAGTATTAATGCCTTAGAATGTTTTTTGGTTGATTATTATTTTGCACCATTAGCACACTGGTTTGTGCACTAGGTACACGTTTGATCACACACGGGTGAGCCTGGGGATGTAACACAGATAACACCCTTTTGGGTGTACATATGTGACAGCTGGCACATTAGAGGTCTTGTCCCCATTGCGAGCTGTGTGACTGAGGGCTCCCCGTTTATCACAAAAATTATAAACTCTTTTACTAGTTATTTCAGGAGTTCGTTGGTTCGAGCTGTCTCTTCCTCTCACCCCTGTTTCAGGGTTAGGGAAGATTTCTCTTCTTTCCCATTGTTTTGGCCTCTTCCCATCTTTTTGGTTTTTTTTGGATATCTTAGAATGTTTGGAACATCCAGAACATCCAGTCACTAATAAATGAAACAGATAAATGTTTGAAATTTTAGAATGCCTCTTTCCTAAGTAGGTCCTTTCCTCCGCTGAAGGATCAAGAAATTCCTAAGTCAGACGGATAGATTTTGTCTAATAGTACTTACATGAGGATAGAGTGGGAAGTGAAGGTTCTTACGGAGCTGGCTAATTGTGCTCCCACACCAGTCTTCAAAAACATGCAGGTTAGCTTGACCCATGAACTGCAGAGAGACAAAGCTACATCAATTAATTCCTACAAATGACAGCAAGTAAGTATTATTTTTATGCTGCACTTCCAAAGTTGGAAAATTTAGTCAAATTACGTTATCATTATTCTGAACCTGTATCTCAACAAGTTTTAACCCCCCCCCAAAAAAAAAAGCTTTGTATGAAATCCAACAGTTTAAAAACTGACATCATGTGGGTTATACATAGCATTTCAACTTTCAGTTACTCTCTATTTGTAACTTTTCCATGATTAGGGAGTTGCATTTGATTTGTTATTGTGTTCAGTGAATACAAATGTAGAGGCTAATATTCAAACTAACATATGTTTAATAGCCATTGCTAAATGTGTGCTATTCATGGATTTTCTACATGGATCAGCAAAAATCCCTCTACTTCAGCACTATCCAACAGCACCTATGTGGATAGTGGCAAAAATCAATAAATCAATGCCAGCAAAACATAAGAATAGCTATACTGGGTCAGATCAATGGTCCATCTAACCCTGTATCCTGTTTCCACAGTGGCCAATCCAGGTCACATGTATCTGGCAAAAACCTAAATAGTAGCAACATTATATGCTACCAATCCCTATCAGTCTCAATAGCAGACTATATACATTTCCTCCAGGAACTTGCCCAAACCTTTTTAAACCCATATATATTAACCGCTGTTACCACATCCTCTGGCAATGAGTTCCAGAGCCTAATTATTCTCATAAGAACATAAGAATAGCCTTACTGGGTCAGACCAATGGTCCATCAAGCCCAGTGCCCATTCTCACGGTGGCCAATCCAGGTCACTAGTACCTGGCCAAAACCCAAAGAGTAACAATATTCCATGCTACCAATACAGGGCAAGCAGTGGCTTCCACCATATCCTCCTCAATAACAGACTCTGGACTTTTTCTCCAGGAACTTGTCCAAACCTTTCTTAAAACCAGCTACGCTATCCACTCTTACCAAATCCTCTGGTAACACATTCCAGAGCTTAATTATTCTCCAAGTAAAAAAAAAAAAATTCCTCCTATTGGTTTTAAAAGTATTTCCCTATAACTTCGAGTGTCCCCTAGTCTTTGTAATTTTTGACGGAGGGAAAAATCGATCCACTTGTACACGTTCTACTCCACTTAGGATTTTGTAGACTTCAATCCTATCTCCCCTCAGCCGTCTCTTTTCCAAGCTGAAGAGCCCTAACCATTTTAGTCTTTCCTCATATGAGAGGAGTTCCATCCCTTTTACCATCTTGGTCGCTCTTCTCTGAACCTTTTGTAGCACCACTATATATCTTTCTTGAGATAAGGAGAACAGAATTTAACGCAATACTCCAAATGAGGTCGCACCATGGAGGGATACTGGGACATTATAACATTCTTAGTCTTGTTAACCATCACTTTTTTTATATAATTCCTAGTATCCCGTTTGCTTTTTAGGTCACACATTGGGTGGAACGTTTTATCGTATTGTCTACAATGACACCCAGATCCTAAATTGCCGCGCGCTCTAGCTGCTACCGTCTCCTTTTGAGTAGGCGGTAGATTTTCGGCTAGTGCGCACTATAGCACACACTAATCTGGTGTGTGCACTAAAACCACTAGCATGGCTTTATAAAAAGAACCCTTAGTTTTGTTTACCATCTCTTTTTTAATAATTCCTAGCATTCTTTTCTTGGGCGCTAACCCCCAAGGTAGACCCTAGCATCCGGTAACTGTGATTCAGGTTATTCTTCCCAATGTGCATTACTTTGCATTTGTCTACATTAAAATTCATCTGGCATTTGGACGCCCAGTCTTCCAATTTCCTAAGGTCCTCCTCCAATTTTTCACAATCCGCATGCGTTTTAAAACTTTGAATAGTTTATTGTCATCTGCAAATTTAATCACCTTACTCGTCGTTCCAATTTCCAGATCATTTGTAAATAAGTTATATAGCACCGGTCCTAGTTCAGACCCCTGCAGCACTCCACTGTTTACTCTCCTCCTCTGCGAGAAAAAACTGTTTCCAACTATTGGTTTTAAATGTATTTCCCTGTAACTTCATGAAGTGTCCTCCAGCCTTTGTAATTTTTGATGGAGTAAAAAAATCAAGTCACTTGTACCCGTTCTACACCACTCAGGAGTTTGTAGACTTCGACCTTATCTCCCCTCAGCAGTCTCTTTTCTAAGCTGAAAAGTCCTAACTTCTTTAGTCTTTCCTTATATGAGGAGTTCCATCCCCCTTATCATCTTGATTGTTCTTCTTTGAACCTTTTCTAATTCCTCTATATCTTTTTTGAGATACTGTGACCAGAATTGAATGTAATACTCAAGGTGAGGTCACATCATGGAGCGTCTTATTTACAATCCTCTTCTAATAATTCCTAGCATCTTGCTTGCTTTTTTTGGGCTGCCGCCACAATTTGGGCAGAAGGTTTCAGCGTATTGTCTTTGACACCTAGATCTTTTTGTTGGGTGCTGACCCCTAAGGTGGACCCTAATATCTGGTAACTATGATTTGGATCATTACATTACATTAGTGACTTCTATTCCGCCAGTACCTTGCAGTTCTCAGCGGATTACAAAAGAAGATAACTGGACATTTCCAGGAAAATTACAAATTAGGGTGCTGTTTACATGGTTGAGACTTTGAAGGGAAATTTACAAAAGTGGGGATAGACATGGAGATGTGTTATGATTTCTTGATAAATTTTTTGAACAACAGGGTTTTGATTTCTTTTCGAAATGATTTGAAGTCGCTCGTTGTTGTCAGCATGTTGGAGATGGGGTGTTCAAGTTTCGATGCTTGCGTTGCTAGTAGGTTGTCATACATCTTCTTGCGCTGTGTACCTTTGAATGGGAGGTGGGTAAATGGGGTCCGAGTTCTCCTTTGTCTGGTTGTTTTGGTAGTTTAGGTAGTCTTTTGTCTGGTAGTCTTTTGGTAGTTTAGGCTTCATGTTCTTAGCTCTCATAGGTGGGTAGTGAGCCTCTTGCTACTGTGATTCAAGTTTCACATTGGTTCTTACTTAGCCCAGTTCCGTGCATTTTTTATTTTCTCTTATAGATATCTCTCGGCAGGGGTTTGTGAGTCAGTGTTTTACTTCGGCTTTTTAGCCCTTCGATCATAATCAGGGTCACACCATGGAGAGTTTTAGCATTTTTTAGTTAATTTTTCTCTAGTTTATTAGCAATCAAGCTGAGGCAATCCTGTCAAGCCTTGATGGAAGTGGGGAGAACTTAAGGGAGAGAGAAACGGGGCCAGGTCAGATGATGGAAGTGGGGACTGGAGAAGGGGGCAAATGATGGAAGTGGGGAGACGAGAGAGAAGGGGGCAGATGATGGAAGTGGGGAGACGAGAGAGAAGGGGGCAGATGATGGAAGTGGGGAGAACTTGAGCCATTGGCATCAGGTGCATATGGGAAAGCAGCAGCAGTAGTGAGAAGGTGAGGGGCCCAGTGTACTTGTGTGCCTAGGGGCCCTTGAAGAATTAATCCTGCCCTGCGCATGACCTAAGGGGGTGCACAGCCAGCCCACCGGGTCTGGAACCACCATCCCTACTCTGCCGCTGCTGCTTTCCTGAACCAGTAGCAGCGGTAGTAAACTTTAAATTCAGTCATCACGGGACTTTTCTGCACATCCCTGTAGGTGCCAGACCACCCCCCTCCAATGTCACTGCCTTGTTCCAGAGCAGGGCAGCAAGGTCCCGCGATGACTACGTTTGAGTTTACAGCACAGGGTTCCATCCATCCCCCCCCCTCCCCCGTGGGATCCATCGCTACAACTCTGTCATCCTTCAGGCAGTCGGTAGTGTGAGTGCCACATACTGCCTTTGGCAGCCCAGAAGCTTTCTCTCTGCTACTGCTGCCTGTCACCTGTTCCCTCATAGATGGGAAGCAATAGCAGAGGGAAAGGTTACGGGCTGCTGAAGGTAGCATATTCACTCTGTTGAGGAATTTCTGAAATTTACAGGTGAATGAATTAAAACAAGGTGCCTATTAAAAATTTGGGAACTCAGATGAGAGATCTATAAAGTCTGAGGCATTGTAATTAAAAGATTGAAAAGTCTAAATTGCTGATTCTACATTCTAGCTATGCTACGAAAGTTCAGAAGGTTGACTCTTAAGACATAGTCAAATTTAAGTACCATTCTTCTTATACATCCATGGAGTTTATAGATAAGGTTCTCAGAGGAACAGTAAACTTGGGTGTTTTACAGAGAGAATATGTTCCTTGTAAATTAGAACATACAATGCTAATTGGGAGGTCATACAGATGCCAGGATGTAGATATCAAGACTTAGGCTTTTTTTTTTTTTTTTTAAGTCAATGAATTTTTTTAAAAATTTTTTTTTTTAATTTCTTTATTGATATTTTGAACTTGACAATGTATGCATTTGAAAAATCAAAAAAAAACCCAACTATATGAAAAGATACAGACAAATGAACTGCAAATCGAAAATCATACTCATAGAAGAACATGGAACATGGAAGGAGAGCCATGAGCCATCAGGATGACACAAGGAGGCAGTGTCCCAAATGTGATGATTATACCACTGAGGCCAGATTATAGCTTTCTTGTCAATGAGGAAGTGACGATTACCCCAAAGTGGACAATGAGTAGATTTTAACCAAGGATGTTCGAGATGTTTGTCAAGCTCTAAGAGGATTTTATACGTATGTTGAAGAAGGGGGTTATGGGAGAATTTGATGATATGAGAAGTTCCTAATATTCTAATAAGCGGAAAGGAATGGAAAAGTGCCTGTTCAAGAAGGAGCCAATTAGGTACATCACAAGGGTTGTGAGAGGAGAGCCATTCAGCATCCTGCCGGAGGATGAATGCTTTATGATAGCGAACAAGGTCAGGAAAATTCACTCCCCCTAGAAATTTCGGGGCTTTTAATTTTGGTAGAGAAATTCTATGTGGCTTATCATTCCATAGGAAAGCAAGCATCAGTTTTTCCATTTGTCTATAAAAGAGGGGGGGAAACAGAATGGGAAACATACTAAGTGCATAGGTGATCTTAGGGACTAACATCATTTTGATGGTGTTGAGCCTACCCCACCAGGATAAATGCAGAGGGGTTCAGGAGGCAAGTAAGTCTTTAGCCTGGGATAGCAATTTGGTCATGATCAATTGAGACGTTAAGGTAAGGTCCCTATCAAAAGGTATACCAAGGTATTTGAGGTTGGTTGTGACCCAAGTGAAAGGATAGGAAGGGATGGTAAATGGGGTACATTCTACATTCAAGGGCATAAGTTCAGTTTTATCCCAATTTACCTTATATCCGGATATAGCAGAGAAAGTGGAGATTAGGTGCACTAAAGATTTCAGCGAAACTTCAGGGTCAGACAGATACAATAAGACATCATCAGCATACGCCGATATCTTAAATTCTTGATTGGCTATCGTAACACCCTTAATGGTGGAAGATTGTCGTATAGCAGACAATAAAGGCTCTAAAGCCAGATTAAACAGTAATGGGGACAAGGGACAACCCTGCCTGGTCCCTCTATGAAGGGTAAAAGGGGTAGAAGACTCATCATTAACCATAATAATTGCAGTGGGGTGATTGTATAAAAGAGAAACTAAGTGTATAAAGGGATCCGGCAACCCAAAACGAGATAGAACACAAAACAGATATCTCCACTCCACCCTGTCAAACGCCTTCTCAGCATCGAGAGAAGTCAGAAGTATTGGGTAATGTATAGACAGGGCAGAGTGTAGAACGTGACACAACAATCTGGTATTATCAGCACCATATCTCCCTTTCAGGAAGCCCACTTGGTCTCTGTGGATTAGAGAAGGCATAATTTTTTCTAGACGAAAAACAAGCAATTTAGCAAATATCTTATAGTCCAAGTTCAATAGTGAGATTGGGCGATAGTTCTTGACCAATTGAACATCTCTATCCGGCTTCGGGAGGACAATGATGTTTGCTTCATGGAAGCGGTGGAGATTATCAGGAAAATTGGCGAGGTCTTGATAGTAGAGTAGAAGATGAGGCGAAAGAAGAGATGAAAACGATTTATAGAATTCTGAAGGAAGTCCATCAGGACCGGGCGCTTTTGCCGAAGCCATGGAGGAAATAGCTGTGGAAATTTCAGAGAGAGTGATAGGATGCTGCAAAATCTGACGTTGAGATGCAGAAATAGAGGGTAGTTCAATAGATTGCAGGAAAGTCTCAATATGGTCATTGGATGGAGAAGAGTCAGAAGTGTATAACGAATCATAGAAGGTTCTGAATTCTTCCAAAATGTGTTTGGTATTAGTTTTGATTGTGCCAGAGGTGGATCTGATATGAGACACTCGATGTTTCGTTCTCTTGCCTTTTAAATACAAAGCCAACTGATAGCCAGATTTGTTGGAAGAGGCATAATATGTAGCAGATCGACGAAACAAGGTCACAGAGGCAATATTGCTGAAGATTTCGTTGTATTGAAATTTAAGACGTTGCAAGGAACTGTAAGTAGAGTGATCGAAACGGTGATACAATAAAGTCTCCATAGCATGGATATCCGATTCCAGTTTCTGAAGATCCCGTTTCTTCTGCTTGAGGCAGTAGGCTGAGTAGCTGATCGATTCCCCTCGAAGTCACGTTTTATACGATTCCCATACAGTAGAGAAGTGAGAAACAGAATGAACATTAGTAGAGAAGAAAGACTTTGATGCTTCGGTGATATGTGAAACAAAATCATCATCATGAAGAAGGGCATTGTTCATTCTCCAAGATTTGGAAGAGGTAGGTACGGACCAATATATCGAACAAGATACGGCCGCATGATCCGAGACAGTAATATCATGTATTTTAGCACAAGTGACAGATGATAGGATATCTTTGGAACAGAGGATGTAGTCAATTCTTGAAAAAGACTTGTGGGGTGCGGAAAAGAAAGTAAAATCCTTTTCCTTAGGGTTCAATATCCGCCAGATGTCGGACCAACCAAAGGATTGCATGAGATGGGACACAGATGTTCTCACCCGAAGTTTTGCAGGGCGACAAGCAGAAGATCTGTCCAAGAAAGGATCCAACGGGAAATTAAAATCACCCGCAACTATTGTATTGGAGGACAAGGTGGTTTTGTAGACATCCCGGAAAAACTGGAAGAAGGTTGGGTCATCAGCATTCGGGGCGTAGAGGTTGGCAATGGTAAGAGGTCGACCCTCTATGGAGCCCTCAAGTAGTGACCATCTACCATTAGGGTCAAACTGATGAGAAGAAAGCTGAAATTGGAGAGACTTGCTCACAAGTGTAATAACTCCGTTCTTTTTCCCAAGAGCAGGGGCAGCAAAACAATGTTGGATCCAACCCCCAGTCATTTTTTGGGCCTCTTCTAAGCTGAGATGTGATTCCTGAATGAGGCATATGTTGGCTCCCAAATGCTTAAAGTAATGTAGGATCTTTTTCCTTTTGATGGGACTATTTATCCCTTGAACATTAAGAGATACTATGTGTAAATGAAGCATGGCTAACTAATCAATAAGAACAAGCCGGGGTTCTGATGTGTAGAGAGAGCAGATTCATTCTTGCAGGATGTGCAGAATAAAGGTCAGGAAGTGACTGAGATAAAAAAAAGAGTTCAAAAATAGCTCCGTACTGTATGATACAAGGTCAAAAAGAATAAATAAAAGTAAAATCCAGAACAGAAAAAGATATTCATGCTGACAAGCAGAATGATGAAACAGAAAATTGATCCATCGATGGGGTCTCATGCTGACAAGATGGGCCCAGCAGAACACCCTCCAGCCCGATAATCAATCACAGACACTCATCCCCTAGAACAAAGAACTGTGTGAGATTTATAAAGCTGGAAACTCAGGTCATGTCGCTAGTGTTGTCATCTAGGAATTTCTGAAGATCCATCGGCTCATCAAAGGTCTTTGTGGTATTGCGATACGTAATTCTCATCCTGGCAGGATAAAAAAGCCCATATTGAGTTCCAATGCCCTTCAGGAGGGGGCGCATGGAGAGGAAGGATTTCCGTTTTTGCGCTGAAGTTTTGGAAAGATCAGGAGCAAAAAATATCTTCTTACCATCCAGGAGTAAGGAAGGCAGTGATTTAGCAGCTTGTAGGATTTGCAATGCCTGCATGTAGCATAGGAGTTTTAATACAATCGGGCGAGCTGGCTTCAGTGGAGAGGGGGGGCCGGACGGCACCCGGTGTGCTCGTTCAATCTCCAGAGGAGGGTCAAATTTAAATTTCAAAATCTCAGGGATGAAAGAGTAGAGATATGACAGAATGTCTCTCCCCTCCGTCCCTTCACTGACCCCGAAGATTCGCACTTTGCTACGACGCATCCGATTCGAAAGGTCGTCAATGTCGCGTTGCAGGAGCGAGATTTTATTGAGGCCTCTCTGCACTTCAAGAAATTGGGTATCATGAGCAGACAATCTTTCCTCAGTAAGATCGATTCTGGCATTATGTTGTTTTAATTGTTGCATGATGTTACCAATTTTGGTTTTTATATCAACTGTAGCGGATAAGTTTTCTTGCATGAGGGATCGCAGAGTTAGCAAGTCGTTAGAGATGGAGTCCTCGTGGTCTTTAGCAGAGCAGGCCTTTACCAGCGATGGGGGCTCATGTTTGGATCTTTTAGAGGCATTATGCGATGCCGCAGAGCCAGATTGAGAGGTGCTGTCAGTTTTAGCCGATTTAGACGCCATTTAGAGAGGGAAAGATGCAACACACTGACCTGAGCAAGAGGTGTTAGGGGATGAAAAAGAAGTTTAAAGCGCGGGCTGGAGCGGAGTGAAATCACTAAGCAGCCATCTTGTGGATAGGCACGTGACGCCCCCAAGATTTAGGCTTTTTACTGGCTTTTTATTGACATGACTGATGTCTGAAAAGGTCAGAGATCAAAAGTGATTTAGAAAGAAAAAGTAAAACACTGCCACCTGCTGGGTTTAAAACCTAATATTAGAATGGACTTAACATTAAAATTAAGGATTTAAATGTAACATTGACGTAAGGCATTTTTGGAAAGGCAGTCACGTGATCATTTGTGCCATTGTATTCTAAAGCATGATAATTATTACAAATGATGTCACATAGGGTATAAATCTGTTTGTCCTTGCTTTCTCCCTTTGAAGAGCACTGAAATTGTGATGACTTGCTCTTCCCAGACAATAGGAGCACTGTTAATAAAATCTAATTGATTATTACATGGCTTCTCCTCATGTCTGTTATTTGAATTCATAGAACGGAGTCTCTAGCCCAGTCATGTGGGAGAGAATCCATTCAGGCAATTCTTTTGGCCTCGATGTTCAAGTCTTCCAGCCTGGCTTGAACAAATGACACTGCCGGCAGCCCGAAGGTTGAAAGAGCAGCTGCCTTACCAGATCTTGAGGAGGGGAGGAACACAGGGGGGTCGGGTCGCTGGGGGATCGCGGGAGGGGGGAGTGGCATTAGAGAAATGCTGGACCAAGGGGATGGAGAGGGAAAAAAGAAAGATGCCAGACCTCTAGGGCAAGGAAGGGAAGGGGAAGACAGAAATGCCAGACCATGAAAGGCAATAGGAGGTGGAAGAGGAAAGAGAAGGCGAGAAGAGGAGATTTTCAGACCACAAAAAGGGAGAAAAGGAAAGAGAGAGATGGACAAAAGAGGTAGGAAAAATGATTTTATTGTCAACTTAATGATTGAAATATGTTGGTTTTGAGAATTTACATATGCTGTCAATTCATTGTTTTTATTTCTCTGGTGTTGTACTACGTGCATGCAGAGTCTGGCATTAGGGTTTTGTTTGTGTATATTAGGACTTTTAATATATTTTCCTGTATTTGCATAGGGTTGATATGTGTTCTGCATGTGTGATCAAGGCCAGATGTTCTGGTAGGAATAAGTGACGAGAAACGTTATTGGTGTCATGGCCCAAAGTAGGAACAAATTTGTTGGCTCTCCTTCACCCCTTTTGGACTCAAATTGGCCCTCACTTTATGGAAGCAGGGAGAAGAGAAGGGGCAGAGGCAAGCTTTTTTATTGCCAACCGTGGCGATATTAGCTCCAGCGCTCATAGGAATTCTATGAGCTTCAAAGCTGTTATACTGTGGCCAGTGCTAAAAAGCTCACTACAATTTTGTAGAGAGTGTGTGTGGGGAGGGGAGTAGTTTGTGATTACATATTCCTTACTGGGCGAAAGTGATTTCTGCGTTCTGTATGTACAAAAAACATGGTTCTCTGTTAGCATTGACTGTGCAGGATCAATCTGTACTAGTCTGGTTTGTTTAGTTTTACAATGGGTGTATTGATGTTCTACTGCTCACTACAGTATGTAAGATGTTGCCTTTTCCTAGGTACACGCTTCTTGTGGATTGTTACTAAAACTCATAAGAACATAAGAATTGCTGCTGCTAGGTCAGACCAGTGGTCCATCGTGCCCAGCAGCCCACTCACGCAGCGGTCCTAACTGAGTCTAGCCTTACCTGCGTACGTTCTGGTTCAGCAGGAACTTGTCTAACTTTGTTTTCCCCTATAACAGTCTCTGGAAGAGCGTTCCAGATTTCTTCCACTCTCTGGGTGAAAAAGAACTTCCTTACATTTGTACAGAATTTAGAGAGTGCCCTCTCATTCTCTCTACCTTGGAGAAGGCGAACAATCTGTTTTTATCTATTAAGTCTATTCCCTTCATTATCTTGAATGTTTCAATCATGTCTCCTCTCAGTCTCCTCTCTCACTGTACGCTAACTCCATTTTAGTCGCTCTTCTGTGGACCCTTTCGAGTAGTACTATGTCCTCCTTCATGTATGGTGACCAGTGCTGGACGCAGGATTCCAGGTGGGGGTGTATCATGGCCCGGTACAGTGGCATGATAACCTTCTCCGATCCCCTTCCTAATCATTCCTAGCATTCTGTTTGCCCTATTCGCTGCCGCCGCACATTGCATGGACGGCTTCATTAACTTGTCTACCAGTACTCCCAAGTCTCTTTCCTGGGTGGGTCCTTCTGAGTACTGCACCGGACATCCTGAATTCGTGTATAAGATTTTTGTTACCAACTTGCATCACCTTACACTTATCCACGTTAAAACTCATTTGCTGTGTTGCGGCCCATTTCTCAAGCGTGTTTATGTCACATTGCAGGTCTTCGCAGTCCTTCTGTGTCTTCACTACTCATGTTTTTCATATACTATAGAAAGTATGGGCCCTGGGTGTCACAATGCTAGGTACGCCACTGGATACAATAAAAATAAGTTTCCTGAAAATCAGGTATTCTCACATACCCTATAATTCAAAAATAGCTCAAAGGGAAGACGGATTTCAATTATAAAAGTGCATGTGTAAACACACAGAAGGGAACATTCAGTAAGAACTAGGTAAACAAAGATATTACAGTGGCCCTACATTGTTTATAGATATCCTGATGCTATATTTATCCTCAAAAGATAAACATTCAGAGTAGAGCTGTAAAAAAGTTATTCCCAAATGGGATCACATTAAACTTGCTATAACAATTTAAGCCACGACTGTATATCGTTTCATACACAGACAAAAAAAAGACCTCAGACGACTATTATGTCGTTTCAAATCAGCCAAGGCTGATCAATTGAAAGAAACATCATGATAATCATCGGTCATAAAAAAAAATCCTCTTTTGCATTTATACACAAATTAATGTGATCAAAATGACAACAATATTTCATCATAATAACTTAACTTCTTTGGTTGGAGAATCCCAATTCCACCAGGACCCATTTCACCCAATGCTTCATCAGGGAATCAGTGTATAAACGGAAAAGTGGGGACTAGAACTAAACTAGTCTAACCATACAACACCAACCAGATGCCATCACATCTTGTGCTTAAACGGTATGTGTACTTTTAACCTTAATCCGTGCCAGCATAAGTGGCTCCTGCCAGACAAATGCCACTGCATTAGCAAATTTTTACAAATGTCTGAGTAATAAAACATATCTCATCATACCCAAGCTAAATTTATTTATTTTTAGTATTTATACATGTCTTGTAGCCTAAGCAGTTTACATTCGGGTACTCAAGTATTTTTTCCTAACTGTCCCGGTGGGCTCACAATCTGACTAATATACCTGGGCAATGGAGTGTTAAGTGACCTACCCAGGGTCACAAGGAGCAGTGCTGGGCTTGAACCTGCAACCACTAAGCCACTCCTCCACATATTTAGACTGTGCCTATAGCCACCTAGATTTGTACATAACAGGGGATATAAGAATTTTAAATAAGTTACCCATTGGAGGGATGAAAATATGGTCCCCTCCCCCCTCCAAATATCTACATTAAACAGTACTTATCTGTCTCTGAATGCTGCAGATACTATGGACAGTCTTACTAGAGCTGTAAGCAGGTCTCTGGAGTAGCCTAGTGGACTTGTGATGGAAAGTGTGAGCTCACCAAAAACCTACTCACTGTATTGCCATATAGGTAACACATGCAGGCATAAGGGCTATTCGGGTGGTAGACAGGTAGGTTTTAGGGGAGTTTTGGAGGGTTCACCATATAATGTGAGGGGGCTATGGTGAGATGTGTACCTATCACCCTTCATGTGAAGGTCACAGCAGTGCCCCCTAGGTTGCCCCACTGCTCCTCTGGCATGTCTATGTGGCTAGTCCATTAAAAATGCTAGTCCCTCCTACATGCAAATGCTTGTTTTGGAGAGCTTTTAATTTGTACTTTTTTTTTTTTCCAATAATGGCATAAAAATTAAATGTCTAGCTGAACAAAACATCTATATGGGCCATTTAAAAAAAAAAAAAAAAGACTTATTGTGGGTCCAAAAATGGAAATTTTCTCCGCCCAGTTTTTGAATGCTTTTGTGAAAACAGCTAAAGTCGGACTTGGACGTCCTATTGAAAATGCTCATCTGTGTCCTGCATACAGGAGTACCAACAATAAGGCTTTAAAGACAGTTTGAGGGGATTAACAACATAACCCCAAATGCCAGGCCCAAAAAAATAACTCTTTAGTTGTATTTAATTAGCAGAAAGTGGATTCAAAAGGGAATTCCATAGAAAATGTGTTGTGAAGTAAAAACACTCTTCCATGTTGACTCCCAGTATGCTTAACTATGGTTTGAAAGAGCTAACCTGTGATCATCTACTGATAAATCATGCATATTATTAAACAATATTGTGCACTACTGTGTTTCCCTGAAAATAAGACCTACCCCAAACATAAGCCCTAGCATGATTTTCAGGGTAGGTCCTAATATAAGCTCTACCCCAAAAATAAGCCCTAGTTAAGATCCCTCCCTTCCATCCCTTTGTGCACTGGAACTCCACTGACCCTCCCTACATGCCTCTGAAGCCTTCCCTCTGCCACGTCACTGAAGTGATGCAGCAGAGGGAAGGCCCCGGTGAGGAAGGCCGTGAAGAAGCTGTTGCCAGTGAAAACCTCATTGCATTAAAATGGCAATTACAGTAAAAGCCTATAGAAAAGAAGCAAACAATTACTTTTATTCTTTTGCTAAGTTAATGCTATTTGAATTTATTCTGCATCAAACAAGCTGGATGAAGTTACAGAATTTCAGTGACGCGGCAGAGGGAAGGCTTTGGAGATATAGGTAAGGCTCACGTTGGGAGGGTAGGTGGGGTTGTGGTGTACAAAGGGATGGGAAGAAGGAATAAGTTTAACTGTACAGTGTTTTCTTGCTGATGATGTGGTTCCTATCCTAGTCAGGACACTCATTTTCAGTTTACATTGTCTTGGAAAATAATGTGATGGGTAAAATGCCATTACTACTGGCAGATAGGTGATAGTGTAGTTCTGGAGGTAGTCTTTGAAGGCTTTTTGGTGTCATGCTTTGGTACAAGGTATCCTGGCTTCTAAACATGGCAAATGTCAGGGGTAGATACCATGTTTCCCCCCAAATAAGCCCTAGTGCATTTTTTTGGAGCACAAATTAATATGAGACCCTGCCTTATTTTCAGGGAAACACAGTATTGATGATATGGGGAGAAATTGGGGGAGTTTTTGTGTTGTTTTAGGTTAAACACATCATGGAAAATATCAATAACATCACCCATGTCGTTTTAAATGGATGCACATAAGAACTTGGTCACTTAAGTTCTTATGGTCATAAGATAATGTTTGTCTTGTTTATTTTTCATAGGCAAGTGGAACTACATAGGGATTTCCCCCATACATGATAATTATAAACAGCTAAGATGAACATTTTGAAATCTAATACAGTTACATTTATTTCTGTGTTCTGTTAACACCAATGTTTTCTAAGGAGCTCTGTTTCAGAATAAAGTAGCTCTTACCTCTGGTTTCCAAGAAACTGAATTATTCCATAACATATAACCCATTTCACTGCTGCAGCCCTAGAGAAAAACAAATAGGAAACAAAATAAAATGAGACTAAAAACTGATTTATGACAGATGCAAAATGCAACCATAAGCATACTAAAGTCTAAGTATACTGTATATACCATATCACATACAGTACGAAAATACACTCAGGTCTAGACTCTAAACGACGGTGGTTTTTTAAGAGCACAAGCTCAGTGAAAATGACATTTTTCATTAAAAATAGGCACCAGAATCGTGCCTCCATAGGCACATTATGGCATCTAACTCCACTGTAGGCATGGCTAACGCCATAAGTGGCATTAGACACCATAAAACTTCACATTAAGGGTACCAGGTACACATTTCACCATACCCCCAGGACATTATATGGTGAGCCCTCCAAAACTTCCCTAAAACTCACTGTACCTGTGCCAGAGGTGAATGGGGCTTCTATTTTGGAGGGTATAAAGAACTCCAGTTTGATATTAAGGTCACTTCTGTTTTGGGGGGTAAAGAGGATCTTCTTTGATAATAATAGAAAAAGATGTTTAATAATGCATTACTCAAGCAAAGCACATTAAATATATATAGCATACTAAACCTCATTCCCAAAAGGCTAAGAAAATAAGAAGAGAATCTCTACTCATAGTGGCTGTGGTTCAGAGCAAGTGGACATGTCTTGATGCGCAATCTTGACATCATTGTGACATCATCAATATGCACCTAGATGGCAGAATGTCACAAAAAAATAATACAGGTCATGGGTGCAAACCCACTCCCAATACTTTAACAGCTTCTTTTTGGTCTCATAAGAGAGTATGGGTTGTGGACTTTGCCATTTACATTTGCACTCTGTCGTTTTCAGGATTCAGAGGGAAACTTATTTTTTTCTCCTGAGAAGGCTACGATTTCCTAAGGTATCATTTCACATGGCAGGAACACCTGCCTAAAAGAAACCTCCTGTGGCTCAGTGGTTAAAGGCACTTCTTCCATTTTCCCAAGGTGGTAGGTTCAAATCCCTAGTGCCATCTAGGTGCATATTAATGATGCCAATCTTGTGCATCAGACATGTCCACTTGTTCTGAACCACAGCCATTGTGAGTAGAGATTCTCTTCTTATTTTCTTAGCCTTTTGGGAATGAGGTTTAGTATGCTATATACAGTATATTTAATGTGCTCTGCTTGAGGAATTCATTATTAAACATCTTTTTCTATTATTATCAAAGAGGAATCCTCTTTACCCTCCAAAATAGAAGGTTTACTATGCAATATACAGTATATATATTTTTTTCATGTGCTTTGTTTAGGTAATGCATTATTAAACATCTTTTGACCTTAATATCCTCTATACCCCCAAAAATAGAAGCCCCAGGCACTTATATGCAGATGCCTCTGGCGTACCTAAGTGATGCCTAAGTTGCATCCATCTATCTCACATCTACCTAGCGCCCATTTCATGCTCAAAAGTAGACCTGCTTTTCTAAAGGAGTCCTCTTTATACCCTCCCAAGAAAGATTAAGGAGTCTTTTACTAAGGCGCGCCAGCCAAGTTAGCGTGCACTAAATGCTAACGCGCATGAAATCGGCTAGTGCACCTTAGTAAAAGACCCCCTTAGTATGCAATATATATATATATTTTTTCCATGTGCTTTGATTTAGGAACACAGAGGCCAAAAGAGATTTTTTTTAGAAAACAGCAGAGGATCTGGACAGATGTTGAAGATACATGTTTGATATTTATCCTAGAGAAATTGTTTGTGAATCAAGAGGATATAAGCTTGGTGACAGGACGGTGAAGGGGATGGCGGTGACAGGACGGTGAAGGAGATGGTGCAGTGACGGGGACAGATTTTTTTTCCCTTGTCGTTCTCTAGTCACAATGACCCAGAGAAGGTAATGAGTCCTGGGAAGCCATGGTGGCCTCTATAAGCTGGATCAATGAGTACCTGAAGAAAGGGGTTTTTTAGTGATAGAATCAAACCAGGGCAATGAGAAAGGTCATGTGTGTGTGTGTTTTCTTCTCTTCACACCCCCCCCCCCCAGTAAGTATGCATCATCAGCTGTACCCTATACACATGAACAGGAGGATTGGGAACTTTCCATTCAGATCTATTATGTAGTTTAGGGTATATAAGAACTAAGTCAGAGAAGCTCAAGGGGGGGCTTCTTTTCCTCTGAAAAGAGCAGGCTGCTGTGCAGCTGAAGGCCTATTAAAGACATTTGGTAATACCCTATATAATAAAACCCTAAGCACGCATGCGCACTTAGGGTTTTGTGTTCCCTGCCGCTGTGTTTTCTGATCCGTGGCCAGATTCTATTTTAGAACCCGGCGGCAGGGAACACTCTGGCCACTCCCCTCCTCCCCTGACTCACCGCCAGAGAAACTGCTGCCGCCGCTGATTCGGAATGGGAGGCACAGGCACCCCTGCCAGCATCTATTTCTCCCCCTCCTCCCTCTCGCCTGCTCACCCGCTCGCAGCGTTTAACTGAAAAGCGCTGCACTATGCTGCCACTGGCCTTGCCGTCCTCTCTCCACTGCGGCCCACCCTCTGACAACTTCCTGTTTCTGCTAGGGCGGGCCGCAGTGGAGAGAAGACACCGAGGCCAGAAACAGCACGGTGCAGCGCTTTTCTTTGAGGCAAGTAGATTTTTGCGGGGCGTATGCACAGGGAGAGCAGGAAAGGGGTGCTGCTGGATGGGGGAGAGAAAAGGAAGGGAACAGGGGGAGCAGGCATGGGGTGGGTGCACAGGGAAGGGGGGGAATGCTGCTGCTACATAGGGAAGGAGGGGAATGCTGCTGCTGCACAGGGAAAGGGGGAATGCTGTTGCACAGGGAATGGGGGAATGCTGTTGCTGCTACACAGAGAAGAGGGAATGCTGCTGCTGCACAGGGAAATGGGGGGAGGGGGGAAAGGGAAAGGGGGCCAGGGAGCAATCTTGGTTTTCTTTGGGGGGTGAGACAGAAGGGGGACATGGAGAGAGACAGAAAGATAGGCAGTGCATGAGAATGAAAGACAGACGCAAAGAAAGACAGCAGGCAGGGAGGCAGAAAGAAAGACAGACAAAAGGGGCCAAGGAGAGAGACAGACAGAAAGACAGACAGTGGGAGGGAGAGAGACAAAGAAAGGAAGAAAGAGGCAGGGGCAGGGAGAGACACAGAAAGAAAGAAAGACAGACAGACATATTTCTAGCACACAATTTTAAATTAATATTGTAGATCTAAGTTAATGAGCACAAAAACTGAGGAACTGGTGGACTGAGGAAAACGTCTGGGACACTGTGCTACCGGGATACAAACTATACCGCAGAGACAGAGTGGCTCAAAAAGGTGGGGGCGTTGCCATATACGTCAAAGAGGAAATTAAATCTGCTAGAGAGAACACGCCACAACTGACGGATAAGTTAGAGTCTCTATGGGTCAAAATTCCAGGAACAAATGGCCTGGAAACGAAGATCGGCATCTACTACCGACCCCCAGGGCAGGCCAAAGAAATTGATGGAGAAATGACAGACGAGATTAAACGCAACTGCAAGGGAGGCAACACAGTTATCATGGATGACTTCAACTATCCGGGAATAGACTGGAACCTAGGCATCTCCGGCTGCATTAGAGAGACCAAGTTCTTGGATGCTGTCGGCGATTGCTTCCTGGAACAACTTGTCAAGGAAAATATTAGAGGAAATGCAATTCTGGACTTAATTCTAAATGGCCTGCGAGGACCAGCACAAGATGTAGATGTAGAAGTAGAAAGGACGCTGGGAAGCAGTGATCACAATATGATCCGCTTTGATCTGGACGCAGGGGAGAAATATCGGTCCAAAATGACAGCCACGGCACTGAACTTCCGAAAAGGGAATTACGAAGGGATGAGACTCATGGTAGTGAAGAAGATTAAGAAGAGGATAAGCACTGTAAAAACGCTAGAGCAAGCTTGGTCCCTTTTTAAAGACACAGTCACCGAGGTGCAATATATATATATACTGCGTATCAACAAGGGATCCAAGAGGAAAAAGAACAAAGAACCGGCGTGGCTCACTGTAGAGGTGAAGGGAGCGATCAGAGACAAGAAAACTTCATTTAAGGAATGGAAAAGGTCAAAAACGGATAAAACTGGAACAAGCACAAACAACATCAAAGCAGGTGCCATAAGGCGGTAAAAGGGACCAAAAGAGACTATGAGGAAAAAATAGCCAAGGAGGCGAAGAAGTTCAAGTCATTCTTTCGATATATTAAGGGGAAACGACCCGCAAAGGAAGTGGTGGGACCGTTGGATGACCATGGAATAAAGGGAGCACTAAAGGAGGACAAAGCAATTGCTGACAAACTGAACAGAACAGAAGAGATTGAGAGGGGACATGATCGAAACATTCAAGGTACTGAAGGGGATAGACTTAGTAGATAAGGACCGGTTGTTCACCCTCTCCAAGATAGGGAGAACAAGAGGGCACTCTCTAAAGTTGAAAGGGGATAGATTCCGTACAAACGTAAGGAAGTTCTTCTTCACCCAGAGAGTGATAGAAAGCTGGAACGCCCTTCCAGGGACTGTTATAGGGGAAAACACCCTCCAAGGATTCAAGACAAAGTTAGACAAATTTCTGTTGAACAAGAACGTGCGCTGGTAGGGCTAGTCTCAGTTAGGGTGCTGGTCTTAGACCAGAGGGCCGCCGCATGAGCGGACTGCTGGGCATGATGGACCACTGGTCTGACTCAGCAGTGGCAATTCTTATGTTCTTATGTAGACACACGAATACTTGTTGATAGATTTATAAACAGGGAGTAGCTTATAATGTAGGACCTAGATTTGCTGTCAAGCCTGTGTAAAGATATTGCTGTTTATCATCCATTTAGATGACATATTGTAAGCAGTGTGAGGAAGCGAATGAATGAAATGTAGTTGTTAAGGCACTTCCCCCGTCCTGAGGAAGATACGAAACGCAATGGTGGGGCGTAGTGTAACAGCGACATTGCATTAACAAAGCTAAGTTATCTAGGGGATAAGAAATGTTTAGTATATTACTTGAAAATGAATCAGAAAGAATGATAAATTATTGAAATGACTGAGAAAACATATGGAAGAGATAAAAATTAAATGAACTGAGATTTTGGAAATGACTTTAAAGATATTAACATTTATTTATTTATTAAAGAGCACACAGAAACAGTATGAAAAATTAGAATTAGAAACTGTGAAGAATATAAAAAAGAATAAAAGAGATTAGAATAGAACAGAGGACACATTTGGGTGAGCCAGTGACGAGTGCTGCCACATTGTACTGCAGTAACCAACAAGCAGACAAGTGGCATTCTGATCCCCTTGTGTCTTTTAAAAGTATTTATAAGCTGCTTCATAAAGCATGATATAAATTTTAATAATAGTTTGAAAAATCTTTGATTGATTGATATTATTGAGTGCCTAATAGGACTATCATCCAGTTACACATTAACCATCTGTACTGTAATTCATCACTGTAATTTTATCAATTTCTTAAATGAACATTTAATTTTCAAGCTGCATATCTGCTAACTACATCCCCTCTGAGGTAAAACATACTTGTAAGAAACATAGAAACATAGAAAGCGATGGCAGAAAAGGGCCAAGGCCCATCAAGTCTGCCCACTCTATTGACCCACCCCCCTAGCTACCCTTTGAGAGATCGCACTCTGATGACCCATCCCCTCTTAAGAGACCTGACATGAGCATCCCATGTGTTCTTAAAATCTGGCATGCTGCTGGCCTCGATCACCTGTACCGGAAGCTCATTCCAATTGTCAACCACTCTTTCGGTGAAGAAGTACTTCCTGGTGTCGCCATGAAACTTCCTGCCCTTTATTTTCAGCGGATGCCCCCTTATGGCCGAGGGTCCTCTAAGAAAGAAAATATCATCTTCTACCTCGATGCGACCAGTGATGTACTTAAACGTCTCAATCATGTCTCCCCTCTCTCTACGTTCTTCGAGAGAGCATAGCCGCAATTTGTTCAGCCTTTCTTCATACGAGATATCCTAATTTATATCTAGATTATTAATACCACACAGTACTCAACGCCCACTTCGTTCATCTGGCCAAAATCTTCTCTCAGTTCCTTCTCTGAAAATAATAGGAACAAGAAGATCTGACATGTTCTCTGTGATGGGACCTCAATGGTGGAACGCCCTGCCACAATACATTAGAAACGAAAAAAAGATGTCACAATATTCAAAAAAATTTTAAAATCATATCTGTTTAAAGATGCTTTTAATATTTAAATTTTTTAGTGAGGTTTCAAATCGTGCCATGGTTTAACTACCCCCTACCTTCTTGTTTTTTCCATTTTTCTACCAAAAATTGAAAATTGTAACTTTTACTCTTTCCCTCCCGACTCATGTTTGTATTCTATGAAAGTATATTGTTAAAATGTTAGTTTCTTTATATTATTCTCTATATTGATTTTTGTACATTGCTTAGTAATTTTAATAAGTGATTCATCAAACATATTAATAAACTTGAAACTTGAAAATTTTATCCTTGAGCCCCGAGACCAACCTGGTGGCCATTCGCTGAACCGATTCAACTCTCAGTACATCCTTACAGTAATGTGGCCTCCAGAATTGTACGCAGTACTCCAGATGAGGCCTCACCATGGTTCTGTACAATGGCATTTACCTTGAAGCCCCTGGGTCAGGTCTCTTATGAATTTGTTGAAAAGGATCGGGCCCAAAACTGAGCCCTGCGGCACTCCGCTGCTCACCTCCGATGTTCTAGAGAGGGTACCGTTAACCACCACCCTCTGAAGTCTACCACTTAGCCAATCATTAACCCATGCGGTTAGTGTTTCACCTAATCCCATCGATTTCATCTTGCTCAATAACCTGCAATGGGGACGCTATCAAAAGCTTTACTAAGGTCCAAGTACACGACGTCCAGGCACTCTCCTAGATCCAGCTTTCTTGTCACCCAGTCAAAGAAGCTGATAAGATTGGATTGGCAGGACCTACCCTTGGTGAAACCATGTTGGTGGGGATCTCGTAGATTCTCCTCATCCAGGATCGTGTCTAATTTGCGTTTGATTAGTGTTTCCATGAGTTTACTTACTATTGATGTGAGACTCACCGGTCTGTAATTCGCAGCCTCTGCCCTGCACCCCTTTTTGTACAGAGGAACGACATTAGCTGTTTTTCAGTCCAAGGGGACTCTTCCCATGCTCAGGGAGAGATTGAAGAGTACGGATAACGGTTCCGCTAGGACGTCACACAGCTCCCTGAGCACTCTGGGGTGTAGATTGTCCGGTCCCATGGCTTTGTTCACCTTGAGTCTTGATATTCGCCGTAGATATCCCCTGGAGTAAACTCGAAATTCCAAAACGGGTCTTCCGAGCTTTGCTTAGCCTGCAACCGTGGACCGGACCCCGGAGCCTCGCAGGTGAAGACTGAGCAGAAGTATTCATTTAGTAGTTCAGCTTTATCTGAATCTGATTCTACGTAATTTCCGTCTGGTTTTTTGAGGCGTACTATCCCATCTGTATTTCTCTTTGTGTCGCTAATATACCTAAAGAAGGATTTGTCCCCTTTCTTAATGTTCTTTGCTAGGTTTTCTTCAACTCGAAGCTTGGCTTCTCTGACTGCCGCTTTGACAGCTGTAGACCTGGCCATATATTCTCTTTTGTCCTCCCTTTTCTGCGAGTGTTTGTAGGCAATAAATGCTCATTTCTTTTCTTTTACGAGGTCTGAGATCTCTGCGGTGAACCATTGGGGTTTATTGTTTCTTCGCCGTTTACTTACTGATTTTATGTAGCGGTTTGTTGCTACGTGTAGGGTAGATTTCAAAGTAGACCACATAGCTTCCACATTATCGGTCACAAGGAGGGAACAGAACAGATTAAGGAAAATTTAACCCTAACACATTGGTAGCAGAGAATGATTACCTAAAAAACTGCTACTATGAGTAGGCTGCTAGTCAGTCCCAGCCTATATAAATACAAATATTTCTGTGTCTGCTAGGATTTCTTTGTGTTAGTGTATTTGCAGCCTGCCAAACAGACCCAACAATAGTTATTTGTATCACCAGTCTGTCAAAAAGGGAGTTGCTGTAAGCAGGCAGACCCCCAGGTTAAGAACGAGTTACATTTTTTAAGCTGTTCTTAAGTCGGATTTGTATGGAACTCAGAACTTGTAAGGGTCAAGTATTGCCCCTACCAATGTTCCCTCTAATGTACCCTTCTTTAATATTAGCATGGCTACTTAGAAAAATCAATTAGTCATAATCATACAACCTTCAAAGGAATAGTGAATTAAAGCAACACTCAGCCTCAGTTCTAGAGGATCCTCAGATTACCATTAGGGTAACTTAACCCTCCTTGGCTGCAGTCATCATTGATTCTCAAAGAGACTTTGAAGATTTTTCTATTGTATTTTTTTATTACGGTATTAAATCTTAACATAGTGTTATCTTAATCATGAAGGCAATACTATGAACTTATCTTTGCAGCAGAACCTCTAAAACAAAGGGTTTGAGTGTTGCTATAATTCACTGGGCCTTTGAAGGCTGTACCCTCTAAGGTACAGCATGCACAGCCACACACTCTTCTTAATAAGGACATGCACCATTCCTGAACCTGCTGCAGGAGAAGTGTAGGAGTCAATGCCCAACTGGAAATAACAAAACAACGACAAACAATTCAAAACACAGCACTAAGACTCATCTACTCATTGAGGAAACACGACCACATCACAGAGGCTTACCTCAACTCAAACTGGCTTCCAATTCCAGCAAGAATACTATTCAAATTCTATTGTCTACTATTTAAAACTTTAAACGGAGACAGCCCAACCTACCTGAACAACCACCTCATCCAAACCACCTCAACCAGGCATAGGAAAACTCACACCCCATTCACACACCCTCCAATCGGAAAAAACTATACGATGGCCTCCTAGCCACTCAAGCAGCAAAACTAGACAACCCAATCTCCAACATACTGTTAACGACCCCAGACTACAAAACATTCAGAAAAGAAAAGACTCTACTCTTCAAGAAATCCCTGAAAAAGACTTAACTTCTCAAGCTTCCTCATTCCCTCCCTCTAGCCCCCCGAACCCCCAAAACAACCTGCTCTACCCTTTTTTCCCCCTGCTAAGGACCAGATATCTTTTTGTAATCCACCCTCTTTAACTCTTTTGTAATCCGCCTTGAACCGCAAGGTAATGGTGGAATAGAAATCCCTAATGTAATGTAAATACTGCTCAGTGAAATCAAGTGAAAGCTGTAATCACATTCTTAAGTATGAGATGCGCTTAAGTCGGGTGTCTGTAACTCGGGAACTGCCTGTATATGTAATGAAAAAAGTGTCAAGAACTGCTTGCTCTATTTTCTATCCTACTTCCTCTGTATGATATGAAGAATTACAGCCAAAGCATAACAAAGCCCCCTAGAGATGACAGATAACACACAGTGAACTTGCTGGGGATACCAACGGACACAAAAGAAGTTTAAATGGATAAAATGAGATTGGATGTCTCCTCTTTTGAAATGTTGTGTATGTACAGTCTTCTTGGATGTAAACCGCTTAGAACTTATGGTAGGGCAGTATATATGAATAAAAGTTATTATTATTATTATTATTATTATTATTAAAAGAGGACTTCTTATGCTTGTTTCAGGCTCACTACAAACTCTACAATTCTATGCAAGAACTTCTTGGACTATAATTTGCTTTGATTCTTTGAAATAGCAGGGTATAAATATTTTAAGTAAATTAAAATACCTACATAATTATAACAATCCATTTTTCTAAGGTTTAAAGATTCATAAAAAGAACTCTGCAATTGGGGATTGTCAGATTCTTTAGTCCTATAGAAAAATGAAGAAATAGCTCAATTTAGTGGTAAGAAAGTGATGAGAGTACTTTTGTTGACTTTACCTGATGGGCCATTTTCTGTGAGCAGTAAAATTCCAGGTTGGGATCCACAGCTGGGATGTTCCTGTTAGCCAAAGCTTTAGCCGGTTCGCTCCAGCTCCCATATCCTTGGTTAGGAGAGACGGAGAAAGAGGCAGAATTAAATGTCAAGAGCTTCACCTTTTAAATAACAAAGAACGGCAATGTCCTAACATTATGACAGAAAACATAAGACTATGGGGTCCTTTTATCAAGCTGCGGTAGGGGTTTAACACGCGTAATACCGCGCATTAAACTGCCTGCCGCGCTAGCCGCCAACGCCTGCATTGAGCAGGCGTTAGTTTTTTAGCCGGCCGCAGGGGTTAGCACGTGATGAAATGTCCAACGCGCTAACCCCGCTAGTGCGGCTTGATAAAAGGACCCCTATATCTTGGACATGGCATAAGAGCTCTATTATGTGCCTAAAAAAAATTATGAAGAGAATTGTGTTTGGCTTCTTAGGTGAAATGAATTGATGGTCTCAAGCTGATTCTTGGTGGAACAACACCAACATCACTAAAGCATTCACTATAATTTTTCTCAATAAATCCACAGGACTGGAGTTTTAATCAACAAAGACAGTGCATTAAGGACCCCTTTTACAAAGCCACGGTAGTGATTCTGTCACAGTAAATACACCAAAGCTCATAAGAATTGAATGGGCTTCAGTACATTTACTGCAGCAGCATTGCTACCATGAATGGTAAAAGGGGCCCTAAGATCTCACTATTCTGCACTGTTATGGCAAGACTAAGGCTGAGACTCTCTGACAATTAGCAATTTTATTTATTTATTTCACAGGTGGTGAAATGGCTGCTTTACCTAATTTGATGTTGAATGAGAGCAACAGTGCCAAGGTAACAGGCATTTGGAGATGCAGATCTCCCATAAGAGCCATAAGAACATAAGCAGTGCCTCCGCCGGGTCAGACCATGGGTCCATCCTGCCCGGCAGTCCGCTCCCGCGGCAGCCCAAACAGGTCACGATCTGTCTGAATCACCAGAAGGGGCTCCCTTGCCACCTTGGTTTCTCATTGAAGTCCTATCTTCCCATCGTAGTCCTAACCCTCCGGTCTTGCACATGCACGACCTGTTGGGTTTCTATACTTATTACCTGGTTAGCTTTCTATACCTGTGTTACATCCCAGCACCTCTCTCAGTATCCCACGATCCCTTTATCCCTCAGGAATCCGTCCAATCCCTGTTTGAATCCCTGTACCGTACTCTGCCTGATCACTTCCTCCGGTAGCGCATTCCAAGTGTCCACGACCCTTTGGGTGAAAAAAAACTTCCTTGCATTTGTTTTGAACCTATCTCCCTTCAGTTTCTCCGAATGCCCCCTCGTACTTGTTGTCCCCTTCAGTCTGAAGAATCTATCCCTATCCACCCTCTCTATGCCCCTCATGATCTTGAAGGTCTCTATCATATCTCCCCTGAGCCTCCTTTTTTCCAGAGAGAAGAGCCCCAGCCTATCCAACCTCTCGGCGTATGGGCAGTGTTCCAGCCCTTTTACCAGTTTCGTTGCTCTCCTTTGGACTCTCTCAAGTACCGCCATGTCCTTCTTGAGGTGTGGCGACCAATACTGAACGCAGTATTCCAGATGTGGACACACCATCGCTCGATACAATGGCATGATGACTTCCCGCGTCCTGGTTGTTATGCCCCTCTTTATGATGCCCAGCATCCTGTTGGCTTTTTTCGAGGCTGCTGCGCACTGTGCAGATGGCTTCAGTGATGCATCCACCAGCACACCCAAGTCTCTCTCAAGTCTACTGTCTCCCAACAATGCCCCCCCCCCAATTTGTAGTTGAACAACGGGTTCTTTTTCCCTATATGCATGACCTTGCATTTTTCCACGTTAAAGCGCATTTGCCATTTGTTTGCCCAGTCTTCCAGCTTGTCCAGGTCCCTTTGCAGGTCCTCACACTCCTCCCTGGACCTAACTCTACCGCACAGTTTGGTATCGTCTGCAAATTTTATAACCTCACACTTTGCCTCCTTTTCCAGGTCATTGATAAATATGTTGAAGAGTAACGGCCCCAGCACCGATCCCTGTGGCACACCGCTCGTGACTCCCCGCCAGTCAGAATATTGGCCCTTCACTCCGACCCTCTGCAGTCTACCCAACAAACAGTGCTTGATCCATCTGTGCACATCCCCTCCCACCCCGTGGTTCCACAGCTTCCTATGCAGCTTTTCATGTGGCACCGGGCGCAGTGTTCCCTCTAAGCTGAGCAGGTGTCCTCCAGCTGCATTGCTACCACTAGGGGGTGGAATATTTTCAGTCGCTAAGGACAGGTATGTTCCCTGGAGTCCTGCAGAACTTGCCTGTCCCTCACAATTGAAAAATGTGACAGTAAAACAGCACCCTCTATTGGTGAGACTGTGGGTGGAGGACTCCTGCTCAGCTTAGAGGGAACACTGGACTGGCACCTTGTCGAAAGCCTTTTGAAAATCGAGGTAAATGATGTCTATGGGTTCCCCATTGTCCACCCGACTGCTTATTCCCTCAAAGAAGTACAGAAGGTTCGTTAGGCACGACCTTCCCTTACAGAATCCGTGCTGGCTTATTCTCAGTAGGCCATTCCTCTCGATGTGCTCGCAAATGCCATCCTTGATCATAGCTTCCACCATCTTCCCTATAATTGAAGTCAGGCTCACCAGCCTGTAGTTCCCGGGGTCACCCCTCGATCCCTTCTTGAAGATAGGTGTGACATTCGCCAATTTCCAGTCCTCTGGTACCTCACCAGTTTTCAAGGATAGGTTGCAAACATGCTGGAATGTGCCCGCTATTTCTTGTCTTAGTTCCTTCAGAACCCTTGGGTGGATCCCGTCCGGGCCCGGTGATTTACCGCATTTTAACCTGTCTATCTGTTTGAGGACATCCTCCTTACTTACCTCTATGTGCTCCAATTTTTCGGCCTGTTCCCCATGAACATGTTGCTTCTGAGCAACAATGTCAAATAAAGGGTTAATATTTCCTTTTTTCCCCCCAAATAAGGTGACGTTCGATGTCCCCATTGAACCTCGATATTCCAGGGGCATCACTAAGGAATAATCTACTAGGCACCGATTACCTCTAATCTGACCCCCCTTCCTGATATGTTCTACTCCCAGTTATTAACAAAGGGATAGAAAAAATATTGTTTCCTCTGACCCCCCCCCCCATCCAGATAAAAGAAGAAAGATTAAGATCACATAGCCCTCTCCATTTTTTCAACATCTGACATCAACCTGCATTCACTCTATTTAAAATATAATATTGCAGCTCACAAAACTGTCAGCTGCATACAAAAAATACATTGAAAAGATGCATAAAAGGTGTGTCGGGTCAGGAAGAGCCTGCTGCTTTAACGGCAGTGTCTGATGTCACTCTAGCGCATCTTTATATTTAGGAGTAATATCAGAAAATTCTTTACCTGGAATGCCCTCCTGAGAGAGATGGTGGAGATGAAAAAAGTGACAGAATTCAAAAACTATAGACCGATAGCGTCCATCCCTTTCTTCACAAAGATCATGGAAGGGATGGTGCAAATTCAACTAACAAAATATCTAGAATACCATTCTTTGTTACATGATTCTCAATAAGGTTTTAGAGCCCACTATAGTACAGAGATGGTATTAGCTACATTATTGGATTATTTGAACAGCCTTCTAAGCAAGGGTAGCAACGCGCTGGTACTTCAGTTTGATTTGAGTAGCGCTTTCGATTTAGTAGACCACCGCAAACTGTTGGAACTTTTGGGTTCTTTAGGAATCCATGGTAAAGTACTCTCATGGTTTAAAGGATTCCTTGAATCAAGACTTTATCAGGTTAAATTTAAGGATATACTCTCAGCTATTTGGAAAGCTCACTTATGAAATTCAAGAAGGACCTTAAAACCTTCATGTTTCATGAAGCATAGGGTTCATGACATATGTGTTTATGGCTCACTGGTCGTTGAATCTAGAATCAGCGAACAGGAACTGTGTATCCTTCACATCTCTCCTGTTCCCGTCATTATTGTAGTTCTTTTCTTTCTTATCTCTTATTATTATTGTTGTAAATCCCTTGTAGTCATGCCAACATACAGTAATTTGCATGGGCAAATGATGACATATACAATGAAAGTAGTTCTACAATTTGTAAAATGTCTGAGCACATATTGTTTATTGTTCTGTGGATTAGTGAATATCTTGGTCTGTAATGTGATGTCACAAATACTGCAAAATTGGCACTTAAAATGGCCTTTAATATTATGAGATGTTAAGTCCAATTTTGCAGTATTTGTGACATCACATTACAGACCAAGATATTCACTAATCCACAGAACAATAAACAATATGTGCTCAGACATTTTACAAATTGTAGAACTACTTTCATTGTATATGTCATCATTTGCCCATGCAAATTACTGTATGTTGGCATGACTACAAGGGATTTAAAAACTAGGATATCTGAACACAAATCAAATTTAAAACGTAATAGAAGTTCAGAGGTCATAGTAGAACATTGTGCACTTTTTAAACATACTTTCAAAGATCTCCACTGTTTAGCCATTGACCACGAGCCCATGATTCAACGTGGTGGTGATAGGGTTAGAAGACTCAAACAGCAGGAGTTAAGATGGATCCACCTTCTTAATAGTGTGCACTCTTTTGGCCTTAATACTACTATGGATTGGTCAGTATTCATATGATTTTACTGACTCTGTTGTTCACTTGTCAAAGAAGTTCTTTTTGTCCAATCAGAACAATAAAATAGTTTGTCTCAGAGCGCATGCGTTAGCGTCTCTAGTTTATAAGCGCCATTTTCTAAAGTGGGTTGTATAAGAACAGTGGCGTACCTAGGGGGGGGGCGGGGGGGGCGGGCCGCCCCGGGTACCAGCCCTAAGGGGGTGTTCCCGGCCTTGCCGTTCAGTCCCCCGCCACCCCCGAAGGACCGCTCGCCCCACTGACCTTCCTGCACCTCCTGTGAAGCAGCCCGCAGCAGGATCGCGAAGTCAGCGTCAGCATCCCTGCGCTGCTTCCTTCGCCGCGATCCCGCCCCTCCTCTGACGTCAGAGGAGGGGCGGGACCGTGGCGCAGGAAGCAGCGCAGGGATCGCTGACGCTGACTTCGCGATCCTGCTGCGGCTGTTCATAGGTGGTGCGGGGAGGCCAGGGGGGCGAGCGGTCCTTCGGGGTGGGTCGGGGCATCAGGCCTTCAGGGTGGGGCGGGCGGGCAGGCAAGCAGGCTTTCAAGGGGGAGGGGGGTGACAGGCAGGCAGGCCTTCAAGGGGGGGACAGGCCTTCGGGGGGGGTGCAGACCTTCAAGGGGTGCAGGCCTTCAAGGGGGGCAGGCAGGCCTTCAGGGGGGTGCAGGCCTTCGGGGGGGGTGTAGGCCTTTGGGGGGGTGCAGACCTTCAAGGGGGTGCAGGCCTTCAAGGGGGGGAACAGGCCTTCAAGGGGGGAAAGGCAGGCAGGCCTTCAAGGGGGGGACAGGCCTACAAGGGGGGGGGGGACAGGCCTACAAGGGGGGGGACAGGCCTACAAGGGGGGGGACAGGCCTACAAGGGGGGGGGACAGGCCTTCAAGGGGGAGACAGGCCTTCAAGGGGGGGAAAGGCAGGCAGGCCTTAAAGGGGGGACAGGCCTACAAGGGGGGGACAGGCCTACAAGGGGGTGGGACAGGCCTTCAAGGGGGGGACAGGCCTTCGGGGGGGTGCAGACCTTCAAGGGAGTGCAGGCCTTCGGGGGGGGGGTGCAGTCCTTCAAGGGGGTGCAGGCCTTCAAGGGGGGGAAAGGCAGGCAGGCAGGCCTTCAAGGGGGGGACAGGCCTTCGGGGGGGGGCAGACCTTCAAGGGAGTGCAGGCCTTCGGGGGGGGGTGGAGTCCTTCAAGGGGGTGCAGGCCTTCAAGGGGGGGAAAGGCAGGCAGGCAGGCCTTCAAGGGGGGGACAGGCCTACAAGGGGGGGAGAAGCTACAAGGGGGTGGTACAAGCCTTCAAGTGGGGGACAGGCCTTCGGGGGGGGTGCAGACCTTCAAGGGGGGACAGGCAGGCAGGCAGGCCTTCAAGGGGGGACAGGCCTTCAAGTGGGGGACAGGCCTTCGGGGGGTGCAGACCTTCAAGGGGGGGACAGGCCTACAAGGGGAAGGGACAGGCCTTCAAGGGGGGTGCAGGCCTTCAAGGTGGGACAGGCAGACCTTTAAGGGGGGACAGGCCTTTGGGGGGGGACCATGATTTAGAAGTACACGGAGGGAAGGGGGTGTTCAAAGAGACATGCATATGCCAAACTTTGGGGGGGGGAAGAAATAATGGGTCTGAAAATAGAGGAGAGGGAGAGAGATGATGGACCATGGGATTTAGGGAGGGAAGGAACAGAAAGGGAGAGAAATTGGACACAAGGGATGGTGTGGAGGAGGGATAGAGATACTGGATAGGAGGGTAATTAGGAAAAGAAACGGAGAGATGGTGGACTCTGGGATGGTGGGGAAGGAGGGAGAGATGCCGGATGAAAGGGTATTTAAGAAAAGGTGGATCTGTGGAGGGAGATGAAAAAAAGGAAAGATACCAGACTTCCTGGGAAGGGAAGGGAAATGGAAAGGGAGGACAGAGTTGGCAGATGGATGGTTAGCATGCAGAAAGAAGGAGACCCTGGCAAGCAAGTTATCAGAAGAAAACCAGAGCCTTGGACTAACAAGATTTGAAATATAACCAGACAACAAAAGGTAGAAAAATTAATTTTATTTTCTGTTTTGTGATTATAACATGTCAGATTTGAAATGTGTATCCTGCCAGAGCTGGTGTTGGACTGCAAACGTGAGCTAGGATTTAACAGAAAGAGGAAAAGTCCTTTTTGTTTCTTTATTTTATTTACACCACAGCGCCAGTGTGGTTAGGAGAAGCCAAAGGGGGTGAAAAAGCTATAAAACCCACCAGGAGTTTTGAAAAAAATCACCCAACTGGGCAGGAAAATCGAATTGAAAAACCAATTCAATAGGGCTGAATCGAATCAAAATTTTTTTTTCCTGTATCTGGCAGCATTAGTTTGCGCTACTGTCTTAGACTTTAGGACCTGGGATTGGGGAGAGATGGCATCCTCAGTACTTTATAATGCAAGTGAAACGAGGATTTGGTCAGACTTTTGAAGGGTCACAGACTCCCACAGGTGGGACATGGTCTTACCAGGTTACAACTTGCTTCGCCGGGACAGGGAGGGCAGAATAGGTGGAGGTGTAGCATTATATACTAAAGATGACATTATGGTCACAAGAATCGCAGATGTCCAGTACACTGGGGAATCCCTTTGGGTTAATTTGGCCAGAGGGAAGGACAAATGCTTGTATCTTGGCGTAATTTACAGACCCCCAAGACAACATGATGACCTGGATATGGAAATAATCAGTGATATAGAAAATATCACCTTGCGTGGGGACACAGTAGTGTTAGGTGACTTCAACATGCCTGATGTGGATTGGGATAAACTTACCTCTGCTTCCGGCAGCAGCAGGAGGCTATTAAATGCTCTGAAGGGAGCTGGTCTCAAGCAACTGGTGTTGGACCCAACAAGGGATCAGGCAATACTGGACCTATTACTTACCAATGGAGAAAGTGTCACAGAGGTCTCGGTGGGCGACACATTGGCCTCCAGTGACCACAACATGGTATGGTTCAATCTTAGGAAAGGTTTCACTAAATCTACCACACTGACCAAGATCCTCAAATTCAAGGACACAAACTTCAAAGAAATGGGAGACTTCGTTCACCAGGCGCTACAAGAACAAGCAGAAACAGATAGCGTGGAAGAAATGTGGTCAACTTTGAAAACCACCATACAGGAAGCGACAAACCGCTATGTTAAATTAGTAAGTAAACAACGAAGGAACAATAAGCCGAAGTGGTTCACTACAGAGATTTCGGCCCTTATCAAGGAGAAGAAAAAAGCATTCATCTCTTACAAACAATCAGGGAAACAGGTCTCTAGAGCAGACTACTTGACCAAATCAAAAGCCGTCAAAACGGCAGTCAGGGAGGCTAAGTTTCTCATGGAGGAGTCTCTGGCAAAAAACATCAAGAAGGGAGATAAATCCTTCTTTAGGTATATCAGTGACCGAAGCAAAAACTCAAGCGGGATTGTACGTCTTAGGAAACCAGACGGAGACTATGTGGAAAAGGATTCGGAAAAAGCCCAACTATTAAATGAATACTTCAGCTCAGTCTTCACCCGAGAAGCGCCGGGGCTTGGCCCTCAGCTACAGACAAGGGTTGACTCAGTTGATCCGTTCAGTAGCTTCGAGTTTACGCCAAGCAGTGTCTACAGTGAGCTATCAAGGCTCAAGGTTAACAAGGCAATGGGGCCTGACAACCTACACCCCAGGGTGCTAAGGGAGCTGTGTGATGTCCTGGCGGAGCCACTGTCCAAGCTCTTCAACTTCTCCCTTAGCAAAGGCAGCGTTCCGTCGGACTGGAGGACGGCTAACGTCATTCCACTCCACAAGAAAGGCTCCAAGATGGAGACAGCAAACTACAGACCAGTAAGTCTAACATCGATAGTATGCAAACTAATGGAAACTCTGATAAAACACCAATTGGATAAGATCCTAGATGAGGAGAATCTACGGGATCCCCGTCAACATGGATTTACAAAAGGGAGATCGTGCCAATCCAACTTGATCAGCTTCTTTGACTGGGTGACGGGGAAGCTAGATATTGGGGAGTCCCTGGACATCGTGTACCTGGACTTTAGCAAAGCATTTGATAGCGTACCACACCGCAGGTTGCTGAACAAGATGAGTTCTATAGGATTAGGTGACACATTGACGAAATGGGTTGGGAACTGGCTTGGAGGTAGGCTTCAAAGGGTGGTGGTGAACGGCACACCCTCTAAAATGACGGAGGTGATCAGTGGAGTGCCACAGGGCTCGGTCTTGGGCCCAATCCTATTCAACATCTTTATAAGGGACTTGGCAGAAGGGCTTAGGGGTAAAATAACATTATTCGCCGATGACGCCAAACTAAGTAATGTAGTGGGCAAATGCACAATAGATGATGTTTCAATGCCCGACAACATGATGCACGACCTACTCCTACTGGAGCGCTGGTCTAGGTCCTGGCAACTCAGCTTCAATGCCAAAAAATGCAAAGTTATGCACCTAGGCAGTCAAAATCCATGCAAGACTTACACCCTAAATGGCGAGATCCTTACAAGAACTGAAGCAGAACGTGACCTAGGGGTGATCGTCAGTGAGGACATGAAGGCTGCCAATCAAGTGGAGCAAGCTTCATCCAAAGCAAGACAAGTCATGGGTTGCATACGCAGAGGCTTCGTCAGCCGAAAGCCGGAAGTCATTATGCCATTGTATAGATCCATGGTGAGGCCCCACCTGGAATACTGTGTGCAATTCTGGAGACCGCATTATCGTAAGGATGTGCTGAGACTGGAGTCGGTTCAGAGAATGGCCACTCGGATGGTCTCAGGACTCAAGGATCTCCCATACGAGGAACGGTTAAACAAATTGCAGCTATACTCACTCGAGGAGCGCAGAGAGAGGGGGGACATGATCGAGACGTTCAAGTATCTCTCGGGCCGCATAGAGACGGAGGAAGATATCTTCCTCTTCAAGGGTCCCACGACAACAAGAGGGCATCCGTGGAAAATTAGGGGAGGGAAACTACGAGCTGACACCAGGAAATTCTTTTTCACAGAAAGGGTGGTTGATCGCTGGAATAGTCTTCCACTACATGTGATCGAGGCCAGCAGCGTGCCTGATTTTAAGGCCAGATGGGATCGTCACGTGGGATCTATTCACAGGGCAAAAGAAGAGGAGGGATCTATTCACAGGGCAATGGTAGGGGAGGGACATTAGGGTGGGCAGACTGGATGGGCCTTGGCCCTTATCTGCCGTCTATTTCTATGTTTCTATGTTTATAGGCCGGGGACATGAGACAGCAGGAAATGGGAACTTTTCTTCCTTCTATTTTTGTGAATGGAAAGGCTGAGGATGTCAGAGAGGTCAGTTAAAATATGTGCTTTATAAGAAAATATAATAATGTGTTTTATAAAGTTTATAGCATAGCTGGCCTACCCAGTGAGGTGTTCCTAGTGGTGATGGTGGCAGCGTGTCAATGTGTTGAGAGGAAGAGGTGGTCTGGGAAATTCTGCTGAGCAAACTCTGGGCCCATTTCCACCCCCCAGTTAGTCCACTCCACTCAACTGATTCACACACTGAGTGGGTCTTTGGGTGTTGTTTTGGGATCTCTTCCAGTGGTTTATCTCCTTCTGGTCCAAGGAAGGAAACTTTGTTATCCTTAGCATTGACCTACAGAATATGTTTGTAACAGCGCTGCTTATGTGGCATTAGGCTATGTAGTGATCGAAAGAAAAAAACAGACCTTTGCACATTTTTGCACTATATGGTGGGTGTATGAAGAGATTCACATTTCCTGCACAGCTAAGTCCATGTGAAGTTACCTTGTGCTGTATTTGACATCTAGCAAGGTCTCTGTTTGAAAGGAAAGATCTAAACTTAAAAATGAAGTGGCCAGAAGTTATGGTAAAAGCAGATAGTGTAGCTGATTTTAAGAAAGATTTGGACAAATTCCTGGAGGAAAAGTCCATAATCTGTTATTAAGACATGGGGGAAGTGTCTGCTTGCCCTGGATCGGTAGCATGGAATGTTGCTACTCTTTGGTTTTTGACCAGGTATTAGTGTCCTGGATTGGGTACCATGAGAATGGACTACTGGGCATGATGGACCATTGGTCTGACACAGTTAGGCTATTCTTATGTTATGTTCTCATCTGTAGGGGCCTTTGTTTTCACTTCTTATTTTAATGTATTTTTTTTCTGGGAACTTATCAGTGTTTTTTATAATGGGAACAAAAATGGAAGAGAATTAATGTGTGTGGAATGGGGGGTAACTAATTTCTTCAGCTAAATAATTCAATCCACTTCAAACAGACATAGGAGAACTTGTGCACCATTCACACACCCTCCAACCAAAAACGTCAAAAGAAAAAAACTGTTCGACAACCTCCTAGCCATTCGAGCTGCAACACTCGACCCCCAACTCTACAACCAATTGACATCGACCACAGACTGCAAAACCTTCAAAAAGAAATAAAAACCCTTCTATTCAAAAAACACATAAAACCGAACTAACACAATCAGAACTGTCCCAAGCATCACCTGCAACTACTCCATATGTACTTCTAATGTCATGACAATTTAGACATAATTTATGTTGTTATGTTTGGAATAATGGTTACATATATGAGGTTCAATAAAAGAAAATTTTCACTGCCTGTTTCTATTCTGACCATTTATTCCATTTCATGGTTATTGCAAAAAAAAAAAAAAAAAAATTTTTTTACATGGGGGGGGGGGGGGGTGTCAAAAAATGATGGGCCCCGGGTGCCACATACCCTAGGTACGCCACTGTATAAGAACAAACTGAATTGCTTCTGTTAAAGTAAGTACTCTGTGCTATTTATGGCATTACTATATGTATTGAAATTTTAATTTTTATCATCTCTTTATGTTTATATGCAGCCCGTTTATCCTTAACCCTGACGAAGCCACTTGACAGCGGTGAAACGGGTTCCCGTTGGATACAATACACGGGGCCAGAGCGGTGATATTTTGTATGCCGTCTCTGTAAACTAATTTCAACTTCAAACCAAAAGAAGCCAAAAAGATTAATCAAGCAAAAAGATAAATGCTAGTTTTTTGGCTCTGTCATATAGTTTTTGCATTATTAAGCTAGCTAACGTACTAGCCAGTCGGATAATTGCTACTTTGCACAGTTTTATTATTTTCAACGATGAACGTATAAATGAATAAGCTAAGCTAATGCACCTGCCACTTTACAATTGTTAGGCTAGTTAATGCACTAGCCACTTTACAATTGGTATTTTGCACAGCTTAGATACGTGTTCATCTGCACAGTTTCCAGATAAATATATTTCTTAAAGTTCTTAAAAAAAGTTAAAAAATAAAAATTAACAAAATTATTATTATATGTGGAGTAGGTTTAATAAATTATACATTCACATTCATTTAACAATGACAAATTAAGTCAAATAATATTAATATGAAGGTTTTTTGATCAATGAAAGATACCCACGCCACAATTCCATACTGGATGATATTATTATGATCCTGGTAGTGGCAAGTCTGAGATCTTTTCCTTCATTTTGATTAATATCATTAAAAATTTTGATGGTTTTTGCTCTACTGATTAAACTTTTGTGGATCTTATTATTAGTGGTTAATCTTTTCTCTATTTTTTGTACTATTTGGGTTTATTTTATAGCCACTTCATCCCTTTTATAGCCTCTTCACCCCCTTTGCCCTCTCCTACCCACTCTGGCACTGTGGTGTACACAAAATCCTAGCTCACGTTTGCGGTCCAACACCAGCTCTGGCAAGCTACACATTTCAAATCTGATATATTGTAATCACAAAACAGAAAATAAAATTATTTTTTCTACCTTTTGTTGTCTGGTCATTATTCAAATCATGTTGGTCCCAGGCTCTGGTTGTCTTCTGATAATTCGCTTGCCAGGGTCTCCTGCTCATTTGTCATTTCCTTCTTTCTCCATGTTAACCATTCATCTTCCATCTCTGTCCTCCCCTTCCATTTCCCTTCCCTCCCCTGGAGGTCTGGCATCTTTCCTTTTTTTCATCTCCATCTCTGCAGCTGCAGCGATGGACCCCACCATCCCCAGATCTACCATCTCTCCTTTTCTCAACTACCCTTTCATCCAGCATCTCTCCCGCCTTCCCCACCACCCCAGGGTCCAACAGCTCTCCCTTTCTCTTCCCAGCTACCCTCTATCCAGTATTTCTATCTCCCCCTACACCATACCTTGTGTCCAACTTCTCTCCCTTTCTGTTCCTTCCCTCCCTAAATCCCATTGTCCACCATCTCTCTCTCCTGTTTTTAGACCCATTATTTCTTCCCCCTCCCTCATTCCCCCAGTCCAGTATATGCACATCTCTTTGACCACCCCCCTCCCTCTCTCCGTGTACTTATACACCAGGGTCTCCCTCCCCAGAAGGCCTGCTCCCCCCCTCCCCGAAGGTCTGCTCCCCCTGAAGGCCTCCCCCCCCCTCAAAGGCCTGCATGTTCCTCCCTTCTTTGCAGCATCCTCCAGCTTCCCCCCTGGCCTTAGTTTCAGATAATTACCATAGCCTGCAGAGAGGATCACTGATGAGTAGCAATCCTTGCAGGCTGCCATCGTCCTCCGCAACACGTTCCCTCTGCCATGATCCCGCCCGTCCTCTGACTTCAGAGGCAGGATCGCGGCAGTGGAAACATGCTGCTGAGAATGACGGCAGCCTGCAAGGACCGCTACAGCACCGGCAATCCTCTCTGCAGGCTGCGGTAATTATCTGAAGGTAAGAGAGCAGAAGGCCAGGGGGGAAGCTGGAGGATGCTGCAAAGAGTACTGTGACAGATTATCCATAAATCTTTAAAGCTTCTTTGTATCTCCCTGTATTGTAGTAAAGAGCTCCAAGTGGAGACAGAATTTCTGAGTTTCTTGTGATTTTCAATGCCTAAGCATTGCAGCACTTCCTGACTGACCCTCCCCCCTCACCCCCCTAAAACAGGAGCAGCAGCGGTAGTGGACGGCCAGCAAGAGGCAGTGCTGCCACTCCTGCTTTAGAAGACCTGAAGGCACGGGGAGGAGGGTCGGTCACTGAATCGGCAAGGACAATTTTTTTTTTTTTTTTAGACAAATCAATTCACCCAAAGTGAATCGGTGAATTGATTTGAATCTGAAATTGAGCAGCACTAGTCCAGCGAGTAGTCTTCTCCTCTATGGCCAACTCCTGACTCCATCCCTTCTACCTTGCTGTGCCAGATACCTGGAACAACCTGCTTGACTTCATACATTAGGCTCCACCATCCAATTACAGACCCATTGCCTCAATCCCATTGTACATCAAATTGATGGAAGGTCTCGTAGCCAAAACTTTAGCCTCTTACCTAGAAAATCACAACATACTCCACCCCACACAGTCAGGATTCAGAACCAAATACAGCACGGAGACACTTCTAGGAACACTAATGGACACTGTAAGACAACACCTCAGTAATAATAATAATAATAATTTATTCTTGTATACCGCCATACCCAAGAAGTTCTAGGCGGTTCACATCAGTTAATTAAGATCCGTGATGACACACGGATTTACAACATTTTGTCAAAGTTACAAGCAACAAAGAAGGGTATGAGGGGACGTTTTAACAGAGTTTGTCAGAATTACGAGCAACGTCAAAGGTTAGGTTGGAAGGTAAGGGAGAGAGAGCAAGAAACCTAATAAGGGGAGGGGGGAAGGGGGAGAGCAGTTGGAGGGGGGAAGGGCGGGGGTTGGGATTATTGCGGGGGGAACGGGGGTTTAAGGTCCTGTTCGCGGAATAGGTGCGTTTTGAGTAACTTTCTGAAGCTGAGGTAGGTAGGGGCCTCGAGCACCATTTGGGCTAGCCAAGGGTTCAGCTTAGCCACTTAGAAGGTGAAGGTTTTGTCGAGGAATCTTTTGAGCTGACATAATTTTAGGGAGGGGAAGACGAACAGCTGAATTCTGCGGGATTTCTTGTTGGTGCGATTCAGAGTGAAGTGGTGATTGAGGTATCTAGGTAGTAGGCCAAATGCTGTTTTGTAGCAGACGTAGGCGAATTTGAATAGGACTCTTGATTCGAATGGGAGCCAATGCAGTTGGTGGTAGAAAGGAGTGATGTGGTCCCATTTGTTCAGGCCGAAAATGAGGCGGACGGCAGTGTTCTGGATCATTTTTAGTCTCCTAATGGTTTTCTTCGCGGAGCTCAAGTAAATGATGTTGTAGTAATCCAGTATGCTGAGGATGGAGGATTGTACTAGTAGGCGGAATGAGGTGTCGTCAAAGTATTTTTTTATGGTGCGAAGTTTCCAGATTACCGAGAAGCATTTCTTTACCGTAAGATCGGTGTGATTTTCTAGGGATAGATGTTTGTCTAGCGTGACTCCCAGTATTTTTAATGTTTGTTCGAGGGGGAAAACCAATCCTTTCACTTGGATTGTGGTGTCTTTGATTTTGTCTTTGGGGGTGGCTAGGAAGAATTTTGTTTTGTCCGGGTTTAGTTTTAGTCTGTAGGAAAGCATCCAGAGTTCAATCTGGTTGAGTATGCTTGTGATGTAGGCGAGTAGTTCTGGGGAGAAGCTGGTAAGTGGGATGACTAAAGTGATGTCATCAGCATAGATGAAGAAATTAAGCTTGAGGTTATGTAGGAGGTTGCCCAGGGAGGTGAGGTAGATATTAAATAGGGTGGGGGACAGGGGGGAGCCCTGCGGCACCCCGCAGGAGTTATCCCAGCTGTACGAGAAAGAGTCGTCTTTGAGTACCCTGTAGGATCTGTTTCGTAGGAACCCGTGGAACCAGTTGAGGACCTGGTCGGAGATGCCAATGTAGGCCAGGCATTCTAGGAGGATGGCGTGGTCGACTAGGTCAAATGCACTACTCATGTCGAGTTGTAGGATCAAGGCGCTGCAGCCCTGATTAAAGAGTGTGTACAAGTGGTCAAGTAAGGCGGTTATAATGGTTTCGGTGCTGTGGTCCGTGCGAAAGCCCGACTGATTGTCGCTTAGTATGTTGAATCTATCCAGGTATGCGGTGAGTTCAGCTTTTACCACCCCTTCTGCTATTTTAGTGAATAGGGGGATGCTAGCGATTGGTCTGTAATTAGATGGGGCGTTTGGGGGTTCACTCGTGTTTTTTATGATTGGGGTTATCATGATATGGCCTTGCTCTTGTGGGAAATTTATTGAGGAAAGAAGGAAGTTAACCCAAGTTAGCATGTTGGCTTTGAAGTGGATCGGAGCAGTTTTCATAACATTTGGGGGGCAGGTGTCCAGTTTGCAGTCCAGGTTTTCCAGTTGATTGTTGTGAATTGGTTCCAGTTAAGGTCTGTTCTGGATCCTTGGTCTGGTTTGGCTATGTCGGTGTCTGGGAGAATGGGAAAGAGCTCAAGGGGATTTGTCGAGGTAGGTAATGTTGATCTTAGTTTTTGGATCTTGGAGTTCAAGAAATCGGCTAGGGTGTTAGCGGTTAATGTGGTTTCTACATGGTTGTTAGTGAGTGTCTCAATGTTGTATAAGTCATTAACCAGCTTAAAGAGGTTGCTACTGTTGGATGTAATGTCACCAATTTTGTGCGAGTAGAAATTTTTTCGTTTTTCCTTGGTAAGGTTTTTGTAGGTTTTTAGTTTGAGTCTCCAGGCAACTCTGTGTTCCTGGGTTCCGGACTTAGCCATATTCTTTCTGATTTTCTAAGGTCCCTCTTTATCAGTAGCAGTTCTGCGTCGAACCATCCCTCCTGCTTTGTAGTTCTGATTTGTCGGGTTTTTATGGGGGCAATTTTGTTTAAATGTTTGTGCTGTCATTTATCCAGTCAGTCATAAGTTGTTCTATTTCCTCGCTTTGTTTTGTGTTTATTTCGTAGCTAGACCAGAATTCCACTGTGTCTATCTTTCCCCTGGAGGTATGAGTTTTGATGTTTCTCGTTTTGCTGTTTTTTGAGGATTTTTTTTGTCAGCCAATGGAAAAATCACAGAGTCTGTGATCGGACCATAGGGAGTCTGTCCAGTTGGCTTGTTTCCAGTGTAATTTTGGATAGGACGGTTCTTTGGAGGAGAAGGTCACCAGGTCTAGCTGATGACCTCTTTGGTGAGTTTTGTTTGGGGGGGGGGGGGGGGTTTGGAGAAGCCTAGTTGGGAGATGAGTGACCAAAAATCCGCTACTTCTAGTTGGTCAATTTGCTCTAGGTGGATGATGATGTCCCCGCATAGTAGGTTATATGGACTTGTTAAGGAGTTGGTAAGTAAGGCTTCCGCGAAGTACTCTTTGGCTAGAGTCCATTTTTTTGGTGGGATATAGAATAAAGTAATTGTTAGGGAGGCAGCCAGGAATTTGGAATTAAGAGAGATGGCTAGGATTTCAGAGTTGGGAGAAGATTTGGTGTTGAGTGCAGCACAGTTAAGCTGGTCTCTAAAGATAATTGCTAGTCCTCCTCCTCTACCCCAGGTTCTGGCCAGGGAGAGGATCTTGAAGCCTGGGGGCAGACAGTCTTTGATTATGATATCCTTGTCTGAATGCAACCAGGTTTCAGTGAGTCGGGGTTGGTTTCAATCAACCAGTCTTTGATCAGAATGGCTTTGTTCCTCATTGATCTAATATTTAAGTAGAAACCTAGTAGGTTCTGTTGGTTGGTCGACTGGGTAGTCGTGAGAGTAGGCTAATTTTTTTAGTAAACTTGGTTTTTTGGGGCGGGACTTGGTGGGTTTGCGGGAGGGTGGAAGGTTTGGGGGTGGACTAGTATTAGGATGGTACTGTGGCATGTGGGGTGTGAAAGTTGGGACTTTTGGTTTTACCGAGCGGTATAAGGAGAAGTGGACAGGAATGGGGGTTGCGTATGATGGGTCTGCTGTGCAGGTTCTAAGGGTGATAAGATAGAGTAGGAGCAAAGCTGCACATTGATGGGAGTTAAGCCATGCCATGATGTCGCGCTCGTGGGGGGAACGTGGAAGGCATTTGAGAGTTTATAGGGGGGATGATTAAGGGGTAAAAATGGGGGGAAATATATATATATATATCACTTTTTTTTTTTTTTTGTGGTACAGGCAGAAACTGGTTAAAGCAATGGAATAATGTAAAACAATGCTAGTGTCCTTTGCCAATGCTAAATTTTTTCAGGTCCTATAGGCTAAACAGGTAGATAGCAAAAACAATATGAACTTTTACAATCTAATGCCTGCTTATCTGATTGCAGTGGCGTACCTAGGGGGGGGGCGGGGGGGGCGGGCCGCCCCGGGTACCAGCCCTAAGGGGGTGTTCCCGGCCTTGCCGTTCAGTCCCCCGCCACCCCCGAAGGACCGCTCGCCCCACTGACCTTCCTGCACCATCTGTGAAGCAGCCCGCAGCAGGATCGCGAAGTCAGCGTCAGCATCCCTGCGCTGCTTCCTGCGCCGCGATCCCGCCCCACCCTGAAGGCCTGATGCCCCGACCTACCCCGAAGGACCGCTCGCCCCCCTGGCCTCCCCGCACCACCTATGAACAGCCGCAGCAGGATCACGAAGTCAGCGTCAGCATCCCTGCGCTGCTTCCTGCGCCGCGATCCCGCCCCTCCTCTGACGTCAGAGGAGGGGCGGGACCGTGGCGCAGGGATCGCTGACGCTGACTTCGCGATCCTGCTGCGGCTGTTCATAGGTGGTGCGGGGAGGCCAGGGGGGCGAGCGGTCCTTCGGGGTGGGTCGGGGCATCAGGCCTTCAGGGTGGGGCGGGCGGGCAGGCAAGCAGGCTTTCAAGGGGGAGGGGGGTGACAGGCAGGCAGGCAGGCCTTCAAGGGGGGACAGGCCTTCGGGGGGGGGGTGCAGGCCTTCAAGGGGGGCAGGCAGGCCTTCAGGGGGGTGCAGGCCTTCGGGGGGGGGTGTAGGCCTTTGGGGGGGGTGCAGACCTTCAAGGGGGTGCAGGCCTTCAAGGGGGGAAAGGCAGGCAGGCCTTCAAGGGGGGGACAGGCCTACAAGGGGGGGGACAGGCCTTCAAGGGGGGGTGCAGGCCTTCAAGGGGGGTGCAGGCCTTCAAGGGGGAGACAGGCCTTCAAGGGGGGGAAAGGCAGGCAGGCCTTCAAGGGGGGGACAGGCCTACAAGGGGGGGTGCAGGCCTTCAAGGGGGGTGCAGGCCTTCAAGGGGGAGACAGGCCTTCAAGGGGGGGAAAGGCAGGCAGGCAGGCCTTAAAGGGGGGACAGGCCTACAAGGGGGGGACAGGCCTACAAGGGGGTGGGACAGGCCTTCAAGGGGGGGACAGGCCTTCGGGGGGGTGCAGACCTTCAAGGGAGTGCAGGCCTTCGGGGGGGGTGCAGTCCTTCAAGGGGGTGCAGGCCTTCAAGGGGGGGAAAGGCAGGCAGGCAGGCCTTCAAGGGGGGGACAGGCCTACAAGGGGGGGAGAAGCTACAAGGGGGTGGTACAAGCCTTCAAGTGGGGGACAGGCCTTCGGGGGGGGTGCAGACCTTCAAGGGAGTGCAGGCCTTCGAGGGGGGTGGTGCAGGCCTTCAAGGGGGTGCAGGCCTTCAAGGGGGGACAGGCCTTTAAGGGGGGAAAGGCAGGCAGGCAGGCCTTCAAGGGGGGACAGGCCTACAAGGGGGGGGAGAAGCTACAAGGGGGTGGGACAGGCCTTCAAGTGGGGGACAGGCCTTCGGGGGGTGCAGGCCTTCGGGGGGTGCAGACCTTCAAGGGGGGGACAGGCAGGCAGGCCTTCAAGGGGGGGACAGGCCTACAAGGGGAAGGGACAGGCCTTCAAGGGGGGTGCAGGCCTTCAAGGTGGGACAGGCAGACCTTTAAGGGGGGACAGGCCTTTGGGGGGGGACCATGATTTAGAAGTACACAGAGGGAAGGGGGTGTTCAAAGAGACATGCATATGCCAAACTTTGGGGGGGGGAAGAAATAATGGGTCTGAAAATAGAGGAGAGGGAGAGAGATGATGGACCATGGGATTTAGGGAGGGAAGGAACAGAAAGGGAGAGAAATTGGACACAAGGGATGGTGTGGAGGAGGGATAGAGATACTGGATAGGAGGGTAATTAGGAAAAGAAACGGAGAGATGGTGGACTCTGGGATGGTGGGGAAGGAGGGAGAGATGCCGGATGAAAGGGTATTTAAGAAAAGGTGGATCTGTGGAGGGAGATGAAAAAAAGGAAAGATACCAGACTTCCTGGGAAGGGAAGGGAAATGGAAAGGGAGGACAGAGTTGGCAGATGGATGGTTAGCATGCAGAAAGAAGGAGACCCTGGCAAGCAAGTTATCAGAAGAAAACCAGAGCCTTGGACCAACAAAATTTGAAATATAACCAGACAACAAAAGGTAGAAAAATTAATTTTATTTTCTGTTTTGTGATTATAACATGTCAGATTTGAAATGTGTATCCTGCCAGAGCTGGTGTTGGACTGCAAACGTGAGCTAGGATTTAACAGAAAGAGGAAAAGTCCTTTTTGTTTCTTTATTTTATTTACACCACAGCGCCAGTGTGGTTAGGAGAAGCCAAAGGGGGTGAAAAAGCTATAAAACCCACCAGGAGTTTTGAAAAAAATCACCCAACTGGGCAGGAAAATCGAATTGAAAAACCAATTCAATAGGGCTGAATCGAATCAAAATTTTTTTTTCCTGTATCTGGCAGCATTAGTTTGCGCTACTGTCTTAGACTTTAGGACCTGGGATTGGGGAGAGATGGCATCCTCAGTACTTTATAATGCAAGTGAAACGAGGATTTGGTCAGACTTTTGAAGGATCTGCAGAAAAAAAATATTGTATAGGCCGGGGACATGAGACAGCAGGAAATGGGAACTTTTCTTCCTTCTATTTTTGTGAATGGAAAGGCTGAGGATGTCAGAGAGGTCAGTTAAAATATGTGCTTTATAAGAAAATATAATAATGTGTTTTATAAAGTTTATAGCATAGCTGGCCTACCCAGTGAGGTGTTCCTAGTGGTGATGGTGGCAGCGTGTCAATGTGTTGAGAGGAAGAGGTGGTCTGGGAAATTCTGCTGAGCAAACTACGGGCCCATTTCCACCCCCCAGTTAGTCCACTCCACTCAACTGATTCACACACTGAGTTGGTCTTTGGGTGTTGTTTTGGGATCTCTTCCAGTGGTTTATCTCCTTCTGGTCCAAGGAAGGAAACTTTGTTATCCTTAGCATTGACCTACAGAATATGTTTGTAACAGCGCTGCTTGTGTGGCATTAGGCTATGTAGTGATCGAAAGAAAAAAACAGACCTTTGCACATTTTTGCACTATATGGTGGGTGTATGAGGAGATTCACATTTCCTGCACAGCTAAGTCCATGTGAAGTTACCTTGTGCTGTATTTGACATCTAGCAAGGTCTCTGTTTGAAAGGAAAGATCTAAACTTAAAAATGAAGTGGCCAGAAGTTATGGTAAAAGCAGATAGTGTAGCTGGTTTTAAGAAAGATTTGGACAAATTCCTGGAGGAAAAGTCCATAATCTGTTATTAAGACATGGGGGAAGTGTCTGCTTGCCCTGGATCGGTAGCATGGAATGTTGCTACTCTTTGGGTTTTGACCAGGTATTAGTGTCCTGGATTGGGTACCATGAGAATGGACTACTGGGCATGATGGACCATTGGTCTGACACAGTTAGGCTATTCTTATGTTATGTTCTCATCTGTAGGGGCCTTTGTTTTCACTTCTTATTTTAATGTATTTTTTTTCTGGGAACTTATCAGTGTTTTTTATAATGGGAACAAAAATGGAAGAGAATTAATGTGTGTGGAATGGGGGGTAACTAATTTCTTCAGCTAAATAATTCAATCCACTTCAAACAGACATAGGAGAACTTGTGCACCATTCACACACCCTCCAACCAAAAACGTCAAAAGAAAAAAACTGTTCGACAACCTCCTAGCCATTCGAGCTGCAACACTCGACCCCCAACTCTACAACCAATTGATATCAACCACAGACTGCAAAACCTTCAAAAAGAAATAAAAACCCTTCTATTCAAAAAACACATAAAACCGAACTAACACAATCAGAACTGTCCCAAGCATCACCTGCAACTACTCCATATGTACTTCTAATGTCATGACAATTTAGACATAATTTATGTTATGTTATGTTTGGAATAATGGTTACATATATGAGGTTCAATAAAAGAAAATTTTCACTGCCTGTTTCTATTCTGACCATTTATTCCATTTCATGGTTATTGCAAAAAAAAAAAAAAAAAAAAAATTTTTTTTACATGGGGGGGGGGGGGGTGTCAAAAAATGATGGGCCCCGGGTGCCACATACCCTAGGTACGCCACTGTCTGATTGTACAGCTTTAGAGGTGTTCCCGGATGCTGCTGTGTGGGATAAGAGTGCAAACTACTTTAGAAGCAAGGCCAAGGGTACTATGTAGTGCAATGGCTATGGACTACAATGGGCGTGAGGCTATAGGTAACTGGACTTATGTAATCTGCGGGCAGTTACCCCGCTGTTACATAAAAATGTGCTATAGGCTGCTGTCTGGTTATAGGTTGGGGACAGTAACCCAGCTTTGCACGGCTTTCAGCAGCTGTAGTGTGTTGTGAGCTACAGGCTGAGTTGGCTACTTGTGGAGTGCAACAGTGTGCTAGATTCAGTCTATGTTAGCTACTAACGTAGCACCACAGGGTGTTGTAAGTCAGCAGTCTATGGATTAAACATAGGTTTTGCAAGGCAAAGAATGCTAAACAGTGCTAAACAATGATAAACAAGGCAAAGCAAGGCTATACAAAGCTTTTGGCCGTTATGGTACTTATCTGGTAGGACTATCTGGTCTAGATCCGTGTTATAGTGCTAAACAGTGTTATAGTGCTAAACAATGATAAACAAGGCTAAGCAAGACTAGACAAAGCTTTTGGCCGTTATGGTACTAATCTGGTAGTACTGACTGGTCTATGTCCGTATTATAGGGTGTCCAGCCTGCGTCGAGATAGTTCAGTAAGGTCAGGAACAAGAGTGCCGGATGACCGGGCAATGAATGGGTTGGTCTGTGTTGTCTGGACCCGGCGTGGAGAGCAGTTTGTGTTCAGAGCAAATAATGCTCACTCAGCGTGGATGGTGGTGGCCGCCTCGGTGTTCGGAGGAGCTGGGATTTAATGGAATGGCTCCGGGGAGTGTGACCAGGCTAACCGAGCGCGGGTGCTGCGCGCGGATGCTTCGCAAAGGCGCGAGCTAAGGTGCACACGCCTTTGACGTGCACCTTCAACGGCACGCTGAACGGCAGCACGCCGTTGGTGCGGCTGGTTTTCTAGGGTCAGCTCCTGTAGGTTCGGGAGGGGGGCGGAGCAGTGCTCCCATGCTCCTCTCCTGCTGGATCCCACGAGGACTCGGCAGCCTGCAGGTAACTGTGGGGGGGCCGAGGGAAAAAGGCCGCTCTCCGGTGGTGCGGCTGGTTTTCTAGGGTCGGCTCCTGTAGGTTCGGGAGGGGGGCGGAGCAGTGCTCCCACGCTCCTCTCCTGCTGGATCCCACGAGGACTCGGCAACCCGCAGGTAACTGTGTGGGGGCCGAGGGAAAAAGGCCGCTCTCCGGTGGTGCGGCTGGTTTTCTAGGGTCGGCTCTTGTAGGTTCGGGATACAACTAGACCTTTCTGCAGCCTTCGACTTAGTAGACCACGACATGCTTCTACAGACTCTCGACTCAATAGGAATCTCAGGCAAAGTACTTACATGATTCAAAGGATTCCTACAATCAAGAACTTACAGAGTCAAAACAATGCAAGAAAAATCAGAACCATGGTTCAACCCCTGCGGAGTTCCCCAAGGATCACCCCTATCACCTACACTATTCAATATATACATAGCTTCCCTCAGCTATTACCTGGATAATCTTGGCATAATTTCATACAGCTACGCAGATGACATCACTATTCTCCTACCCTTCGACCAACCAGAATCCATCATGACAAGCACAATACAAAAAACACTCGAATCAGTTGCAATTTGGATGACAGAGCACAAATTAAAACTTAACCCTGACAAAACAAATTTCATCCTACTAGAAAATAACAAAACTCCAACATTAACTAATCTTGTAATAAATTCGTTCTCATACCCACTACAACCTACACTAAAATTGCTTGGAATCATAATTGACAGAGGCTGCACTATGCAACCCCAAATTAACAAAATAATAAAGGCATCGTTCATGACCATGAGAAATCTAAGAAAAATCCGCACATTCTTCGAAAAGAAGCAATTCCTTCTATTGGTACAATCTCTTATCCTTGGGATGATAGACTACTGCAACATACTATACCTACCATGTCCCGACCATGATAAAGCAACTGCAGACAATACAGAATACAGCCCTAAGACTTGTCTATTCACTAAAAAAATATGACCATATCACAGAGGCATATCATGACTCGCACTGGCTTCCAATAGAAGCAAGAGTGCACTTCAAATTCTACTGCTTACTTTACAAGGCTATAAACGGAGAAAGCCCAACCTACTGGAATAACCGACTAAATCAATCCTCCTCAACCAGACACAGAAGAATCCACTCACTATTCTCTCATCCATCATCCAAAAATGTCAAACGAAAAAAACTTTATGACAACCTAATAGCCTCCAAAGCAGCTAAACTGGACAGACAAATCACCACCCTGTTATCTTCAACTACAAACTACAACACCTTCAAGAGAGATACTAAAACCATACTCTTCAAAAAACACATAAAACCTATCCAGCACGACTAATCCCAACCCAACATCCAATACTCTCTATACCTAGTACTCTCTAATATTCTTCTATTTACCTAATGTTATCTAAAACCACATAATTCACCCCATTCTTATCTCCTAAAGACTTCTACTTCCAGTTGGTAACTCTTTACCCAACGTTTTTTTTTGTTTGTTTGTTTTATTACCTTAAAAATTTTATATCATCGCTTATTCTATTCTTTCAAATTTTGAATGTAATTCTTGTTTTTAGTTTGAATGTAATCCGCCTTGAACCGCAAGGTAATGGCGGAATAGAAATCACTAATGTAATGTAATGTAATCTCTGACGGTATTCAAATCCAGACTGAAAGCCCACTTTTTTGAAGCTGCATTTTAGTTCCTAACCCAACCAACTTGTAAAGCACCCAGTTCTGCAGGTCATTCCTTACACACACACACACACACACACACAATGCTCCTCATCATTCCCCTTCTAATTCCCTTCTTGAGTAGCATATACAGATTTGTCCTATGTGTTTGTCATAATTAGATTGTAAGCAGGGACTGTCTCTTGCATGTTTAATGTACAGTGCTGCGTGTATCCGGTAGCACTATAGAAATAATAGATTGTTGTTATAAAATGATCAGTGGTCATCATAAAGCATATAGGGGCAGATTTAAAGATCTCAATACATATACTTTGGAAGAAAGTTGGGAGGGCAGATATGATACAAGACATTAAAATGGCATAAAGGAAGATCTGGAATGAGGAGGGCATAGGATGAAGGTGAAAGGATAGACTCAGAAGTAACCTGAGGAAATACTTCTCTGTGAATTTGTAGAACAGCCTTTCAGTGGAGGTGGTCAAGATGAAGATTGTTTCTAAATTCAAACAAGTTTGAGACAAGTACATAGGATCTCTAAGGGAGAGGAAGGGATAGTAGATGGCATGGATGGGCAGACTGGATAGGTCTTATGGTCCTTATCTGCCTTCGCTCTTCTATGTTTCTATAGGGCCATTATGATTGTTGAGTTTAATCATTAAATCTGGGGGAGGGGAGGGGCAGTGTACATGAAAGTTTATTGGGAAGGGTAATTTAATACAATCTCTTTTTGTAGAATGTTTACTATAGTACACAATTATGTATGTAAAAGGCCAACTGTGAGCTTTTTGGAAGAGTACAACTGAAAGAGTAAGGGCTAGATCCACTAAACTTACTGACCCTGTAACGATGGTCGCAAAACCGGTTTTGGATCGTTAGTGTTCCCCGACCCGATTCACTAAACAGCTGTCCGATGAATCTCCTATCCGATCTGATCCACCCATGCAAATGAGTAAAATCCCATGCAAAATAGCCAAGCAACTGATTCATTAACAATTACTTGGCTATTTTGCTTTGGGTTTTACGATTTTAAAACCCGACTGCTGTAGACCTGTCGGTAACTGTGTTACTGACAGGTCTGCCTGTGAGTTTTTTTTTAAATGAGCCAGATTTTTTGCGTGTATTACACATGCAAAATATCTGGCCAAGAAAAAAAAAAATCCTCCCCCCTGCAAAGTGTTCCCTACCCCCTTCCCAAACTCCCTATGGAAGTCCCTGATTAGCTCAGATGCCTCAGGCCCCTCCCAAGGAAAGATCCCAAGGTGCCTGAGCCGATCAGGGTCTTAGGCCCCTCCCCGTGCAACACATGAGGCACCAGGGCGGGGCATAAGGCCCAGAAACGTTGCTGGAGGCCTAAGGAGCAGGAGGGACTGAGAATCCCTCCTGCTCCCAACTTTTAAAGGTACGGGGAGGGGGATGGCGATGGGGAGGGGGCATCCGCGTCCAGTGGCAGGAGGGAGTGGGCATCCCTCCTATTTGTTTGGGGGGAAGAAGGAAGGAAGGAGTCAACCTGAAGGTAGGAGGGAATTGGGAGTCGGAATCTCTCCTGCCATATTTTTTATCGCAGTGGGGGAAGCGCCGATGGCAGGAGGGAGTGGGCATCCCTCCTGCCATTTCTTGTGGTTCATGGAGGGGGAAGGGAGGGAGTGCTTTGTTGGGGGCGGGGGAAGCGCTTTTTTTTATTGGCCAGATATTTTGCATGTGTAATACATGCAAAATATCTGGCCCATTTTTAAAAAATGAAAAAAAGCTGGCAGAAGCCCTGACAGCAGTGACAGGAGGCTGCTTCTCCTGTCGGGGCTCTGCCTCGACTCAATCACTCACTGAGCGATTGAGTCGGGGAGTTTTCATGCAAATGATTTGCACCTCCATACAAAAAGATAGTGAATCATGCAAAAAAGATAGTGAATCAATTGCTGTTTAAAATTTCTTTGATTCTCAATAATGCGCTTTTTGTAATTCAGTTATCCTTGTAGATGATAATCTGTTATTGCATTACTATTGTCGTGCTTGAACTTACCTTGTTAGTTATGTTCCTTGCACTGTAAAAATGTTAGAGCAAGCATGGTCCCTTTTTAAGGAAACGGTCATCGAGGTGCAATATATATATATATATATATATATATATATATATATAGAACGGCTTGAAGTTTTTTGCCTCCTTGGCTATTTTTTCCTCATCTCTTTTGGCCCCTTTTACCGCCTTATGGCATCTGCGTTGATGTTTGTGCTTATTCCAGTTTTCGTCCGTTCTTGACGTTTTCCATTCCTTAAACAAAGTTTTCTTGTCTCTGATCTCTTTCTTCACCTCTACAGTGAGCCATGCCAGTTCCTTTTTCCTCTTGGATCCCTTGTTGATAAGCGAGATATATATATATATCGCGTATCAACAAGAGATCCAAGAGGAAAAATGAACCGGCGTGGCTCACTGTAGAGGTGAAGGAAGAGATCAGACCTGTTCCTGGTCCCCTCCCCGTACCTGTAACCGAGCAGGAGGGGTGCTCAATCTCTCCTGCTCCAATGCCTCCCTTGATGAGTCTAAGGCCTTAGACCCTGCCCTGGTGCATCATGTGATGCATGGGGTGAGGCCTAAGGCCCTAATTGGCTCAGGTGCCTCAGCCATTCAGGGACTTCCTTAGTGAGTACCTCAGGATCAGGGGACTTCCTTAGTGAGTACTTACTAAGGAAGTCCCTGATTGGACAATCAGTGGCTTCCAGAGGTAGTCATTAAGGAAGTCCCTGATTGGCTGAGGCACCTAAGGCCCCTCCTAAGTTTAGAGCCCAAGGCGCCTGAGCCAATCAGGGCCTTAGGCCCCGCCCATCACATGATGCTCTGGGGCGGGGACTAAGGCCTCAGATTTGTCACAGGAGGCACTGGAGCAGGAGAGATTGAGCACCCCTAATGCTCCGTTAAAGGTTACGGGGAGAGGGGGTGGGGAGGGGACAGGGAAAGGGGAGGGGGCATCCGGAGGGGGGTGGCAGGAGGAAGTTGGCATCCCTTCTGCTGTTAGTTTTTGGGTTGGTGGATGGGACTGGTAGCAGGAGGGAGTGGGAACCCTCCTGCCATAATTTTAAATGGCAGCGGTGGCTGCGGGGCCAATTTTTGGGGGGGGGTCCGGGGCACTTGTTGGGAGGGTGGGGTTTAATTATTATTATTTTTTTTTTTAATTGGGCAGATGTTTTGCATGTGTAAAACATGCAAAATATCTGCCCGATTAAAAAAAAAAATTTTAAGCCGGCAGAAGCCCTGACAGCAGTGACAGGAGGCTGTTTCTCCTGTCACTACTGTCAGGGCTTTAGCGATCCGTGCAGTTGTATGGGGACGTGCCAACAATCATCTTCATTTGCATGCAGACCTTTAGTGAATTTGTCGGCCTGCATGCAAATGGACATGGATCGGAGGTTAGTGAATCTAGCCCTTTGAGTCAGCTTGTGTATTTGCATTTCAAAATTGAATTAGAAGTTTATGTTGGGTTAGTCCCGCCATTAGAGCTGAGAGGTACTACAAATCATCTGTTCACTGATTATGTGACCAACACCTGTATCTTTTCTCGCTTTCTCTCTGCCTCCTTTCATTCCACCTCTCTATATTCACTTCCTCTGTTTTCCCTTTCATCATCTCTTTAGAATTTCTTTGACAGCTGTTCAGAGTCAAAATGCAACATAAGGATAGGCCATGAATAAACAAAGAGGCCATTTCCCTTTCATCTTTAATGAGGAAGCCTGCAGTACCCTCTCTACTTCTAGAGCTGTTCTTTTCACTTTCAATCTGCTGCAATGAATCCCAGTGCATTCCCCCTCAGGTGGAACACAAACAAGGAGCAAAGAGGGACATGGCTGACCACAAAATCAGCTGATGTTGCACTGTGATCTCAATAATAGGTAGACTAATGAGCCAGGACTTGTCTTTGACAGATTACACTCCTTTGAGCCTTCTCTAGTTACCACAACATAAGAACATAAGAAGTTGCCTCCACTGGGTCAGACCAGAGGTCCATCACGCCCAGTGGTCCGCTCCCGCGGCGGCCCATCAGGTCTGACCTGTGAAGTGGTTCCTGACCATTTCTATAACCTACTTCTATCTGTACCCCTCAATCCCCTCATCCTTTAGGAACCTATCTAAACCTTCCTTGAACCCTTGTAATGTGCTCTGTCCTATCACAACCTCCGGAAGCGCGTTCCATGTGTCAACCACCCTCTGGGTAAAAAAGAACTTCCTAGCATTTGTTCTAAACCTGTCCCCTTTCAGTTTGTCCGAGTGACCCCTAGTACTTGTGGTTCCTCACAGTCTGAAGAATCTGTCCCTGTCTACCTTCTCTATGCACTTCAGGATTTTGAAGGTTTCTATCATGTCTCCTCTAAGTCTCCGCTTTTCCAGGGAGAACAGCCCCAGCATTTTCAACCTGTCAGCGTATGAAAAGTTTTCCATACCTTTTATCAGTTTAGACGCTCTTCTCTGGACCCCCCTCAAGTACTGCCATGTCCTTCTTGAGGTACGGCGACCAGTACTGGACACAGTACTCCAGATGTGGGCGCACCATTGCACGATACAGCGGCATGATGACTTCCTTCGTCCTGGTTGTGATACCCTTTTTAATAATACCCAGCATTCTGTTCGCTTTCTTTGAGGCTGTCGCACACTGTGCTGATGCTTTCCATGTTGTGTCCACCATCACCCCCAGGTCTCTTTCAAGGTTGCTCACCCCTAGCAATGATCCCCCCATTTTGTAGCTGAACATCGGGTTCTTTTTCCCTACATGCATGACCTTGCATTTCTCTATGTTAAAACTCATTTGCCACTTTTTTGCCCACTTTTCCAGTCTCGTTAGGTCCCTTTGCAGGTCTTCACAGTCTTCCGTGGTTCTAACTCTGCTGCAGAGTTTGGTGTCATCAGCAAATTTAATAACCTCACATTTCGTCCCCGTCTCCAGGTCGTTAATAAATATACTAAACAATGGAGAAAGGGCCCTTATTTTCACTACTTAATTTAGGTACAGGTTTTGAGAAATGTACAACTTTCTGCTTGCCAGCAAACATTAACTGTCAGTGGATGGAGAAAAAGCAAGGTCATTACTTTACCTCTGTGGGATGATGTGGGATGAATAGCGCACAGGTAAACACTCTAAGACAGGGGTAGGGAACTCCAGTCCTCGAGAGCTGTATTCCAGTCGGGTTTTCAGGATTTCCCCAATGAATATGGTATGATTTTGTGGAGTGATGGAAGCTGCTTTAATTGTATTCAATTCCTGTTTAAGTTTGCAGAGCTCCTCCTTAATACTGGCAAGTTGAAGACAGATGGGGCAAGCCTTAAGCCTCCAAATAGTATGTCTTGGAATTAAAGCACCACAGTGATTGCATAGAATAAAGGTCATCTTGATTGGTTGTGAAGTGACTTGATTGGTTGTGAAGTGACCAGAAATATAGGCTCTATACCACCTAAAACACAGTATTTTAAACAAAAATGCAGGTTCTATCAGTGCTACCCTAAAACACAGGATTTATAACAGGATTTTCCCTACTTTAGTCACCCTGAGCCACAGGCACCAGAAATATAGGTTCTATACCACCTAAAACACAGTATTTTAAACAAAAATGCAGGAAGAGGAAATAAGATTTAACAGAGGAAAGAGAAGGATTTATTTTTTTGTGCTTTTTTATATTTTTTTTTTAGTAAGAAACAGGGAGGAGAAGAGAAATTAAGCAGATATAATGCTGAAAACCAGTGAAAAGAGCAGAATATGAAATGCTGAGTAACTTAGCTTTTAGAAGTTCACAGGGCAGCCTTGTTTCAGCAATGTCCCAAAGATAATATTGACTATATATAAAGTAATTCTCTTGAATAGGAATCAAATAAACACAAAGAAAGTATTTTATAATTACTTTATTATGAAATATTAAGTAAACAGAATAGTGAAAAATTATAAAATACTTTATTCAGTGCGAAACCTGGGCCTGTTTGGCTGAACACAAAGCTGATATTCTGGCTGGAATCGAAGAAAGACACACACGTAGCTCTTCGTCAACAGCTCTCAGTCTCTCTCTGTATTTGGTTTTTATAGCATACAAAAATAGACAAATGTTCTGCCACTTATTTTTTGCCCAATGGGATGATCAGTAACCCTCAGAAAGGCACCCAGACAATATAAAGCTTAAACAATAACACTTTATTACATGCATAAATAAATATTAAAATAGAATAACATCACCGTATTTCCGGACATCACTATCCCTCACAATCTGGAACCCAAAGCGATTGATAGGAAAGGAGAACCGAACCCGGGCTGTCCCTTGTTGCAACGTAACTGGATTCAAATTCTATGGGCTGAGTTTTTCTCTTTTATAGAGAAAAACTGCTGTCCTCTTAGTAAGACAGTTGGTACTGGTCCTTTGTTATTTGTTTTGACAACACATAGATCAGAATGTCATAAGGAGGTGTTACAGTAAACTGGCTTCTCATCTGGTTTCACTCTTTCTTTGATGTGATGTAGGCAACATTCAGGTCAAAATGTCAGATTGTCAGATAAACAGACTTGTGGATTCATGTCGGTAGCATGTTGACTTTCAGTTACCCCTCTGGCCAGTTTCTTTGTTTGGATAACATTCAGGTCCCATCTGGCGTTACTGTCCTTTTGAGGTTATTAATGAGGTGTTGCAGGGACTAGTAAACGGTTGGTCTTGCTCTTTTGTTCTCTGTTTTGGTGACACTCAGGTCTGTCCTTACTGATGTTATTTGAGCAGTACGCATTGTAACTGAAATCAGGGAAAAGCTGTTGGGTTCTTAGTAAAGCATTTGTTGTTGTCAAGGTAATACTAAGGTTAAGGAGGTTAGGAAAACAGACTTGAGGAGACATGTATGCTAAGTTTATTTACCCCCGGGCCCTAGGCCTAACATTCCACCCCTGGATCCTCAAGTTTGTATTTCCGAATAAGAAGTCATCCGAATAGAGGGAGAGAGTGTTCGTTTGTATCTACAGTACAATGTATTCCTCTATCATGTGCCCACCTAATAGTTCCCTTCTCTCCAAGGTGTCCGGACTTTTGATGTGCCCATGTTGCCATGGCCATTTCGGAAGCAACATCTGTTTCCATGACCACAACGTGCGGGGTGGAAGAGTTTTGTTCTTCTGCCAACTCTGTTTCAGTGAGTTTGGATGCGCTATCTGCAACAGAGTTGAAAACAGTGTCAAGCGTATCTTTCACCACATGTGCATCTACATGGTACACTGTTATTACGGTAGTATTGGCCCATTCCAGAATATCTTGCCAAAGTCTGGCTCCCCAGACTTCTTTATTATGAATTGTCCAATTGTCCTTTTTCCATTTCATCATCCAAGTTGTCATTCCATTTGCTACTGCCCATGAATCAGTAAAGATATGGCATTGTTGTCCTTGTTCTAGCCGTATGGCCTGCCACACTGCATATAGTTCAGCATATTGTGAGCTCTCTCCTTTTCCAGTGGTTGTTAGCAGTTGCTTTGTGACTGGATTAAAGGACACGCCCTTCCAATGTCTCAGTTGACCCTGGTATTTGGAGGAACCATCTGTAAACCAGGTATGCTGTTGTTGTGTCTCAGTTAGTTCTTGATATGTCTTTCCCCACCGAATGGGACTTTCACATATGTCGTCCACTTGCAATGGGGTATCTTCTGTGGGCACATTAAATACTTTTTCATGCAGCATCGTTACTCCATGTAGGCCTGACTTAGCCCTCTGTTGGATGTACCATTTCCATTTTATGATACTCTGTTCCTGGGCATGTCCAATACGATGAGTTTTTGGGTCACTCATGATCCATGTCATAATGGGTATTTCTGGTCGTATCATTACTTCGTGTCCTATGGTCAACTGTTCTGTTGCTACCAAAGCCCAGTAGCATGCTAGCAGCTGTCTTTCAAAGGGTGTGTATCGGGTCCCAGTTTCTGGGAGAGTCCTATTCCAGAATCCCAAAGGCACTCGTCGTCCAGCTTGCTTTTGCCATAGGCTCCAATTAGCATATCGCTCCTGTACACTCACTTGCAATTCTACTGGACCCTCCTTTAATGGCCACAAATTCATGGCTTGCTGAATAGCTTCCTTTGCTCTCTGGAAAGCCTGCTCTTCGTGTTCAGTCCAGACAAAATCATATTTTTTCCTTGTGATTTTGTACAGAGGAGACAGGATTTGCCCCAAGTGTGGAATATGTTGCCTCCAGAATCCAAAAAGGCCAATAAAGGCCTGGGTTTGTTTCTTACTTTGGGGAGAAGGGAAGTTTACAATTTTCTGTTTAACTTTCTCTATCACTTCTCGACACCCTTTTGACCATTTAATTCCTAAAAATACCACTGTTTGTGCTGGTCCCTGCACTTTCTTTGGATTTATTTCCCACCCAGCCTGTCTCATTGTTTCTACTACTAATGCCAAAGCATCTGCAACTTCCTTTTCTGTATTACCCTGGATTAAAATGTCATCAATATAGTGTGATAGTTCTACTCCTTCAGGTAAGGTACAGTTATCTAAATGCTCTGCTATAATCTTGTGACAGAAAGTGGGACTATGTAAATACCCTTGTGGTAGTCTGGTAAATGTATATTGTCTCCCTTGCCAAGTGAATGCAAATTGTTCCTGACATTGCTCCACTATAGGAATAGAGAAAAATGCATTGGCTAAATCAATAACTGCATACCAAGTACCAGTTCGTGATTGAATTTGTTCAACCAGTGTTATCATATCGGGAACAGCGGCACTTAAAGGTGGCGTGTGTTTATTCAATTCTCGGTAATCTACTGTCATTCTCCAACTTCCATCCGCCTTATGGACGGGCCATACAGGATTATTGAAGGCGGAGGTAACTGTTTTTATTACTCCCGCTTTCACCAAATCCTGTATTGTATTGGTAATTTCTTCATGCCCTCCCGGAATGCGATATTGTTTCATGTTTACAATTTTTGTGGAGATTGGTACTACTATTGGAACAGGTAATTTTCCCACCACTACTGATCTTATAGGAATGGCTGGTGATTTGCCAAAACTATAAATTCCATCGGAAAGCTGTAAGGTTAGTCCTTTCAGGATATCTATCCCTATTATATACTCGGGAATCTCAGTGATCAGTACAGTATACTCCCGGATTGGTAATTGTCCAATTTTTAATCTCAGTTTTGTCTGTACTGCTTGTATAATTTTCCCCCCCAATCCTGATATTTGTATTCTAGGGCCCCGAAATTTTTTAGGGTTCCCATATATAATAGATGCCTCCGCCCCAGTGTCCACTAGAGCTTGTACCTTTTGCTCCCCAGATTTCCAATAGATATTTACCTCGACATGTGGACGCTGTTCTAATTTGGTCCAGGCAAACACTGAGGCTTGGCATTCATATCATTGATCCTCCCACCACTTCCACCCTTTTAAATCAGGATAAAGAGTGGAAGCAGTTTCCTCTGGAGGAGCAGTTGGCACCGGTATATCCTCACTCTTGCTTACTTGGGCTTGAGACATAGATTTCTTTCCTAATCCTCTGCTTTTGTACATTTTCCATAAAGTCCCGGTATCTTTCCCATCTATTTCTTCCCTCTTCACCCCATCTTTTATTAATGCCAAAAACATATCCCTTCGGGATACTCGATTAGCCCTGTTTGAATTGGATTGTCCTTCCCTCTTTTTATCAAAAGTAGTTTGAGGTCCCCAGTCTCCCAGATCTCCTAACTGTCGGACCGCTTCCAAGACTTCCAAAATAGACCTGTCTGTTTGGTTGATCAACAGAGTCATAATTACCTGTTTGTATGCCGGTACAGCATACCTGATAATTTTATTTCTCATGGATACAGTAAAAGGTAATGACATATATGTGTCAGCGTGACCTATTACTAAAGCTACCTTCATAGCCTCTTCCTTAATTCTCATTTGTGCATCTTTCAATGTATACCAAACTTTATCATTGGAAGGCCAGTCAGATTCAAGGGGATATCGCCTCGTGACACCCTTACCAATTACTTCTAATAGAGACCATTGGTTGTAATTTGTCGGATCGGGATCCTCTCGTAGCGCATCTTGTACTGCTGCTTCTTGACTAATTCGAACAAATTTAGGGGCATCTGTGGCATCTAACATAATCCCTGCTGCGCCCAACTCCTGTACCCGAATTACCCATTGTATTAGTGGCTCCCCGGGCCGCTGTGTAAAGCGTGCCATAATATCCATGACTTCTTGCTGAGTAAAGTCCTCCATAACATCATTTCTAGTTAGATTTTCTCCTGTCTGCAGATTTCCCTGTAATCTTCGTCTTCTTACTGGTTTTGCTTCTAAGCTTTCTGCCTGTTTTCCTTCATTACATATATCCTCCTCACTGGTATTAGAATTGGAATCCCAAATATCCCCATCCCATTTATCTGGATCCCAATCATCCGGAGGATGGGAAAGCAAAGTCCTAACCTTTTTGGCACTTATTTTCCCCCTCCGTTTTTTGTATTTATATTGAGCACAACGCACGGCTGCCTTTTCGGCTACATTTTGATAGGTGTCCACCTTATCCATTAACAATTTATTTTGACATTGTAGCATTGTGATGGCATTCTGTTGCTCACACATTTTCTTTTCCAGCTCCCCTAACTTTGATTGTAACTCATGTTTAGCTTCATGCAACTTCCTCCATGCTGCTAAAATCATCCATCCTCGTCTAGAAATTCCCTCTCGCTCTTTTCCTTTTGTAATTTTCACCTTTTGTAAAGAGGCACATAATTCATGTGGATCCCCACTTCCAAAAGTCCAGGATTCACATAATCCTGCCTCGACAGACCACTCAGTGGCTACTAATTTATAAATGCTGTCATCCCAACCCGGAATGGAGAGATTGGGGGCCTGCCCCTCAACCCCATGTTTCATCTGGTGCCTTTTTGACCACATCGATCAACCCCACTCCTGGTACCAATTTGTTCTGCCACTTATTTTTTGCTCAATGTTATGATCAGTAACCCTCAGAAAGGCACCCAGACAATATAAAGCTTAAACAATAACACTTTATTACATGCATAGATAAATATTAAAATAGAATAACATCACCGTATTTCCGGACATCACTATCCCTCACAATCTGGAACCCAAAGCGATTGATAGGAAAGGAGAACCGAACCCGGGCTGTCCCTTGTTGCAACGTAACTGGATTCAAATTCTATGGGCTGAGTTTTTTTAGTAAGACAGTTGGTACTGGTCCTTTGTTATTTGTTTTGACAACACATAGATCAGAATGTCATAAGGAGGTGTTACAGTAAACTGGCTTCTCATCTGGTTTCACTCTTTCTTTGATGTGATGTAGGCAACATTCAGGTCAAAATGTCAGATTGTCAGATAAACAGACTTGTGGATTCATGTCGGTAGCATGTTGACTTTCAGTTACCCCTCTGGCCAGTTTCTTTGTTTGGATAACATTCAGGTCCCATCTGGCGTTACTGTCCTTTTGAGGTTATTAATGAGGTGTTGCAGGGACTAGTAAACGGTTGGTCTTGCTCTTTTGTTCTCTGTTTTGGTGACACTCAGGTCTGTCCTTACTGATGTTATTTGAGCAGTACGCATTGTAACTGAAATCAGGGAAAAGCTGTTGGGTTCTTAGTAAAGCATTTGTTGTTGTCAAGGTAATACTAAGGTTAAGGAGGTTAGGAAAACAGACTTGAGGAGACATGTATGCTAAGTTTATTTACCCCCGGGCCCTAGGCCTAACAACAAATATACCCTCCATCCTTTTTATTAAACCACAATAGCAGTTTTTAGTGCAGGGAGCTGCGCTGAATGCCCAGCGCTGCTCTTGACGCTCATAGGCTCCCTACGCTAAAAACCACTATTGCGGTTTAGTAAAAGGTGACCATATTGTAAAATATAGATAGCAGATATAAATTCAGAACTGTGCATAGTAAGTGAAGGGAAGTTTTCATCCCTGGGAATTTCAGGGTGGGTTTCATTGGGGGGGATCCAGCAGGAGGGGTTGGGCACCCTCCTGCCGGCAATCTTTGGGGGGGGCATTGTGTGTTCTTGCAGGAGGGGTTGGGCACCCTCCTGCCGGCGATCTTCGGGGGGCAGGTTCTGGCAGCAGGAGGGGTTAGGCACCCTCCTACTGCGATCGTCGGGGTGGGGGGAAGGGAAGACTGACGGCCATGTTGTAATTTTGAAAGTTATTTTTTTTTTTGTGATATGGGGAGAGGAAGAAGCGATATGGATTGCTCTGAAAAGAGAAGATGGAACTTCTATCTACATGGGTGTAGTCTACAGACCTCCGACTCAATCGCAGCAAATTGATAAGGATCTGATTGTGGATATCCAAAAGTTTGGAAGGAAAGAGGAGGTTCTGCTGTTGGGAGATTTCAACCTGCCGGATGCGGACTGGAATGTTCCGTCTGCGGAATCTGAAAGAAGTAGGGAGATTGTGGATGCCTTTCAAGAGGCTCTGCTCAGACAAATGGTGATGGAACCCACAAGGGAAAAAGCGATATTGGATCTGGTCCTCACAAATGGAGAGAGTATCTCTAATGTTCGAGTGGGTGCTCACCTGGGTAGTAGCGATCATCAAACGGTTTGGTTTGATATAACGGCTAAAGTGGAGAGCGGCCGCACGATACTTAAAGTCCTAGATTTCAAACGTACGGACTTTAATGCAATGGGAAAGTACCTGAAGAAAGAGCTGTTAGGATGGGAGGACATAAGAGAAGTGGAAAGACAGTGGTCTAAGCTGAAAGGAGCGATAAAAATGGCTACAGACCTTTATGTGAAGAAAATCAATAAAAACAAGAGAAAAAGGAAGCCGATATGGTTCTCCAACCTAGTGGCTGAGAAAATAAAGGCGAAAGAGTTGGCGTTCATGAAATATAAAAAAACCTAAGAAGAGGAGAGCAGAAAGGACTACAGGGTGAAATTGAAAGAAGCCAAGAGAGAGATACGTTTGGCGAAGGCACAGGCAGAAGAACAAATGGCTAAAAATGTAAAAAAGGGAGATAAAAATTTTTTCAGATATATTAGTGAAAGGAGGAAGATAAAAAATGGAATTGCTAGGCTAAAAGATGCTGGGAACAAATATGTGGAGAGTGATGAGGAGAAAGCAAATGTGCTAAACAAATACTTCTGTTCTGTGTTCACAGAAGAAAATCCTGGAGAAAGACCGAGATTGTCTGGCAAAGTTACACGAGAAAATGGAGTAGATTCTGCGCCGTTCACGGAGGAGGGTGTTTATGAGCAACTTGAAAAACTGAAGGTGGACAAAGCGATGGGACCAGACGGGATCCATCCCAGGATACTAAGGGAGCTCAGAGAGATTCTGGCGAGTCCTATTAAAGACTTGTTCAACAAATCTCTGGAGACGGGAGTGATTCCTGGGGATTGGAGGAGAGCGGATGTGGTCCCTATTCATAAAAGTGGTCACAGGGATGAAGCAGGAAACTACAGGCTGGTGAGCCTCACTTCAGTTGTTGGAAAAATAATGGAAGTGTTGCTGAAAGAAAGGATAGTGTATTTCCTTGAATCTAATGGGTTACAGGATCCGAGGCAACATGGCTTTACAAAAGGTAAATCGTGCCAAACGAACCTGATTGAATTTTTTGATTGGGTGACCAGAGAGCTGGATCGAGGACATATGCTAGATGTAATTTACTTGGATTTCAGCAAAGCCTTTGATACAGTTCCTCATAGGAGGCTGTTGAACAAACTTGAAGGACTGAAGTTAGGACCCAAAGTGGTGAACTGGGTCAGAAACTGGCTGTCGGACAGACGCCAGAGGGTGGTGGTTAATGGAAGTCGCTCGAAGGAAGGAAAGGTGACTAGTGGAGTCTCTCAGGGTTCGGTGCTGGGGCCAATCCTGTTCAATATGTATGTAAGTGACATTGCTGAAGGGTTAGAAGGAAAAGTGTGCCTTTTTGCAGATGATACCAAGATTTGTAACAGAGTAGACACCGAAGAGGGAGTGGAAAATATGAAAAAGAATCTGCAAAAGTTAGAGGAATGGTCTAATGCCTGGCAACTAAAATTCAATGCAAAGAAATGCAGAGTAATGCATTTGGGGATTAATAATAGGAAGGAACCGTATATGCTGGGAGGAGAGAAGCTGATATGCACGGACGGGGAGAGGGACCTTGGGGTGATAGTGTCCGAAGATCTAAAGGCGAAAAAACAGTGTGACAAGGCAGTGGCTGCTGCCAGAAGGATTCTGGGCTGTATAAAGAGAGGCGTAGTCAGTAGAAGGAAGAAGGTGTTGATGCCCCTGTACAGGTCATTGGTGAGGCCCCACTTGGAGTATTGTGTTCAGTTTTGGAGACCGTATCTGGCGAAAGACGTAAGAAGACTTGAGGCGGTCCAGAGGAGGGCGACGAAAATGATAGGAGGCTTGCGCCAGAAGACGTATGAGGAGAGACTGGAAGCCCTGAATATGTATACCCTAGAGGAAAGGAGAGACAGGGGAGATATGATTCAGACGTTCAAATACTTAAAGGGTATTAACGTAGAACTAAATCTTTTCCAGAGAAAGGAAAATGGTAAAACCAGAGGACATAATTTGAGGTTGAGGGGTGGTAGATTCAGGGGCAATGTTAGGAAATTCTACTTTACGGAGAGGGTGGTGGATGCCTGGAATGCGCTCCCGAGAGAGGTGGTGGAGAGTAAAACTGTGACTGAGTTCAAAGAAGCGTGGGATGAACACAGAAAATTTAGAATCAGAAAATAATATTAAAGATTGAACTAGGCCAGTTACTGGGCAGACTTGTACGGTCTGTGTCTGTGCATGGCCGTTTGGAGGAGGATGGGCAGGGGAGGGCTTCAATGGCTGGGAGGGTGTAGATGGGCTGGAGTAAGTCTTAACAGAGATTTCGGCAGTTGGAACCCAAGCACAGTACCGGGTAAAGCTTTGGATTCTCACCCAGAAATAGCTAAGAAGAAAAAAAAAAAAAATTTAAATTGAATCAGGTTGGGCAGACAGGATGGACCATTCGGGTCTTTATCTGCCGTCATCTACTATGTAATATAGGCACAGAGTTAAATTTTTTAACATTTTCTAATGGTGGTGTGTGTGCCTCGTGATTTTTTTCATGAAACAAGTGTGCCTTTGCCCAAAAAAGGTTGAAAAACACTGCTCTAAGGTACAGTGTAACATAGGTGCCGGAACGGGGGGGGGGGGGGCACAGGGGACGTGGCTTCCCCAAAAATCTAATCCCTGGTGGTCCAGGGGAGCAGCAGGCAGGAGCGAGCTTTCTGCGCTCCTGCCCACTGCTAACCTGGTCAGTGGCAGCTGATTTCTTCTGCCACTGAACGACAACCAGCAGGAGTGCGATTTGGCGATGCCTGCTTGGCGCTCAGCAGCTTCTTTGATTGTCTGCCGGGGTTTTTTTCATTTTTTTTAATGGCACAGATATTTTGCGTGTAGTACACACGCAAAATATCTGCCCAATTTAAAAAAAAAGCAGCCCCTACCCTCTGAACCCCGCCAAAAAATGCCCCCGCTGCCGCAAACAAATGGCAACAGGGATGCCCACTCTCTCCTGCCACCGGACAGCAGATACTGATGCCCCCTGCCACCTTAAGTTGAAAGCAGGAGGGGTGCTCCTCCTGCACCTCCGGCGAGAAATTGTGGGCCATAGGTCTCGCCCCGGTGCATCACATGATGCATGGGGAGGGGCCTAAGGCCCTGACTGGCTCAAGCACCTTGGGCTTCTCCCTAGGGAGTAGCATAAGGAAGTCCCTGATTGGCCATTTCTTTGGCAAAACAATGACTAATCAGGGACTTCCAAGGGAGGATCCTGAGGCGCATGAGCCAATCAGGGCCTTAGGCCCCCTCCCCATGCATCACATGATGCACTAGTGCGGAGCCTAAGGCCTCCAGTTCATCGCTGGAGGCCAGAGGAGCAGGAAGGACTGAGCAGGAAGGACTGAGCATCCCTCCTATTCCCAACTTAAGATTCGGGGAGGGGGAAGGGGCAGGGGGCATCAGTGTCTGCTGTCCGATGGCAGGAGGGAGTGGACATCCCTCCTGTCATTCATTTGTGGCAGCGGGCATTTTGGGGGGGTTAAGGAAGGGGAGGGGCACTTTGTCGGGAGGGAGGAAGAGAGGCTTTTTAAAAAAAAAAAAGTTTAATTGGGCAGTTATTTTGCATGTGTAATACATGCAAAATATCAGTGACATTTTTAAAAAAATTAAAAAAAAAAAAAACAAAAACAAAAACAGGCAGACCTGGCGGTAACACAGTTACCAACAGGTCTACAGCAGTCGGGTTTTACAATCATAAAACCTGATGCAAAATAGCCAAGCAATTGTTAGTGAATCAATCGCTTGGCTATTTTGCATGGGGTTTTATTCATTTGCATGGGTGGATCGGATCGAAGATTCATTGGACAAAAGTTTAGTGAATCGGGTTGGGGAACACGAATGATCGCAAAAACAGTAAAACCGGTTTTGCAACCATTGTTACAAGATCGGTAAGTTTAGTGAATCTAGCCCAATGCCATAAATCATTTCACTAGTGAGCAGTAAGGGAAGGAAAACCTGATGCACACTGTAGCAGCAGTTGCCCTGACCTCCTACGTAACCCAGGAAACAGTAAAATAAAGCCTTTCCCCAAAATCCTCCAAGGAATTTAATCCTTGTGGAGATTAGTTTGGCAAGCTGTAATGTTTACTGCAGAGGTAAACACTACAGCTTGCCACTACCTACTTTTTACATCAATTATCAAATTTCTGAAATGCATTAAAAAAAAATATATTAAATTCATCCCCACAGCAACTTATTTTTTGTCACCTCGCACATAACACCTTCCTTCAGCTCCTTCTCCCTTGTCTGATTGAAAATCTGAGGTTTTGCCATTGAGGTTTAAAGACATCCAGGCTACAGAACAGGAGGCATCATAGAGAGAGTGCTGTGCCCAAAGACCTCCAGAGAGACAGCTCAGGAAATGCTGCAGTTTTACACTAATGAGCTGAGAGAGATGAGTGACTCAGGGACCAGATGGCATTTTAGATCTGGGTTTATTCACAGACATTTATAAACTGATTGGATTTTATAAAATCTAGTTTCAAAATAACACCTAAGGTTCTTAAACAGTGCTGCATTTCAAACAAGTAAGCAACAGTCCTTATTTGGTAACTATATTAACGGAGCCATGTTATCTTACAGCGCCTTCCAAAAAGAAATTAAGACAGTATTATTTGATAAATGTATTTCTTAATTTGATGTTTTTATTCTTAATATAATAATTTTACTGCTTTCACTTAAATTTTTATTGTCTTTTTAATTAATATGCTGTATTCTCATTTTAATATTGTACTTCGTTGATTGTCCAGTTTTTCTCTCTTGTGTAAACTGCCTATAGGACTACAGTACTCCCCCGAAATTCGCGAGGGTTCCATTCCAGGAACCCCTGTGAATTTCAAAAAAACACAAATATGGTTTTTAGGCAGGGCAGACAGGAGAGGGCAGTTGGAGAGACAGGAGAGGGCAGCCAGAGTGCCGGCGAGTGAAAGAAATCACTCGCTGTATGCTCCGACTGCCTCTTCCTGTACTAAAGTTGGGCCTCACCAATCAGGAGCTGCTTTGACACGCAGCTCCTGATTGGTAAGGCCCAACTTTAGTACAGGAACTTTAGGGGCCGATTCTGTTTAGGACGCCAGTCTCAGCGACTGCCTAAGAAGTGGCTGCGAATCACACACCCGTTTCCTATACAGAATCGCATCTGTCTTAAAGAACAGATGCTTTGCCCCTCCCCGATGTCACTGGCGCCAGTTAGAGAATTGCGCCATAGCCCGATTGCAAAGACAGGAGTGGCCTTTTGTATCTGGAACAATTGGAGTCTTAGGCCACTCCCAGGGCATCCCAGGATGCACTGGGAAGGAGGCCTAAGGCTCTGATTGGCCCAGGTGCCTAAGGCCCTTCCTATGGCCCTTTCATCTCAATGTTCTTCTGATTTGGCGAATCTAAAAGAAAAGGTCCACATGTTTGAATCAGTTGAAGTAATTGCAATTAAGGATAGGAACTACACATCTAGACACCTGGATTACTACTATTAATTATTTCTATAGTGCTACCAAACGTACGCAGTGCTGTACAGAGTCACAAAGAGTAAGAAAACAGTCCCTGCTCGACAGAGCTTATAATCTAAACAGGCAAGACAGACAAACAAGATGTCATGGATACAGTTAAAGGGGAACGGTTAATCAGCTAGCTGGGTTGGAGGGCAAAGGAATAGGGTTAAGGATTGAAAGTTATATAAAAAAGGTGGGTTTTCAGTCTGCTTTTAAACAAGGGAAGGGAAGGGGCTTGATGGACAAACCCGGGTAATTTATTCCAGGCATAGAGGGCAGCTAGATGAAAGGAACGAAGTCTGGAATTGGCAGTAGAAGAGATGGGCAATGCTAAGAGTGACTTATCTGAGGAATGGAGTTCTCTTGGAGGTGTATAAGGAGAGAGAAATGAAGCGAGGACTACCTTGAAAACCAAGTTAGGAGATATAAAGTGAGAATTCTACATTTTCTGAGGTCTCCTTTAGTATCTGCTATGGATATGTTCAAAAAAATTTCTTATTGAAACTTTACAAAATGCCCACCGATTCATTACCCCCGATAACCAAAGCTGTTTATTTGCAAGGTTTTAATACACATCCAACTGAAATATCATTTTTGGATATAGTGAAATAGGATTTGAGACTAAAATTTTTCCTAAGCCAACTGACAGAAATACATTTCTGCATTTCCGAAACTGTCACCCTCCAGCACTAAAAAGAAGTTTGCCTTTTCACAATTCCTTAGATATAGGCATAACTGTTCAACATTGGAAGAATATAAACTGCAGACAAAAGAATTGAGAACAAAATTGTTACAGCGGGGGTACCCTAATGGATAAAGCCTATAAAAGGGCTAGATATATGAACATGAACCTTTTATTCCTAAGCCAGTGGAAGAAAAATTAGGAAGACCCATCTGTGTCATGAAATATGGCATGGGGATAGCACAAGTGGCATCGATACTATGGCAACACAGGCTAGTAATACAATTGCATTCCTTATTCAAAGATAAAGACTTGAGGGTAGCCTACAGTAGCAATCAGAATTTAAGAGAACAGCTATGTCCCTCTGTTCCTGCCATCCATAGAACAACATACTGAAATCCAAAGCACTCGCTCTAAATGTGGAAGGTGCAAAACGTGTGAGTACACACAGTAATTACAAGGAGCATTTGTACATCCAGGTACCAATAGAATATACAAATCGAAACATGTGGCATCATGTGAAACCTCTTTTGTAGTATACATGATAACCTGCCCTTGTAACAAGATTTATGTGGGTCAGACCACTAGACCCTTTAGGGTGCGCTTTGGTGAACACCAGAGCAATTTGTCTTATGGAAAAGATGGACGAACCAATAGTTCCACATTTTACTTGTACTTCTGAAAATCCAATTTACACATGCTATATTACTTCCCTGATCTAACCCACTCTCAGTCTCCTGGAAATCTCTTTTTAACTGGGTTATGGAATGCCACACCTACTTTAAACTTCAAACAGGCCATTTTACCCAGTTATCACAATTTGCTTGGTTTAATAACATTGAAAACTGCTCTATTTTTAATAAATATGATGGTGCTACAAGTTAATCATTTATTTTATATACCAGCTAATTTGCATTGCAAGTCTAAGTGGGTTAACAATAAAAATAACTCTGTTATGATAATCAACCAGTGATCTGTTTCTATGCTGCTTAAAGTTCAATTATTTTAGTCAGGCTGGATAGGGAAAATGCCAGCAGTCATCATATTATACATTATTGTATGGAGAAACATCAGCAGAGCTGGACTCTTGGTCACATCTGAGGTGAACTGGCAGAGTTTTGCTGATATTTTTAGTACCGAGTATCAGCTCTCTGCCAGTTTACCTCAAGACCTGACACTACTAATCCAGTGGTGTGACCAAGAGACCAGCTCTGCTGATGTTTCTCCATACAATAAAGTGTAATATGATAACTATTCATAGAAAAAGGTAGGGGAGGGTCATTGGGGTGGGCAGACTAGATGGGCCGTGGCCCTTATCTGCCGTCTGTTTCTATGTAACTACTGGCATTTTCCTTATCCAGATTGACTAGATGATAGAAGTGCATGGACAGAACTGATTGAATATGCTTGTGCTTTCATTCTACACTTCTCCCTCCAGATTTGCAGGGGATAGGGGCAGAGCCGGACCGCGAATGGTGAAATACTGCGAATATCTTCTGGTCCGGCTCTGACTCACCCCCACCTCCCTCCTGCCTTCCCCCCGGCATCCAGGCCTTACCTGGTGGTCTAGCGGGCTTTCGGGGCAGGAGCAATCTTCCTACGCTCCTGCCCCATGCAGATCGCCAATAGGAAATAGCTGCCGTGAGCTCCCTTAGTCTCTCGAGACTACGACGGGAACTCCCCACAGCCATTTCCTATTGGCGATCTACACGGGGCAGGAGTGTAGGAAGATCGCTCCTGCCCTGAAAGCCCGCTAAACCACCAGGTAAGGCCGGGACGCCGGAGGGGGGGGGAAGGCTAAACTGTGTGTTTTTTTCTTTTTTTTCCCCCTCCTCAAAAAATCACGAATATGTGAAATCGCGATTGCCAAAACCACAAATGGGGAGGGGGAAGTGTATTGCATTTTCTCCACTTAAAGTACTGTATTTTTCGCTCCATAAGACGCACCCTAGATTTAGAATAGGAAAACAACATTCTGAACCAAATTCTCCCTGCCAGGCTCTGCACCCTGTCCCCACTCTGGTGGTCTAATGGTAGGCCGGGGCAGGGCACAGGGCAGGCATGCCTAATGGCAGGTCCTGCACTGTACCGACATCGCTCCTAGCTGGAAGCTTTTCAAAACCCGGACAAAGTGCCAGGTTTTGAAAAGTCATCCAGATGCCAGGACACCCCACCCTCACAGTTTGCAGCCTTAACTCTTCTCAATGGTATAGTCAGCTTCTGGAGCGCAATATATAGGGGGATACACATTGAGTCAGATATTGTGGGCCATATGATTACTATGTAACAACTGATTTAGGGTAAATGACTATAAACAAACAGACACTCCATGAAAGCAGCAGCCAAAATGTTATTTTTCTTGTCTTTTTAGTAACTTCTGTCCATCTCACATTTCTTCTCTCTCCTTGTTCACCATCTTCCGCCTGCAGCCTTATCTGTCCTATCTGTTCCTTTCCTCCCTCCTGTTTCTACATCTGCCCTTATATTCAGCATTTTCCTTCTGTATGTGTGTGTGTGTGTCTTGTATGTCATCCTCTTTCTTCCTGTCCCTCCTTATCCCCCACTGATCAGCATTGCCCCTCTGTGTCTCTATTGCTTCTTCTTCCATGCCCACCATCTCTTATATCTCCTTGTCACCACCACCCCCCTCCTCAGGATTAGTATATTGCACTGTTGCTTCCAAATCCCTCAACTCCCTCAGTATGGCTCTCTCATGGGTTTCTAGGGTCTTTCTCCTATCTAGCGCAGAAGGAACATAAGAATTGCCGCTGCTGGGTCAGACCAGTGATCCATCGTGCCCAGCAGTCCGCTCACGCGGCGGCCCCCAGGTCAAAGACCAGTGCTCTAAAATGAGTCCAGCCTCACCTGTGTACGTCCCAGTTTAGCAGGAACTTGTCTAACTTAGTCTTGAAACCGTGGAGGGTGTTTTCCCCTACAACAGACTCTGGAAGAGCGTTCCAGCTCTCCACCACTCTCTGGGTGAATAAGAACTTCCTTACGTTCGTATGGAATCTATCCCCTTTCAACTTTAGAGAGTGCTCTCTTGTTCTCCTTACCTTGGAGAGTGTGAACATGCTATCTACTAAGTCTATTCCCTTCTGTATTTTGAATGTTTCGATCATGTCTCCTCTCAGTCTCCTCTTTTCAAGGGAGAAGAGGCCCAGTTTCTCTAATCTCTCACTGTACGGCAACTCCTCCAGCCCCTTAACCATTTTCATTGCTCTTCTCTGGACCCTTTCGAGCAGTACTGTGTCTTTCTTCATGTACGGTGACCGGTGCTGGACGCAGTACTCCAGGTGAGGGTGCACCATGGCCCGGTTCAACGGCATGATAACCTTCTCTGATCTGGAAGGAGAAGGCTCGGGGGATCCGCAGTCAAGTAACCTGTGCACGACTCTCATGGGTCTCCAGCATCTTTTCCCTATCTAGTGCAGAAGGAAGGAGAAGGCTCAGGGGATCCGCAGTCCAACAGCCCTTGTGCTGTTCCACAGCATGCCTGCCGCCTCATAGTCCAGCTATCCCCTTCTCTGAGCAGCAGCGCACTAGGCGAAATCCCATGGCGGCCACACGCAACTTCCACCTTGGTCTCACTCGGTCACTGCGTCTCTCAATCATGCATGTGCAGGGGACGCAGCGGACGAAGACTGGATGGCAAGGGCCACCGGGAAGAGAAAGGCCTGGTGCAAAGAGCCGAGATTCGTGGCAGGTGGACGAGGAGCTTGAGGTGGAAACGGCTCCGCCGGGCAGGGGGGCTGGTGGAGCTGGCTGTTCCGAATCGCGATCTGGCTCAATCGCAGTTCTGCTGACCTGTGAGCAACTGTGGAAGTGTGGAAGGCTGCTGGTGGAAGCGGTGGAACGCCGATATTACAAAAGGTATGGGGGGGGGCAGTATTCGCTCTATAAGACGCACCATTTCCACCCACTTTCTTGGGGGAAAAAAGTACGTCTTATGGAGCGAAAAATACGGTATTTTCCAGTCTATAATATTAATCAGTTAGTATAAAAAATGGAGATGAGTAAACTTTTATCAGTTGCATTAACTATACACTATTCCTACTCCTCTTCCTCAGATTTGATTGTGTCTGAATGAATGTTACCATTTCCTATTTGATATTTAAGTTCTTTTCCTCCTCCTCCTCCTAAACTATTGTGATTTTAAATTATGAACTGCCTGGATCTGCCTCACCTCAAATATTGTGTGCAGTTCTGGTATACACATCTCAAAAACAATATAGCGGAATTAGAAAAGGTACAGAAAAGGGCAATGAAAATGATAAAGAGGATTGGATAACTTCCCTATGAGGAAAGGCTAAAGCAGCTAGGGCTAGGGCCATTGGTTAAGAAAAGCTAAGCAAACAAGTATCTCTAACCCTTTCCATCTATGAGACCTGGTGGAAGGAAGATAACCACTCTATGATGCTAGGGTTCAAATTATATCAAAATGATATAGCAGATCAAATTGGATGGGGGTTGCACTATATCTTAAAGAGGGAATTCAATGAAACAAAATAAACTTTCTGCATGAAATGGATAGCAACATGGAATCCTTAAGGATAGAAATTCCATGTGAGAAAGGAAGGAATATACAGGTAGGGCTGTACTACCATTCCCCAGGCCAGAATGGGAAGACAGATGAAGAAATGTTTACAGAGATTAGGGAAGCTGACAAATTGGTCAATAGTATTTTGACATTTTCAAATATATGAATAAAGTAATACAGGAATGGGAATACAAACTTATATATACACAACTTAAATAAATCACAAATTAACAAGGAAATCCCATCAAGCCCACATTATTTGGGGAGAAAGTTTTACATAAAGTAATAGTAAGGAAATCAAAGGAGGATAAATACACCCTTCACTTTTAGAAGGCTTTAAACCAGGGGTGTCCAACCTTTTGGCTTCCCTGGGCCGCATTGGCCAAAAAAAATGTTTCTGGGGCCAAACGCTGCAGCAAGACAGAGGAGGGAGCTGGCAAGACGGTAAACACCCGGGGGCAGCAGAGGAAAACACTGCATCGCCCTCGACCGGGGCTGCACAAAATACTTCACAGGGCCGCAGGTTGGACACCCCTGCTTTAAACAATTTAAACTCCTATTTCAGAGAAACATCATAACTTACAATTCAAATTGCCAAAATAAATTAAGAATGTTCAATAAATTGGTCAATAGTATAATAATGGGTGATTTCAATTATCACTTTATATCAGGAGAGGGAGTGTATTCTTTTTTTTTTTTTATTAACCCCACCTTCTTATAAAACCATGGCACAGTTTTTAGCACCAGCCGTGGTGGCAACAGCTCCAACACTTACAGGAATTCTATGAGCATCGGAGCTGCTACCTCAGCGGCCAGCGCTATAACCCATGCTCCGGTTTTGTAAAGGGGGAGGGGGGTAAATGTATTACACTAATTAGTGTTAGGAAAATCAACAAAATCCAACTACTAGGCATCTCAATATGTCAAACCTTTCTTAGATCACATTATTTTACTTCCTTCTCTATTAACAGTCGTTCTAACTGATCCGGTTTAAAGAAAACATATTTCTTATCAGGAAAATAGGAGAGGGAGCATATTCAATACAAAATCAAAAACGATATCAATGCATCCACATTCAATTATAGGGGCTTTTTGATGCAGCTGTACAGTAGATTCCAGTACTGTTCATGAATTTCGGCAAGGATGGATTAATTCCAGTTCAAGTTTTGAGGAAACTATTTTGGTGGAATATAGCTAAATAAGGCTATTTTTATGTTCGTATAGTCTAAGTACTTGTATGGTCACTGTGTTTGCTTTTTTGGTCCCTATTGCATCACAGATCATGCCTTTATTTGGTGTACGTTGAGTGTGGGCGGCATTCATCGATGGCGCTTTCCTCCAGCTTTATACAAGGATCCTGAATTTCTCAATCACTTCAGAAATGGAAGGATTACGAGTGGCTCGTAGATTGAAGTTGCTGTCCCTCCTTCGACGCCTGGAGACTGCTCATAAGAGAGCCCCATCGAAGGCTGGGGGGGTAGCCCTGACGGAGTGTCGGAGGGATTTACAGGAACTTGACCTAGAGGGCATGGCCTGGGCCCTACAGAGGCGTCAACAGCGATTTTTTGAATGGGGTGGTAAGGCGGGTCGCTTGTTAGCTACACAGATTAAACAATCTCAGGCACGCCATTCCATTACTCGTATTCGTACTGAATCGGGACAGCTATGTGCGGATGATGGGGCTATTCACCAGGCTTTTTTGTCCTTTTACCAGACTCTGTACACTCCGGAAATTGAAATCACAAAGGGGGAGATAGATGCTTTTCTGTCTAATGTCACCTTGCCTTGTTTGGCGGAGGTGGATGCGGAGTGGCTATCTTCCCCTATTCAGCCTGCTGAGGTGGTGGCAGCTATACATCATCTAGCTGCTTCCAAAGCACCGGGTGTTGATGGTTTTTCGCCCTTGTTTTACAAGAAAATGGAAGCCCTTATAGTTGCTCCTTTGACTCGATTGTTTAATTCTTTTTTGGAGGGGGATTGTTTACCGTACTCATTTCGTCAAGCAGCGGTCTCTCTTCTTCTTAAACCTGGGAGAGATCCCCTCCTCTGTGGGTCTTACCGCCCTATCTCGCTGTTAGGAGTTGATTATAAGCTGTTTACCCGTATTTTGGCAGTCCGCTTGCAACGTTTTTTGCCTTTCCTAGTCCATAATGATCAATGTGGTTTTATTTCAGGGAGGCAACCCGGTGATAATATACGAAGGGTGTTAGATCTTATTGGAGTAGCCCATCAACACTCTATTCCGGCTGTCTTGTTATCAGTAGACGCTGAAAAAGCCTTTGATAGGGTTTACTGGCCGTTCATGTTAGCAGCTTTGAAGAAGATGGGAATATCGGGTGCCTTTCTGCATTGGGTGACTTTATTATATGCTGCACCGGAGGCTTGTTTGAGGGTTAATGGAAGATATACTGCCAATTTTTTGATTCGTAGAGGAACTAGGCAAGGGTGCCCTCTGTCACCGTTGATTTTCGCATTGGTCATGGAACCTTTAGCAGTAGCTATACGTGCGAATGCTGATATTCGAGGGATTGCGGTGGGTGATGAAGAACATAAGATCTTATTGTACGCTGATGATATTTTATTTACCTTGACCCAACCGCACCATTCCTTAACGGAGGTGCTTCGTGTTCTGACTGAATTTGGTACGGTGGCTGGCTTTAAAATTAATATTGACAAATCTGAGTTGCTTAATATTTCCCTCCCGGACTCGCTAGTAACGGATCTACGTGCAACATTTTCATTTCGATGGGCGGCTAAATCTATCAAATACCTCGGTGTACGCGTTTCCCGCAAACTTTCTGACCTTTTTGAATTGAATTACCCTCCGCTGTTACGAACTGTGTTTGCGGATTTAGATCGATGGGAGGGATTGCGATTGTCTTGGATGGGTAGGATTAGTGCTTTGCGTATGAATGTGCTGCCTCGCTTTCTGTATTTGTTCTCCTGCCTACCTCTCTCAATTCCTAAGCGTTTTCTGCTTAGGCTACAACGACGGGCCTTTGCTTATATTTGGACTCGTAAACCCCCTAGGGTAAGGAGGGAACGTATGTACTGGGACAGGTTACACGGGGGAATGGGAGTCCCTGATTTCTCTACATATTATTTTGCATCCCAACTGCAAGGGCTGTTTCATTGGGCATATCCCTCCCAGCGCTGGGTTTCTCTGGAACAGGCTCTACAACCTACCTACCCTTTAGCGGCGCTGCCTTGGCTGTCTCTGGATATCCTTCGGGATCAGCAGACTGGAACGTCTTATGGGATGACATGTACTCTGCTGGCGTGGAGCCGGGTTCGACGAGCTTGGTTTCCACGACAGCGTTATTTCTATGCCACTCCCATTAGATTTGCCCCTGATTTTTTGCCTGCTAGAGATACTGTGATTTTTAGGCGTTGGGAGATGGAGGGACTTCGGGTCCTGGGTCAACTGATAGTGGGTGGACAACTGATACCCTTTGCTGCCTTACAATCTATATATGACCTCCCCTCGACAGATTTTTTTGCCTATATCCAGCTTCGAGATTTTATGGTGAGGAGGGTGATCCCTGAGTGGGAGGGGGCAGACTCTGCTTTCCTTCAAGTGTTTAGGATGGGATCTGGGGTGGGCCTTATCTCACGACTTTATAGGGCACTTCTATACACTAGGCCACAAGCCCGCACATATGAACATCGTTGGGAACTCTTGCTGGGGAAGGCTTTTGAATTTCAGCAATGGGACTCCCTTTATAATACATTGTTAAGAGTTTCCTTAGCATCCCCCTTAGTTGAACAGGGCTATAAGATGTTATTTCAGTGGTATCTTACACCAGAAAAGATACACCGATTTTATCACTGTGGAGATGGCCACTGCTGGCGTAAATGTGGGTGTTTGGGCACCTTTGGACATATCTGGTGGGATTGTGTTAAGATTGTACCCTTTTGGAAGATGGTTCAACGACTGCTTACTGATGTACTACATCTACCCATTCTATTGCATATGGAAATATTTTTACTTAACTTTCCGTTGGGGAGCTTGGATGTAGATCAGAATCACTTTGTGGCCCTAGTTGCAACGGCAGCTAGACTTACTGTGGCTGCGTACTGGAAGCGCGACACGCTGCCTTCTCGTACTGAATTGTTACATAAAATAGACCAAATCTACCTGATGTCTAAATTGACTGCTTTAAATAATGATTCCTGTGGCACGTTTCATCGCCAGTGGTCACGTTATGGCCTTTGGCGGGGTCTTCTTTGAGCTGTTGCCACTTGTATTTTCATTTTCCTAAGGTTTCTGGTTTATATTGTTTCACTCGGTGGGGGGTGGGGGGGATTATGTTGATTCTTATGGGCATTATACTTGAATTGTTGGAATGCTGCCTGTGTATTGTTATCATTTTGCTCAATAAAATATTAAATTTCAAAAAAAAAAAAAAAAAAAAAAAAAGAAATGGAAGGATTATCAGTTCCATAATGAGGCCCATCTAGCCTGTGCTATATTGGGAGGCAGCTAAAGCAGTGCTGAGGGTGAAATTATTGCCTATGCTAGTTTTAAAAAGAAGGCTCATGAGACAGGTACGGGCGGACAGGATGTGGTATGCATGTCATCCCACCCCTTTCCGCAGGAGCAGTTTTCTGGCCTCACAGGCCTCTTTAAATGAGTTATTGCAGGCCTGTACGGCCCAATCACTTCAGTACTTTAAACACCAATTTTATTTATACCGTAATAAGGGTGGGCGGCTTTTGGCTAATTTGGTGCGCACTTCAGGTGGCCCTTGGTGGATTCTTTGGGTGCTAGGAGAGGGGGGAACTGGTTAGTACTGACTAAGTGATTGTGTAGGTTTTTCGCCAATTCCATCAGAAGCTGTATACCCGTTCTATAGACCCGGCGCTGCAGAGTGAGCTGTATCCCAACTCCTCAAGTGTCTGCTCATCATCAATAGATGTTAAACGCTCCTATCAAAAAGATGTGCGGAGAGTTGAGTCGGTTCAGCGAATGGCCACCAGTTAGGTCTCAGGACTCAAGGATCTCCCGTATGAGGAACGACTGGGTAAGTTGCAGCTGTAGTCACTCGAGGAAAGCAGAGAGAGGGGACACATGATCGAGATGTTAAAATATGTCACAGGCCGTATCGAGGTGGAAGAGGATCTCTTTTTCCTTAAAGGACCCACGGCAACAAGAGGGCATCCGTTGAAAATCAAGGGTGGGAAATTTCATGGCAACACCAGAAAATATTTCTTCACCGAAAGGGTGGTTGATCGCTGGAATAATCTTCCACAACAGGTAATTGAGGCAAGCAGCGTGCCAGATTGTAAGAAAGGATGGGATTGGCATGTGGGATCTCTTCATGGAGGTAGTTAGGGGGTGGGCCATTTGTGTGGGCAGACTAGATGGACCGTGGCCCTTTTCTGCCATCATGTTCTATGTTTCTGTTTCAGCTGAGGAAGTTGCTTTGGTGATCCAGTCTAGCTCGCTTTGGAAAGCCCCGGGTCCTGACGGGTTTCGCACTGAGTTTTATAAATTGCTTTCCATGGAGATCACACTGGTACTGACCTCCACCTTCAATGCATATGTTGAAAGGGGGTCCTTACCATTGTCTTTGCGTGATGCTCATATCGTGGTGCTCTTGAAACCTGGCCAGGATCCCACCTTGCCCAGCTCTTACCGGCCTATATCCTTCCTTAACGCCAAGGTGAAACTTTTCGTTAATATCCTGGCTAATAGGATGGACTGTATTCTTCCTGATCTTATTGCTGACCCTCAGGTAGGCTTTTGTTCGCCACCATCAGGTGGCATGCAACCTTTGACTTTTTTAACCTCTCCAGAATTTGTGGTTCATCATCATGTGCCTTCTCTGCTGGTGAGCTTTGACGCAGAGAAGGCCTATGATCGGGTCTCTTGGACTTTCTTGTTTACCACCTTACGCCATTATGGCTTTGCCAGATTTTTTCTTGACGCTATTTCTGCTCTTTATGCTTCCCCTTTGGCGGCTCTTTGGGTTAATAGGCTGCTCTCTGAGCCTTTTGAAATTCAGCAGGGTACTAGGCAGGGCTGTCCCTTATCCCCCCTTTTGTTTGTTCTTACCTTGGATCCTTTAGTGCGTGATGTTTTGCAACACCCTGATATCAATGGGGTGACCATTGGTACGATAGAATATAAATTATCGGCATTTGCAGATGATCTCCTGGTTCATCTTACTCATCCTGTCATGGCCCTGCCGGCTCTCTTGATGGTGATGGCTGAATATGTGGACTTTTCTGGTTTTTGGCTGAATCTTGATAAGTCCTTGGCACTCCCTACTATTCGAGCGGTTTGTGAAAATTGGCTGGGAGTCTTCCTGTTGAAATGGGCGGATAGGGCCTTTCGCTATTTGGGTGTCCAATTGACTCCTTCAGTCTCTTCCGTTAAGCAGGCTAACTTGCATTTGCTTTTTGAAACTACCCGTAGCTGCCTGGAGAATTGGAAGTTTTTTCCCCTTTCGGTACATGGTCAAATTCATCTCTTCAATATGGTTATCTTTCCCAAATGGCTTTAGGTCCTGCAGATACTGCCTATTCGTCTCTTGCAGAAGGATCTTCAAGCATTGTATCAGATTTTATCTCAGGTTTTTTTTTGGAGGGGAGGGGGAAAGCCTCGTGTGGCTTTTCGGTATCTTGGGTATGCTGGGGTCTTGGTCGAGGGGTGGAAAAGGTGTTCCCGATATGCAGAACTATAATCAGGCCTGCTTACTTCACTATTTGGGGGACTGGATCTTGTTTTGCTTATGAATTGGCCTTTTATCATCCCTAGCAGTTGTCTTCTTTGTTACATGCTCCTTGATCTTCCCTCCCCTCTTACTTGCGCTCTAGTCTTTTATTGGGCTTTTACGCGATAGCTGGAAGGTTTTGGCGCTCAGCTTGGGGAGGAACCCGGGGGTGTCTGATTTACTGCCTATCAGGGGAATCTTTAGTTTCTGCCCAGCTGGACTTCTGCCCCCTTTCAAAGCTGGACCCAGTTGGGCTTCACTATGTTAGAGCACGTTCTTACTCCGGATGATAAGCTCCCATCTTGGCGTACTTTCCAACTTCGAGATGGGGTTCGGGCTGCTGATTTTTTTGCTTACTTTCAATTGGGTCATTATGTGCGCTCTTTGGAAGGGGAGGGTCTGAGGCTGGGATTGTGAGTAAGGTCTGTGCCTTTTTCGGTCCATTTGTGGAGGACGGCTTGTGCATTTTGGCGTTGCATAAGGCACTGTGCATTCTTGCTCCGCCCAGGTCGTGGGAGTCATTGTGTGCTCATTGGGCTCCAGAGTTGGGCCTGCGGCCTGATTTGGATATGGGACGTCTTATTCAGCGTATCCCAACTCTTTCTGTTTTGGCTGAACTTTGGGAGTGCCAGCTTCAGGTGTTGCACCAGGCATATCTTATGCGGGCTCAATTATTTCACTCTGGTCTCGCAGAGTTGGCGCAATGCAAGAAATGCACAGGTGCTCCTAAGTCCTCTTTGCATGCTTTTTGGAGCTGCCCAGCGGTCAAGGCATTTTGGAAACGAGTGGTTCATTATTTGGGGCTCCTGTTAGGCTGTTCTATATATCTCTCATTCCAGCGGGGTTTCTTTTAGATAAATATAAGACTTTTTGATTTCCTCCTGGTGTTGGCCGGCTATTATTGTGGAAGGCAGGGTTGGTGTCTGAAACGAACAAGATCCGTTTCTTGGTCCCGAAATCGTTCTGCAAAACATTCTATCATCTATTACAGACGTCCGGAGGCAATTTCCTTAGGTAAGAAGGATTCACAGAAGGCCCAAAGAAATTACCTGTTTTATTTCCAGAATACATTCAGTTATATATCCTTTCACATGGGTCAGTGGTAACCATCACAGGAAAAGGGGGATGGACAAGAGAGGGGAGGGGGTGCGTGAGCAGGATATGTACTTCATTGTTTAAATCTTAAAGGTGTTAAGAGCTGTGGGGGGTTGAGCCTTCATGTCTCAGACAACTAACCTAGTTAACATAAATTAAATGACCTCTTCCCAAACCATTAAGAGAGTAAACACCCAACATTCTACATTTGATTACTTCCAGCATGGACAGAGACAGAAAACTTAAAATGTGTCCTTTCATAGACAGAGACAGAAAACCTATCCTTTCCTTTCAATCCCCTCTTACATCATGAAAATGACGTCATAAATGCACTGCATGAGCGTGGAGGGAGAGATATTCTAGATATGTCCTTGAGGAGGGGTTTTAGGGGCTGCAATATGAGTCAAACAGCGCAGGAAGCATGCGAATAGGAAGGGTGTCCTTCAGAAAGAATATGCAAGGGCATAATAACCTTAGCTAAAGCACACTGGCCTATCCACTGGCTGGGTAGTTTAACACAGAGTCGAAGGTCTCCACAGAGCCAGTAAATATCACCTAAAGCAAAATCTGATGCTGCAACAGTGAAGCATACCTATAATTTCCAAAAAAGAATACTAGGCTGTAGTTACATTTCCAGTATGCCTCGGACAATAGTTTCTGATTAATACATTAATACATTTTAGCTAATCATGATTTAATCAGGACTACTTGAAACCGTCTTCCTGCCCTCAGGGTCTATCTGCATCCCCATGCCAGAGTCAGATTGATACAATTTCCCATAGGCCTTTGGTGACACCAGCTATGCCAACCGAAAATGCTGAACGCCTGCAACGGCTATGCTGACATCTTCCATATTCTTTGAAATGAAAGCAAACTTGTGGTACCCTTAGCCAGCTTGCCTCGCTTATGCCTTGCCAATCTCTAACAGTATATCATAGCTGTCCTCCAAGCTATGAAGATGAACAGTTCCCATTATGAGTTCAAACCTCTGTCTTAGGTTGCATAGGTCGTATCTATATCTTACCCGTCGTTGAGCGAATGAACAGTACATAAGGGGTGTAGGACACTTTCTCAGGAGGCCCAGGCAAAAAGGTACAAGGATGTCATAAGAGAGCATGTAAGTATGGGATATGGGATAATATTATCTCTGACCCTGGTAATGGTAATGCAATAGGCCATGCCAAATTAAAACCAAATTAGAACCAAATTAGCAAGTTGTCAGAGAAGATACTGGAAATTCATGTATAACTGCCTTAAAAGCTGGAGGGAACTTTGTGAGAAAAGAAATGTACACGTGTTTCACTCTACAGCAAAGGAGAATCATAACAATACATAGCAAAATTTGTAGAATAGTTAAGATAGGATGAATTAAAACATTAAATACATGGTTTGCAGTGGGCGAATACCCAAAGAAAAGTTCCCAAACTGAGACATGAGCGTCTCGTAGCAAATTTTCTATAGTTTGTGCAATCTGTCCATTTTCAAAAGTGATAGTATGATTCACTTCTTTGGAGGTTTTCTTAAGTTGTTCAATGTAAGTATGGAGTTCAGTAAAGTTCAGCAGCTTTTGGAATGTCTCATTCCCCATTCCAAGAGGTAGTGGATGTACAGCATATGAAATAAAGTCTGAAATGTCCATAGAATAGGTTAAATAGGAGGAATTGTACAGCAAAGCGTTCTTAGGAAGGTGGCTATCTCCGATGAACAGGAAACATTGTGTACAGCATGTGTGGAAAAGTCTTTGCAGTCAGGGTGCAGGGAGATGAATTAGTCCAGCAGGAACCGGCAGTCTCTTTAAACTGGTGAGATGGGATGAAATGATGTTTGCACAGGATCTGATGTTTGCACAGGATCTTTCAGTCACTGCAAATTAGTGGTATTCACCCTTGAGATGGAATGATGTTTGTGCATACAGGGAGGGATTTGAAAAGAGTCCCGATATCATTCAGCAGCTGTACTCCAGTGTGATCCAAATAAGAGATAGAAAATGGAGGAGAAACCATGTTGCCTGTACTGAATGTAGAGAGAGAGAGAGAGAGAGAGAGACCAGGTTGCCTGTACTGAATGTGGCAACATGTGACATTTACTTGTTATAGTTATGGCAAAAGAGAGACAATATTCAAGTTCTTAATCAAACATTCCAAAAAGATATGTTTTTGTGTGCCGCATATAACTATTATGGCAATTCAGAGAGACCATAATTCTGTACTGAATGTATTTAAAAAAAATTATGTCAGTCAGAAATGTGTACTGAATGGTTCATATCAAGTGAGCACCATAGAATAAACACTGTATAGATATAGAATAAAACCTTTTCTTAAAAATAACTAACTAAGCTACATTTAGCATATGCAAATTATAGGGAAAAAAGAACACTGCGCATTTGGGCTAGTAAAAAGTGGGAAAAGAGCTAGCTCTAGAAATGGCCAATATTATATATCCTGGGGTACCCCTCAAACCAAAACAAGTAGACAAAACACAGACCACATGGCACAGACAAGACACAAAACACATAGCTCTAGGCTTCAAACTATTCTTCCATCGGTCAAGTGTTCGGAGCTGAACTTATCTCTGGAAATAAACACATTGTTATAGAAAAACAAAACAGAGATGAACACATGAGTAAAGTATATGGACAAATAATACATATCATAACCATCTCATATTTAGAAAAGCTAATGTCTCTTTGGATCGTCTTTATCTCTGCAGTGACAAAGAGGATCCCTGGAAAACACCAGAAATATCCTAGTGCCAAAACTGGGATGGGCATGCATATATCCGAACCGCTGCTAAGAAAAAGAAAAGAAAAACACATTTTAATTTTGCAACATCCTAATTTCAGCTAAAACAATAGGAAGGAATTTTTTTCCAAATCACAAATGTGCCAGCTGTGGCTTTCCAGATTTTATCTTTAATAGTCCTGTTCATGCGTTCGACAATACCGGAACTCTGTGGGTGATATGGGAGATGAAATTTCCACTCAATGCGGAATGCGATAGCTAAATCTTTGCATACTCTGGCAGTGAAAGCAGGACCATTATCTGAGTTGATGTGTGTGGGACATCCCCACCTAGGTATGATTTCGCGAAGTAAAATGTTCACCATAGTCTGAGCAGTTTCATTTGTAGTGGGAAAAAACTTCAGGTTATTGGGAGAACATGTCAACAATAATAAGGGCAGCTGGTATACAGGGTTTCCCCTCTTTGCACCAAAGTCCGTCCAAAGGGCGGCTTTGGGCACCGGCCAGATTGGCATTGATTAAGCCAGTGACCAGGGTCTCCGCAATTAAAACATCCAGTACTTCTAGATGGATTATTACCATCTCAATCGGAGACAGGGGCCCGCCCCCTACGAAACCCATGACCCCCTCTTCCGCGAGGAGCGGACAGGCGCGGTCCCCAGGTAGGTAGCTGGCCCTAATAATGCAGGATTTCCCGAGGCTTAGAGATCTCAAAGAGTGTTGCGTAGTGGTTAGCGCTACATCCTAAGGAACCTGAGGCTTGGGGGTTCAAACCCCGCACTGCTCCTTTTTTCAATCTGAAATTATGCACGAGAACTAGTGGGCCATTCTGAAATCATTTGTTTGACCAGAATCTGCAAAGGAGAACGGAGGTTAGAAAGGAAAGTCTGAAGTAGGGAATCCATATTTGCAGGGGCACTAAGTCCTGCCTCTTGGGTCCAGGTTTCATTAAACCTCTTCCACACCTATCAAGCTCTGTCTGCAATCCTAATCGAATCACATTGGATTCCTGTTACTCATCGCATTACCTTTAAAATCCTACTTTTAGTTTTTAAAACACTGTCTCTGAACGAACCCCAATTCATTAATAACTATTTACTCCCCATAGTATATCACTTTCTTTAAGATCCATTAATCAAAAACTCTTAACAATTCCATCACTGAAAGTTATCGGAACTCGTCATCATGATATCTTCTCTGTAATGGCCCCACAATTATGGAACACCTTACCTCAGCATGTAAGAGAAGAAAATGACCTAAACCATTTTAAAAGCAATCTGAAGAGCTTCCTTTTTAAAGACTCCTTTAATTTATTTATTCCCTATTCCTATTGCCCTCACCATTCACGTCTTCCCTTGTGCTCTATTAATACAATTGTAGTTCTGCCCTTTCTTCCTTATGCATCTGTTAGTTTGTATGTCAATATGTCAGGCTCATGTAATTTACTATAAATAAGCATATGTGTACACCTTTTGTTTTTTTATTTGTAAATCGCTTAGCAAATTAAATTAAGCTATTCAATAAGTTAAAAATAAACTTGAAACCTGAATCTCACAAATTTCCATATTTTTCTTGCTCTATCTGTAAAACTAATTCTGGCCCCTGTATTAATTAAAGTTAATTTATCCTGACCCTCTTTAAGACAATTGCCTCCAAATTATTCAAAATACTGCCATTAAAATCATTTCACCTTAAAAGCTCAAAAATTTGATCATGTCACACCACTTTTGATTAACTCCCATTGGCTTCCCATAGATCATTGATTTACTTATAAAATAATGTTACTGGCCCTCAATATCAAAAAAACCAATTTTATGCTATTTCCTTGGAAGGATAGTTTTCCTCTTGTTTCTCCAATTTCAATTCATAACGCTCCCCTACAATTAGTTAAAAATACAAAAATTTTAGGGGTAATCTTTGATAATAAACTTAATTATCATGATCATATCAGTAACATAGTGAAAACTACCTTTTATAGGTTACGTAAAATTCGTTCCATCTCTAAATTTCTTTGTCCCAAAGCACTTACTATATTGATTCACTCTTTGGTGATGTCTAAAATTGATTATTGCAATTCTTTATTCAAAGGAATTGCATTATATGAAATAAAACGACTACAAATTATACAAAATACAGCTATAAAATTAATAACTAAGTCTAAAAAATTTGATCATGTAACACCTCTCCTCAAAAAGGCTCATTGGCTCCCTGTTATTCATAGAATCACTTATAAGTTATGCATAATTATTTTTAAAACTCTGAACAATAAGACCCCTGCATTTTTATTTAGGTTACTTATTCCATATTCTGCAAAGAGAACTCTACGATCTAGCGAACAAAATCTGCTATCTATTCCTTCATTAAAAATTATTAATACGAGGAGACAATTTATTTTTTCATGTACAGCACCGCAGACATGGAATGCCCTCCCTATTTTTTTTTACGGGAGGAGAAAGAGTTTGGAAAATTTAAAACTGAGTTAAAAACCTTCCTTTTTAAAGATGCCTTTACAACATAATTTTATTATTGGAGTATCATATTTTACTTTGTTATACCTGTGTTACCTATTTCCCTTTTGTATTTTCCCTCAATGTTTCTTCTTTACTTTAGGAATTGTATTTCATCCCTCCTTACCCTATGTTTAGTAATGTTAAAATTAAGAGTAATTTACCATTATTTAAGTATTTGTACGTATTGTATTGTTCTCTAATAATTGTAAATTTTAAAGTGTACATCGCTTAAAATGTTTGATTAAGCGATTGATCAAGTCACCTAATAAACTTGAAACTTGAAACTTGATACATAAAACCTTAGCTTCCGGTCTACCTGATTTCATCAACAGGTTATTAATCTCCCACAATCTGCATCGCACATTACATTCTTCTTATCAAAACCTATTATCCATTCCCTCTTTAAGACACCTTGGCACCGTGCATACTAATAAAGTTCATCACTTGATAAATTTAAAACTAGCTTGAAGGCCTTTCTTTTTAAAGACGCATTTGGAGTATAATAGTCCTTTTAAGGACTGTAATGGGACTTTGCTCCTTGCTTTTCTTATTCATTTTAATCTTTTCTACAAAGTGCTAGATTATTTATTTTTTGTTTCCTCCCTTTTGTTTTCATCCTTCTCTCTTTCTTTTTCATTATAATTTGTTTTGCTTTGTTTTTAAATATATGCCTTTCTGACTGTCTGTTTTAATAATTACACAAATGTATTTCTACCCTTTTTCATTTTGTTTCGGTAAGTTCCCCAAACAAACCTGAAACCTAAAACGGAATTTATTTTTTATTTTTTTCTTTTCTTTCCGGCGACACAGCACAAGAAACGGCAGAAATTTAAACCTATAAGCAGTGCAAACATATACGGGAAAGACAAGCTGCTGAAAAGTTCTCAGCCGGCCTACAAACAGTGCTGAGAACTAGTCAGCCTGCTTGTCACTACAACAAAGAGAGAAGGAGGGGCTGTCCTCCTCCTCTTCCCGCCAAAGACTGCCACAGAATCAGAATCAGATCTCCGACTCCAACTCAACCACTTCACCCATACCACACATCCACAACCTGGTTAAGCCCTACAGGGTTCACCACTTTCACCTATTCAACATTTACATATCCTCTCTAGGACACCCACTGCAAAAACCAAACCTGATCTATTACATATATGCAGACGACATCTCCATCCTAATCCCAGTGAATAGCATAACCAATGAAACCTCAAAATACATTACTCATATAATGACCGAAATAGAACATTGGACAAGCAACTTCAAACTGAAACTTAACACAGAAAAAACAAAAATCTTCCTTGCAAGCCCAACGGATAAAATTACCAATTCAACGCTACATATAAAAGACCATGATTACCCAATTACCAACACAATAAAAATATTGGGAGTCACATTGGACACACACACCTCACTATGATTGAACACACGAATATTGTGGCAACAAAATGTTTCACGATGCTATGGAGATTAAAGACCATCAAAAAATACTTCGACCCACTATCGTTTAGATTACTAGTGCAATCACTAGTGCTTTCTACCCTGGACTATTGTAATATCGTTTATTTGGGTATCATTCAGAACTCAGCTGTCCGCTTGATATATGGATTAAAAAAGAATGACCATGTCACCCCCACCACAAACCACTGCACTGGCTGTCAGTTGAGGCAAGAATATTATTCAAGTTCTCCTGCATATGTTTCAAGCTAGTTTGGGGACTAGCATCTATGTATCTACAAACCCACTCTGCAATCCACAACCCAACAAGACAAACCAGAAACAGCTATCTTTTTTTTTTTTGCATACCCAAGCATAACCAATTGTAAATACAAAACCTTTCTGGACAGAACCTTCATGCTCCAAGCAGATAAACAACAACATTGGCTAGACAGTCACATTAATAAAGCCGAACTGACCTACAATGCCTTTTAGAAAACTCATAAAAACTACCCTATTGGACAGATACATCACCTAAACAGAACCTCACCAAGCACTCTTTCTTTTCACAATGCTCTCTGAAATCCTAATTCGTGCTGTTTCTGAATCTCTAAACAAACTGTACATTGTAATTTTTTCCCTTTTTTTTTTTTTTTTTCAGGAAAGCTGTGATTTTTTTTTACAGGTCAGCTCCGAAATTCTTAGCAAACATTATATTTTGTAATTTTGATTCCTAATAGTCTCTGTACTCTGTACTCCCTCCACATATTGTAAATCGCTGAATGTTCAGCTCTCTTAAATGTAAACCGCCTAGAAGTCGCAAGATTGTGGCGGTATAGAAGAATAAAGTTATTACCATTATTATTATTATTACTGAAGCAAACAAAGTCTCATCTGTCTAGGAGGTGGAGAATCCTAAGTGCCTTTATGACCCATTAGAAAACAATATCACAATGCAGGAATTTTTTCAATAAAAAACAATATAACAATGCAGAAATTTTCGCTTACCTTACCTTATAAGCGAGGTACATTAATAATATACAATATACAGTGGTGCCTCACACAACGAACTTAATTCGTTCCAGGAGCAAGTTTGTTATGCGAAAAGTTCGTTATGTGAAACGCGTTAAGCGCAGTGACTAACGACTGCCTGCAGTGCCTGCGCGGAAGGATGCAATACATCGGCAGCGATCGTGGAAGCTCGGGTGACTTCGTTGTGTGAAACGAAGTTCGTTGTATGAATCATGACATGAAGTTCGTTGTGTGCAGCGTTCACTGTGCGAGGCGTCCTTTATGCGAGGCACCACTGTAATCTTATACTCTATAAAATCTTATCTAAGCGATAGAAGAGAAAAGCGCATGCAAAGAATGGTACAGATGACAGAATGTGCAGACGTTTCTATAACTCCACAATAGAGACTTTCCAAAAGTCTTCACTTAATTTCATTCTTCCCGAAAGAATGGCAGCTGCTTATTTTCGCGGCGGGAATTTACCGAAAACTCCACATTAATATTTGTCCTTGCCAAAAGGACAGTAACCGCGGCGGGTTTACCAAAAACCCTACAATTTAAATAAAGGGTTGGAACATGATGCCAATACCTGTGAGTATTAAAGAACAGAATTCAAAATTCAGAAATACTCACAAAATATTGGTAATGTCAAGTCCATCACGGACGTAGCCCCCAAATTGAAACGAACAAGATCCGTTTCTTGGTCCCGAAATCGTTCTGCAAAACATTCTATCATCTATTACAGACGTCCGGAGGCAATTTCCTTAGGTAAGAAGGATTCACAGAAGGCCCAAAGAAATTACCTGTTTTATTTCCAGAATACATTCAGTTATATATCCTTTCACATGGGTCAGTGGTAACCATCACAGGAAAAGGGGGATGGACAAGAGAGGGGAGGGGGGTGCGTGAGCAGGATATGTACTTCATTGTTTAAATCTTAAAGGTGTTAAGAGCTGTGGGGGGTTGAGCCTTCATGTCTCAGACAACTAACCTAGTTAACATAAATTAAATGACCTCTTCCCAAACCATTAAGAGAGTAAACACCCAACATTCTACATTTGATTACTTCCAGCATGGACAGAGACAGAAAACTTAAAATGTGTCCTTTCATAGACAGAGACAGAAAACCTATCCTTTCCTTTCAGTGTCTATGAAAATTTTGGGTGAATGGGTTTCGGACCGGGATCCTTCTTATTGAGCTTGGCGTAACCGTTTCCATGCTTTGACGTTGCTTGAGAGGGGTCGGGTGCGTCATTCCTTGCGACAATCTAATTTTTTTTTTTTTTTTGCAGGTTTGGGGTCCTTATATATACTCCTTGTCTCATAGAACCTGTAGTATGATCCTTAATGCCTTACCTGTTTAATTTACATTGAGCGGTGATGGGTTGACAGCCTTGGGGTGGACTTTCCCCAGCCTGATTTGAGAAACCACAACTTTTTTTATTTAATTTTTTTTTGTTTTGTTTTGTGTAGGGGTGCTGAGGATCTTTGGGTGGGGGGGGGGAGGTCCTCTGCATTGATTTTTGGGGCACAGAGTTCAGGGTCCTGAATGTTACGCTTTCCTTTTGGTTTTGTTCTGACCTCCTCAGTTAGGTTGTTTGGGGCTGCTTACTTTCTCTTTTCTTGTAGTGTGGGGTAGGGGATGGGGGTATAGGGGGGTGGGGTGGGGGTGGGTTGTTGGGAGTGGGGGATACTTGCTGTATACTCTTTGAGCAACTGTATATTCTGTATTCATTGCCCTTTTGTTTTGGTGTGTTCAATAAAAAAATTGTTTCACGGTAAAAATTCCCTTCATAAATAAATACTAGAATAGATGACATTTACATTGCTTATGCAAGAGTCTGTCAATGTTATGAGCGTCTGTGTGCATAAGGATACAACCACTGAATTACTGACGTCGGCTGGTGCCAGACTCCTGGCAGTGCTGACAGGAAACTTCTTCTGAAGAATCCACATGAAAATGCACTGAAGAGGAAAAAAGCAAGGGAATAAGAAATTGGAAAGGCCGAGGTTCCAACATTGCGAAAATCACAGAAGGATGTCGGTGAAGACAAGTTCCACAATGAAACAACCACTTGGAGGAAAATTGAGCAGGAAAAACCTGCACAGAACAAGAGCCATGAAGTGGGGAGAAAACAATATGGCGATCCATAAGGCCCTACCAAGCCAAACCGATGAGGTAAAAGAAAAAAAATAAACTATAAATATTTAGGGGTTTTTTTGTGGGTTTGTTTTTTTTACTGATTTAACTTGTTTGGTCCTTGAAAGCTAAAGGCAAGTAATTTTATTTTAATATTTATGCAGTAGTTATCCTAACTTGAGCAACAAAGCAATCAAGGTTTTTGTTACCATTTGGATCTTCTTATCTTTACGAACCTGGATTTTCAGCTGACAGAAATTAAATTGAAAAAAGAGAACAACTGCAGATGGTGGATAATGAAATGAGTGTTTGCTTGTCAACTATCGAGCCGCATTTTAATTTCACTCAAAAACAAGCTAATCCATCGCAATGATTAGCAATTTTATTCTATCTACTTTAGTTTCACCGTTGTCACAATTACCCATACATAGCTTAAAGAACTTTAAATAAAATAACTATCAAATTTCAATTTTTTGTTGGTTTAGCAATTTTATAATTTCAATTATAATATGCCAGGAAAAACAATTGCTCCATTTAGTGTGCCAGGGTTAAAAAAATTTGAGAGACTGCTGTAGAGGCTTGTCCAGCAACATAGAAAGAAGTAAGGCCTCCGGGGTTGCATGTTTTCTGTGTCCATGATAAACATTTATTCTCTCCTTTCTTAAATTCAACAATTCTATATGGTATTTGATAGCTTACAAATGTGTCAGAAGACAAATAATTTTATAGGAGTTGAAATTAACAAGTGTGATAGAACACATTATGTTTTAAAGGAAATGATAGTCAATGTTAGATGAGAGAAGGCTTTATTGATCAAATCCTGTCATCTATCAAGAATATATGGTCTTAACAATGATTCCCAACCAAGTTAAATACTGAGAAGCAGACCCCGGCATCAAGCCCACAATCACATCAAGGTTGAATTATATTCCAGATAATATTACAAACCACTTAGCCTTTATTCTTTTGAGATATGATTTCACCTGGGACTGCCTGATGTAATTACTACCTTAAATTTTAGTTTGTTATTCTCCAATGTGTTAAGACACATCAACTTAAATTGGAAGAGAATTTGCTTTGTTTTCCTTGGATTAAAGGCAAGGAATAGAGGGCATAATGAAAAGCAATACTTTTGTATGTATGAAAGAGTTATAATTCCAGTTCAGAGCACAGTGGAAGATTATTTTAGAGTGAAGATGAAATGGATGTAGAATTTTATTTTGTGACGGGGGCATTACTTTTCAGATTAAATTTGAAGGTGAGAAGAAGTGCAAGTGAAATTGGAGTGAAAAACAAGATTCCAATGAAAATGGACAGTTGCTGAACAGTTTCCCTCATGAAATACTAATGGTTCCTAAGGAGGGCCACTGCATCTGCCTCTTCTGATTTCTTTTGACTTTGCTTGTTTTTTTCTTTTGACTTTCAACAACTGTAAAAGAAAGCCTTTTACAGGTCAGGAGACATAAAGGGAGTAATTTAAGAATGCTTCACCCCCCCCCCACACACACACATATAAAGACTGAAAATCACTCACAAAATTGGCACGCAGTATACAAACGTAAAAAGTAGGCACAGTACAAGACGGTACCTATTGCGATCAGCACAAAACCATTCCTAAGGCAAAGTTGCAACCTATTCTTATACAAGCACAAAGTATATGCATGAATCTAATCTAAACTTTCTGGGGAGCAGGTGTGAAAGAGTTATGACAGCCCGCTTTAGAAAAGGCATAGTTTGCCTATGTAAAGCAGGTGCCTTCTTGAAATTCAGATGACCCTGTATTAAAATTCCCCCGTGATCTAGAAACAGGGACGAAGTGTGAGATAATAAAGTTTGCGGACGACACCAAACTATTTAGTGGAGCTCGGACTAAAGAGGACTGCGAAGAATTGCAAAGGGACTTGAACAAACTAGGGGAATGGGCGACGAGATGGCAAATGAAGTTCAATGTTGAGAAATGTAAAAGTATTACATGTGGGAAGCAGAAACCCGAGGTACAACTATACGATGGGAGGGATGTTATTGAATGAGAGTACCCAAGAAAGGGACTTGGGGATAATGGTGGACATGACAATGAAGCCGATGGCACAGTGCGCAGCGGCCGCTAAGAGAGCGAATAGAATGCTAGATATAATCAAGAAGGGTATTACAACCAGAACAAAAGAAGTTATCCTGCCGTTGTATCGGGCGATGGTGCGTCCACATCTGGAGTATTGTATCCAATATTGGTCGCCATACCTTAAGAAGGATATGGCGATACTCGAGAGGGTTCAGAGGAGAGCGACTCGTTTGATAAAAGGTATGGAAAACCTTTCATATGCTGAGAGATTGGAGAAACTGGGTCTCTTTTCCCTGGATAAGAGAAGACTTAGAGGGGGTATAATAGAGATTTACAAGATCATGAAGGGCATAGAGAGAGTAGAGAGGGACAGATTCTTCCAACTTTCAAAACATAAAAGAACAAGAGAGCATTCAGAAAAGTTGAAAGGGGACAGATTCAAAACGAATGCTAGGAAGTTCTTCTTTACCCAACGTGTGGTGGACACCTGGAATGCGCTTCCAGAGGACGTAATAGGGCAGAGTACGGTATTGGGGTTTAAGAAAGGATTGGACAATTTCCTGCTGGAAAAGGGGATAGAGGAGTATAGATAGAGGTCTACTGCACAGGTCCTGGACCTGTTGGGCCGCCATGTCAGCAGACTGCTGGGCACGATGGACCGTGAGTCTGACCCAGCTGAGGCAATGCGTATGTTCTTATGTTCACAGTAGTAGAACTTTAACCCTGCTTGTGTAATTACTGCTTTAACATCGAGTCTAAACCACTGCTTAGCCTCAGAGCCCGCAAACCTTTCAACCTCCCGGTTCTGCAGCTTTTTTGTGCAGAAAGCATTCGTTTTTCCATCGGCAATGATGCTCGGGTGCAAGCTTAGACCACATGGTGCAACAAATGGGTTATTACGAAATAATCACTCTCAAGTATTCACAATGACGTGTTTTAGACTGCGCGCAACTGTTAGTGAATTTTATGTTCAGAAAAATGGAGGCAATAACAGGGGGGAAGAACCCCAACACTACTACCTCACCGCCCAATCATCGCATATTCAAAAACTTGTTATTGTCTAAATTATTTGCATTTTGTGCCACTAAGGCTATGCTTTTTGCTCTTGCAAGTTACAAGATAAGCTTGCCTTCAGATTTAAAACATAAATTATAAGAGCAAAAAGCATAACCTTAGTGGCACAAAATGCAAATAATTTAGACATCTGCATTCTTACATTTTTGCATTCTGTGAGCATAAAATTCACTAACAGTTGTACGCAGTCTAAAAACATGTCATTGTGAATACTTGAGAGTGATTATTTCATTGAATTTAGGATACTCCTTTTAATCACTCGACTCTCGGAAGTTTTGGAGAGTGGTTTTTTTCCCCCCCCTACTTTGGTTCATTTGACCGAGTCCCCAGGCCGCCTCCCCAAACTTCAACGGCACTTACCGCGGTTCAGGGGGCTCTTGTCTTCCAGGGCCACCAGCTGCACATACGCGGTCCAGAGGCAAACCAGCAGGAAGCCGACGGCCACCAGCAGCCGGAACCGCCTCTTCAGCGCCTTGAAGGGCAGTGGGGGGCGCCACCTGCCGCCCGCCCACTGCCCCCGTCTCCGTGGCAGCTTCAGGGCTGCCGGCTCCTCGCGCACAGAGCGCTGCGCATCCTGCGCTCGCGGCCGTACATCCTCTCACAGCTCCCTTCCCTCACCTGCCGCCTGCTCTGCCAGCCCCTCCCCTCCCGCCCTTCAGCACTTGTATGCTCCTCCCCCCTGGCGTTCCCACCCCTAGGGAGAGACTTCACAGGATAACTCCCAACCCGCGGTTGCCCCCCCCCCCCATCAACAGCGCGCTCCCGTCCCTGCGCGCGCGCACTTTGCTTCTGGGCTAAGTTGGGACGGAACCCGGTCTTGCTTTTTCTTCCTAGGCAGAGAAGATCCAGGATCCTCTGATGAGGAACTAAAAATAAATGGCTCATTCTATTCCCCTGCCTCTCCCTCACTTTTTATCTCCTCTCCCACTCTCCCTTTGTCACCCTGCTTCTTTTTTTTGCAATTCTTTATTCAATTTTTAAACTACAGAAGTGCACAAAAATAATACATTTACATAGAATCTATAATAATAAAATGGTAAGCGCGCATACGCACTCTCACCGCGTGTTCCCTGAGATCTGATCTGTCGGGATGTGCCGGCAAGAGTGCGCATGGGCGCTTACTACGTCACTGGAGGTGGAAAAGACAGCAGACTTCCCCCCTCCCATCAGAGCAGGCCGTGACAGCGGCGGAGACCCTCCTCGCCATTTTTTAACTCAAAGCCACTTCCACAGCTCCTCTCTTGAACCACACCAGGCAGGGATCGAGAGAGGCGCCGCGGCCTCGGCTTTGAACTAAAAATGAACTTTGTCATCCGGAGCCGGTAAATAGGACATCGGGAAAGCTGAGTATCTTTTACTTTCGCCCACATCTCCATTTCTTTTCTACTCCCCAGTTTTCAAGGCCCCTCTCTCATACTTAAAATATATTTACAGAGCTGGGGGGGGAAGCGCGAGGCTGCAGCGGCCTTCCTCCCCCGGCTCTCCCACGGTGCGGCTGAGTGCTTTTGGCTGATGAGCCTCTTCCAAGACTACGCCGCTGCAGTGAGGGGAACCGCCATGGCACCTTCAAAAGAGAATGCTGCTGCATAGGGGCAGGGAGAGAGACAGATAGAAAGAAAGACAAATAGTGGGAGGGAGACAGAAAGAAAAGAAGAAAGAGGGGCAGGGAGAGAGACAGAAATAAAGACAGACAGACATATTTTCTAGCACCCGTTAATGTAACAGGCTTAAAGACTAGTATTAAAATAAAACACATTAAACTTACAAAAAATTATTAAAAGGCAAATTATTCCCCCCCTCCACCCTTCCACCTATTAATCCACAAATAGATACCGTCAAGAAAAATCAATATATACCCCTTAAACCAGGGGTGTCCAACCTTTTGGCTTCCCTGGGCCGCATTGACCAAAAAAAATGTTTCTGGGGCCGCACAAATGCTGCAGCAAGACATAGGAGGGAGCCAGCAAGATGATAAACATCTGGGGTAAGCAGAGGAAAACACTGCATCGCCCTCGACCGGGGCCGCACAAAATACTTCACGGGGCTGCATGCGGACCTCGGGCTGCAGGTTGGACACCCTTGCCTTAAACCAATTCCAAAACTACCCCCATCCTGGATGTTTATGTTTAAAGGGACATCTAAAAAGATCAATCTTAACAATATTTAGTTAACGGTTCCCAGACATCCATAAATTTTTTGTAATTTCCCTGCTGAATGACCATAAACCGCTCCATTTTAAAAATGAAACAAACAAATTCCCCCCAAAATGGGTCGGTCAATTCAGCCAGCCGTAAAACAATCAGAGCGCAATATTCCTCTTGCCTTGCAGGACATGCTTTCATAGAGCAGGTTTTGCTGCTGGCTTCGTTTTTTTTTAAGGGCACGCCCTTTATCTTTATGTTTTATGTTTATTTTATGTTTATTTTATTAATTTGATGAATCGCCTATCCATAATTTACTAAGCGAGTTACAATAAGATATATAAACATATTAAAAAACATACAAATAATATTATATAAGGTAAAAAACAGACTCATAAACAGACGAAACAAGAATACAAAAGGATAAAAGGGGAAAAGTTACATAGTAAATGTTTTGAAAAGAAGAAAAGGGAACATTCAAGGAAAAGACATAAGGAGGGATGACTTAGCTACACTATTTTATTTCCACTGCACTCATTAAGTTGTAGTTTGGCTGTACTCTGGAAAATAAATAAGGAAACCAAAATTACATTGTACAACCACATTACACTCTGATTAGGAATAATCATATATTAAAATGCAAGTACAGTACGTGCAATCAACAATTTAATTTTTTAAATTTCAGCTCCATACAACAATCTCCAACCTTAAATATTCTATGTATGAATATCACAACAAAGAAACAGTAAGATAACTCACATTTGAACAATAATTGTTTGTAACAATGCCTCGACCAAGTATAAAAACTTAACAAAGCTCTCCAAATCACTGTATCACTATAACCTAGCACAAAAAAACACCCTGTCATTTTATGTATCTTAAGGAAAACTAGCCATCCTGTACTTTATAATTCTGCAGTTATTCATAGGGGAATTCATTTTATAATAAGATCCCCAGGGAAACATCAAAGCAGAATTCCTTTTCAGTTGGAAAGGCCAAACAAATTAACCTCCACTCCCCCACTTCAGTTTCCCAAGTTACTACTGTAATGTTGTGTGGAACAAGTTTTTCAAGTTTATTAGGTTTTTATATACCGCCTATAAAGGTTATCTAAGCGGTTTTACAATCAGGTACTCAAGCATTTTCCCCTATCTGTCCCGGTGGGCTCACAATCTATCTAACGTACCTGGGACTATGGAGGACTGAGTGACTTGCCCAGGTCACAAGGAGCAGCGCAGGGTTTGAACCCACAACCCCAGGGTGCTGAGGCTGTAGCCCTCCAACCACTGCGCCACAAAAAAAGGTTGGTTGGCCCATGGCCCCAGTGGTTCACTTCATTCCATTGCCTATGGGTGATATTCAAAAGGGTGCTATTTTAAGCTTGTTTTATAAAGGCAATTTAGGTACATATGTGCCTTTAAATAAACAGACACCCGGAACCAGCCCCAATCATGAAAAAATGCACACAGACAAATTTACATCAGGCCCTACAACTGTACTCCTGGTAATATCAAGATGTACTCTGCAGTAAAACTGCGCATGATCATTTGCACATACACTTCCCTCTCCATATTTGCAGGAGTTAGGGTCAAAGATGGCCCACAAACACCAAAAAAATTAGAATAACTTTTTGCTATCATATTCGCTGGGTTTGTGGTATAGCCTTCATACATACCAAAAAATTGCAAATAAAACTTATCATTGGTATTCTCGATTGTTTTTTAAAAACAAGTTATGTACACTTTAGCAGTATAATTAAAGTATTTCACACCAGTGTTTCTCAACTTCTTCAAGCAAAGTACCCTCTAAGCCAGTGGTCTCAAACTCAAACCCTTTGCAGGGCCGCATTTTGGATTTGGAGGTACTTGGAGGGCCTCAGAAAAAATAGTTAATGTCTTATTACAGAAATGACAACTTTACACGAGGTAAAATTCGTTATAGTTTTTCACTTTCTGCATGTTGCACTGCTTTCAGCTGTGTATAGCTGAAATTATCAGAAGCAATTAAGGAAAGATTTATAAACTATAGAGTTTTACGGTGACGAGACAAATGCGCGCCGACAAACAAGCGCTGACAATTCAGCGCGCCGCAGGAAAACCTTCTTTTAAAGGGCTCAGAGTTTTACGGTTACGAGACAAACGAGCGCCGACAATTCAGCGCAAGACTTCAGCGTGCCACAGGAAAACCTTCTTTTAAAGGGCTCAGACGGGGGTATGTGTAGGGGGAATCCTCCCACTCTACTTAATAGGGATCACGCTGCTTTGCGGTGCCGTGTTGGGGGAGTGTAAAAGTTAAGTTTTCAGTATAATGTGGGGTTACAACCCCCTAAACCCCCCCCCAATGCCAGCGCAATCCCTATTAAGTACAGTGGGAGATTCCCTACCTACACCCCCGTCGGAGCCCTTTAAAAGAAGGTTTTCCTGCGGCGCGCTGAAGTCTTGCGCTGAATCGTCGGCGCGCGTTTGTCTCGTGTGCTTAAAGACTATGAACTGTACAGATGCAGGAAAGCACTTGTGTGAGGTTACAGCAGTGAGGCAGGCAACGTTCCAGAACAATGGTAACATAACGAGGGCCTCAAAATAGTACCTGGCGGGCCGCATGTGGCCCCCGGACCGCAAGTTTGAGACCACTGCTCTAAGCTAAGCCTAACAAATACCAACAGAGTACCCCGCCCAAGCTCCACCCCTGACTCCACCCCCATAATAACAGTATTAATTGAATGCAATTTCTTCCATCCATTTTTCATATACACACAAGTAGTATAATGGGTACACCTGTCAAAATGATTGACAGCTGTCAAAGATAAGGATTGAACAATCAGCATTCACTTCTGGGCTAAGCCACGCCCACTCTCCACCCACACCATGCCCATGCCCCGCCGAAACCCTGCCCATTTTTACCCAAACCCCATCCATACTATGCCCACTTTTCCCTTTGCCTCACCCACACCACCCATGCCCCACCCACGCCCCCTCCCATAGGAACGAATGATGGTGGCCCCACCCATGCCCCACCCCATGCCACATCAGCAGAAATGCACTTTCTGATGATTTTTGACCCCAAAAATATGCTTCCTAATGACGTCAGCAGAAATTGGAGTGCCTGCGCTACCAGAAGTGCACATTCTGATGACGTAGGCGGAAACAGGGTAAATGAAGCACCAAAAATGCGCTTTTCTGACCACGTCTGTAGGGGTGTTTCCTTATTTGCACCTGAAGGTTAGGCCTCTCTGACATCATCAAGCCTGAACCATTGTCTGCAAGAAATCTTTCCAGCATGAACTTTGCAAGAAGAGAGAAAGAAGAACACATCTTTGCTGTTTCTGCCTGATGCATTCTGGGTATGTGCCAGAATGGTATTCTAGTCAAGGATATTCATCTATGTCTTCATAATTAGACTGTGTGATTCTTGGGGGAGTTATACTTCTATCCTGTTCTTATCTGTCTAATGGCGCCGGTGTCTCCCAGCCTGTATGAGACCTTACACAGAAAGGCTATTCATCTAAGATCTGTTTCTGGATTGGTCTAAGGAAGTCATCTGACAAGGTCCAAGTGAAAAGTTGCTAATTATAATTACCAGGATGCGAGGAAGCTCACATCTTACCACAGGTGTCCTGCACGCATCGCTTTCTTAATAATTAGACCTGAACAGTTACCTCGTGTGACTCTCTGCTGAGAGAGAGTGAATCGGACCTTAAACAGCTCTGAATTCCATCACTTCAAGGAAACTTGGCTGCCAATAAATTATAGCTGTACCAGTGGCTGACGAACACTCATTCCTGTAACCAAAGGATTTTCTACGTCTACTAAGCTAAAAAGAAACGATTTCCATTTCACCTAAGTTTCGGCGGAGGCCTTACTGAATGGTGAGAATAAGGAATTTATTATCTTATCAGCTGGGGTTAGATAAGTGCATCCGATTGTGATATAGGATAAGGTTTGTAAAGCTACCTTGGTGATAACTGTAATCATTTGCTGCTAATCAGAGATTATTATTATTATAAGGAATTGTTTAGTGTGTGTAAGAATTAGTTTACTTAGTTATCTAACAAGTGCATTGTGATAATTATGTACTGAGTTTCATTTATGTAATCAGATATTCTGTGAACAATATTTAGATATTACAGCTGGCTTGTGAATTATATTTTTCTATTTTCATAATAAAAGTATTTCTCATTAGCCTGGGTTTTGTGTCGTATAAATAGACAAAAAAATTTGGACCTGGCAGAGTTTATGGTTTTCCCTAGACACATCTATCAGACACGTAATTTGTTTATGTAACTGATTAGTGTACCATAAATCTTGCTACACGTCAGCGGAAACAGGATAAATGAAGCGCCGGAAATGCGCTTTTCTGATGTTAGTGGAAACAGATTTTAGCCGAACCCCCGGAAATGATGTGGCCAGAAAAAAAAAAGTGTGTCTTTATTTTAACAGCTTTTTAGTTAAAAGACAGGTTTTAAGATCTCATGGTTAGAGCAATGAACAAATAGATCACAAAAGAGAAAAGATATTTACAGCTGCTTTTTTTTCTTTCCTGTTTTTTTTAAAAACAGACCTCAGGTTTTAAGAGCACTGCACAACCAACTCAGAAGAGAAAAAAAGACATTTACAGCTGCTTTTTTCTTTCCTGGTTTTCAACAGACAGTAGGAAACCTTAGTTAATGGCTGTGAGGATAGGCAACACCCAGATTGTCATGGTGACGGCTGATAAGCTGATTATCATAAAGGTTCTTGCAGCCCCCCTGATAAAGCCAAGGGGAGAGGGTGAGGTGTGTTTAAACCTGTCTGAATATGTCCCAGCCCCCTGGTGTTGTCAGTGACATATGCCTTAGATCAGTGTTCTTCAACCTTTTTACACCTATGGACCAGCGGAAATAAAATAATTATTTCGTGGACCGGCAAACTACTAAGACTGAAATTTTTTTAAAAAACCATCGCCGCCCCGTCCCTGCGAGCTCAGTCCCACAAACCATCTGATCCCATCCGCACAAGCCTCAAATAGTTATGATTTTATATTGAACATATTTTATTAAAGTATAAAAAGAAATAATATTCTATACAATTGTCATTTTATAAATACAAATAATACAGGGCAAAGATCAACAAAATCCATCTCCCCTCCCCTTCACATATATCCCCTCAACTATCGAGAAAACTGAATAAGCCAAATTATTACAGAATGCTACACAAATATCATGTAACAGAATACCACAGTCACACATGACAGGAATGGTGTTAGGGGAGTGGAACTATGGCAACTGCCCCCTGGTTAGAGAGAGCCCTAAGCCAGCTGGAAGCTAAAGAAGCACTGCCTGGGCTTTGCACTCCCCAGTTATGTCTAGCAAGATACATATTTCAAATCTGATATAGTTGAATCACAAGATAGAAATAAAATAATTTTTTCTACCTTTTGTCGTCTCTGGTTTCTGCTTTCATTGCCTTTTCACTCTCTTCCATCCAGCGTCTGCCCTAAGAACATAAGAATTGACACTGCTGGGTCAGACCAGTGGTCCATCATGCCCAGCAGTCCGTTCACGCGGCGGCCCTCTGGTCTAAGAACAGCACCCTAACTGAGACTAACCATACCAGCGCACGTTCTTGTTCAGCAGGAACTTATCTAACTTTGTCTTGAATCCTTGGAGGGTGCTTTCCCCTATAACAGCCTCTGGAAGAGCGTTCCAGCTTTCTACCACTCTCTGGGTAAAGAAGAAATTCCTTACGTTTGTACGGAATCTATCCCCTTTTAACTTTAGAGAGTGCCCTCTCGTTCTCTCTACCTTGGAGAGGGTGAATAACCTGTCTTTATCTACCAAGTCTATTCCCTTCAGTATCTTGAATGTTTCGATCATGTCCCCTCTTAATCTCCTCTGTTCGAGGGAGAAGAGACCCAGTTTCTCTAATCTTTCGCTGTACGGCAGCTCCTCCAACCCTTTAACCATCTTAGTCGCTCTTCTCTGGACCCTTTCGAGTAGTACCATGTCCTTCTTCATGTACGGTGACCAGTGCTGGATGCAGTACTCCAGGTGAGGGCGTACCATGGCCCGGTACAGCAGCATGATAACCTTCTCTGTCTCTTCAGTCCAGCATCTGCTCCTTCCATTCACTGTCTGTCTTTCCCTGTCATCTCTCCTCCTGCCCCCCCCCCCCAATTTGGTCTGGCATCCATCATCTTCCTTCTGTTTCCCTCATGGTCTGGCATTTCTGTCCTTCCCTCCCCCCTGTGGTTTTTAGCATCTCTCTCTTCTCATATCCTCCACTCAGATCTGATATCGTTGTCTGCTCTCTCTTCCCTTTTCTTCTCTAGTCTTCCTTCTCTATTTTCTGCCTCTATTTAAATTAAATTCTTTCTTACTATTTAGTCCTGTTTCCCTCTTTTCACTATGTCTACCCACAGCTTGTCACCCCTTTTTTTCCCTCACCCCTCCATTATCTTACTATTTTCTTCCCCCTTTATTTATCTCCTCCTTCCATCCAGTATGTGTTTTTTCCCCACTTCCATTCAGCATCTGCTCTCCCCTCTCAACTGCCTTCTGCTCTCTCTCCCTTCTTCTCACTTCCATCATCTGTCTCCTTCTCTCTCTTCCACCCCCCCAACTTCCATCATCTGCCCCCCTTCCCCTCACCTTTGCGGGTCACTTTCTTTCCCCTGAGGGTGGCTCATGTCAGAGGGGAAGCTTTGGCTGAGCAGAACCGCTTGTAAGGAACAGTGGAACTTACTTGATGTCGATGCTGGGGCCCGTTGCCGTTTGAAGAAAAAAAGTGGTGAAAAGGGACCTGCAAAGGTGAGAGGAAGGGAAACCTCCAGGACAGCTGCTCTTTGCCCTCCTTCAGCGGCCCAAGAATCTTTAGACAAGCAGCAGCTCTGTGTGCTTTTAACTTTGGCACAGAGCTGCCCCTAAGCAGTAGTTTAGCGCGGTTTCATGAGGTTTGATGGGCCGCCGTGGGAGCGGACCGCTGGGCGCGATGGACCTCTGGTCTGATCCAGTGGAGGCAACTTCTTATGTTCTTATTTAATTTAGGGCCTACACTTGAAAAACTTCAAACAGACAAGGGTAAAGAATTTTTAAATAAGTCTCTGAAGAATTTATTCGCCATATTGTGACCCATAATGATGTTAAAGCAGCTGTAGTGGAAAGATTTAACAGGACTTTAAAATCCAAAATATGGCACTATTTGACATCTTACAACCCCTTTACTTATCAAGACATGCTGCAGGCTATAGTGCAACAGCTATAATTATAGTTTTCACAGAACGATACAGGCGAGGCCTGTAGATGTGATACCCTCAAACTCTTTACAGATTTGGAAAACAGTGTACGACAGTAACATTAAACGTGACCCCATCAAGGATCTCTTAAAGAAAGGAGACCATCTGAGGCTGTCAAAAGTTAAAAGAAAATTTGAGAAAGGTTACGAGCAAACATGGATGGATGAGATATTTATAATAAAAGATGTTTTAAACAGGGGTCAGAGAACAACACACAGGATCATGATAGTGAAGCTTTACAAGATTATTTTTATCCTGAAGAATTACTAAAAGTCAAGCCACTACAGGACAGAATATACCGTATCTAAAAGGTTCTAAACGTAAAAGGAGGGGATGAGAACAAAGTTTGTTTCGTGAAATGGAAAAGGGGGGGTGGGGAGTGGGGCCTGATAAAGCCAGGGATGTTTAAACATGGAAAAAAAACAAAAAAAAAACCCTGTCTGAACATGTCCCGGCACCCTGGTGTTGTCATAGTGACGTATGCCTTAGCTCTTTAACAAATAGCTGTTAACATCAGAAATAAAAGTTCTCAAACCGTCAAACAAAATGACTGCCACGAAGGCATGTAGCTTGAGTTACTTTCTTAAAGACCGTGATGTAGAAAAAGAGGGTTACCAGATGACAGAAAAACTGTACAAATCAGCCAAAGAAAGCATGGACTCCTTTAATACACAGATAACTGAAAAAAAGGTCTACCAAGAGGTCTCGAACTTTCTTAAAGACTATAATGCAGAGAAAGAGCGTTACCCACTGGCTGAAAAACCGATTGATGCGACAGCAGTTACTGGGGAGCATACGCACGAATGAACAGATTCTGAAATTGAAGAGTTTCCAGACACCCAAAAGCTATATGATTCGGACACAGAAAATGAAGGTGCAGGCTATGAACTACCAGAGGATAATACTTCGGATTGTGAGCCTGCCGGTGCCGGGTTTTGCAAATGGCCACCGACCAGTGCTCAACAAACACCGAAATCGACGTGCCTTCAAAAGAAGTTGAAGGTCCTGCTGGTCTTAAGAGTAAAATAAAGCAAAAGGTCAGGAACAATAAAGCTTTTCAATAAACTTGAGTCCAACTTTATTTTCCCAAGTAGCACCTGCTACAGTTTAGTCTTTGAATTCAAATAAACAGAAAATCCGGGCTTCTAAAACATAGCCCACACCTTCCTTGCCAGTACAAGCAGGTAAGTTATCAAATAGTTCGTAGTAGCACTGCCCTATCAGTCCCACAGTCCAAGAAGGGCCAAAAATAAGGCTACCAAAACTTTTCAGCTTTATCAGAGTCTTTCATAATTTTGCTCAAACACTTGGAGACTATGCTGCCTAGGCCTGGCTTGTAACAGGCTTGCCCCAGCCAACTTAACAAGCAGCTGGTGGGGGAGGGGAGTAGCTGAATCCACTATACTTTAATTTGCCAAAAATTGGCCCCACAATCCCAACCCGAGGATCTTCAGTGGATTCTCCCCACTACTATCCCTACACACAACCAGCAATACAGTCCCACACCAACAGCAAAAAGGCAAAAGTAAAAATGCAGAAAAGCACACTCCTTTCAATATCCCAAAAATTAAGGCTCCGCCTCTTAGGCTGTCCTTTTTTGTAAGGCACCTCCTGCTGCTCCTGGCTGTTGTCCCAATATTCCTCCCCTCCCCACAGCAGAAGAAGCTGAAGCGACATACATGTTGGAAAAGCCAGGATCTGAGAGAGAGAGCGAGACACACACACTTTCATTGCCAGGGGTCAGTGTTGAGGGGTTTATGAAGCTGAATGTGTTAAGTGTGTTTTAAAAAGGAAAATTTATTTATGTATGGTTTTCGGATCTTTACAATCACAGAAACCTGTGGACAAGGTGTACATACTTATGATAAATCTATCCTGTTTGTGTTTTTTTCTGCTCGTTTCAAAGAGAACCAGCGGTGATTGAACGTAAACTAAAATTAAGACCTGAAGATGCTTGTGATTGTGGTTAGTGGACTGGCATAAGACTTTCCAAACCACCACCATAACTTAAAATCAGTTATAAAGGTAGCTGTATACTGCATTATAAATAAATGTCTGCAAGGCGTGAAGGATGAAGCCTGTGGAGCCTGCTTAATATGAGCTGGGGGGCACAAACACCATGATTGCTTGATGTGGGTGCAAAAGGATATACAACAGAAACTCAGAAAAACTTGTGACATGCTGTGCATGGAACATGTGGTAAATGTAATCACTTTTGTAGGCTACAAAATGAAAATACTGATGCTTTGAAATGAAAGCATTAATATAATCACTGATTTAATCAGAGATATTTAAGACCTCTATAAACGGGCCACGATTACTCAATAGATCGGTCAATTTCATGAGAGATGGTGAATATGTAGAGATTGTAAATGATTTAATCCGTGACACCGATTATAAATCATTCTTCAAAAGAAATGCTTTTTAAAACATGTTTTTATTCTTGGGATTGAGGGAAATACAGTTTGTAACTGCTTGTTTTGTTTGTATAAAAGTTTAAACATGTAACGTTCAGCTAAAACATTTATTGATGTAAAATAAAGATTTTTTTAAATTGCAAATGTGTGGTGTGTTTTAGGAATTGCTAGCTACGTGAATTAACAACCCAAACTAAAACAATAGAAGATGTGACAGGTTATAAGGAATTAGGCTCTAGGCACGTAGGGGCCTTTTGATATCTAAAATGACTAAACATGACAAACGATATGTATCTGTAGCAGGATCCATAGACATACAATAAAGCCTTTGTGAATGGATAACTTCTGTAGAGAGTTGTAAGTGTATAAAAATACACCGTGACAATACCAGCAAGCGTTCTGGTTTTTGTGGATGTTACACTGGACCCCGGATACATCAACCGCTAACATGATGATTAGAAAAGGGGATATCATTTTTTTCTGTCTCTGAATCTATCATTGCATTTAAAAACAGGAGTAGGAATCTGATGGTAGAAATAAACTATCTCTTACCAGAAAAAAAGACAACAGAGATTGTTAAAAAGTAAGTAGCAGTTGATTTATCTGGCACGCTATGTTGTTGTTTTTTAAAAAACAGCTACTACAAAACATTCTTTTTACGTTATGATTAGACCAAGAAACGGCTGGAGAACCAACACATCAACAAGTTCAAACCAACAACTGGTCCTTACCGGAAGCCAAAAGATAAACAAAATAGTAGATATCCTGGTTTTGTAAGGAGACTAATGTTAAAAGAAAAATTTCTATACTTTTATAATGGTTGATCTGGTTCTGAATGTTAATACACATTTTCTTCAGGGTTCTGACTGTGCTTAACGGTTATGCTATGTTATAAATTGTAGATCGGGAAAATGTTAGAAAGTCGCAAGCAGATACCGTGAACACGACAGAAAAGTCTAACAGGAAAAGATCACATAGTGAAAGTTTCTTAGACGGTGAACCAGAGCCCAAACCGAAAAATAAACGAAATAGTAAGCATTCTGGTTTTTGTAAGGAAACTAGTGTAAAAAGAAAATGTCATTACTTTTACAATGGTTAATCAAGACAATGTTAGGCAGTCAAATCCCCAAAGGGGGGGGGGGAGTATTAATGGTGATGCTGTTTTGTAAATTATAGATCAAGAAAATGTAAGAAAGTCGCAAGCAGATACTATGAAGCCGACAGAAAAGTCTAACAGGAAAAAGACACACAGCGAAAACTTCTCAGAGCCAGACAGCACAGAAGATGGAGAATGTTATGAAGTTGATAATTCTGACAGTTTGTGAACAGATGAGATCGTAAACTGGACAAGTTTCATGGTGTACTTTATTCAGGGGATTTTCATTTCATTAATTTAGACAGGATAACTTCATTACATGAGGCTCAAAATGACATATACCAGGGCATTTAACATATCCTGGACGATGTTAGCAACAGAGTTTCGCCCAGTGACTACGTACAAGTGCATATACATGCATTGTTTTTTCACAATTCCGTGTTTTCTGGTAAATTAAAGCCCGAATTGCTAGATGCTGATGATTTCTTAGACCAGCTTGCTAAACTCTTTCAAAGTCACAAAGAAATACAGGTCTGTTGTTGCACTTGTAATTAGAAACAAGGGTGGTGGGGCCCGTAGGGTGTTAAAATCTATACCGTTTAGCCAGATTTTGCAGAAAAAAGGATGTACTTAATAGATTCGAATAACACAGGCAATAACCGGTGTTTTGCCAGTAGTCTTACAGCACTTATGTCGCCGGTAAAATTAACAGATGCTGAGCTGTTAACAGGTGCTGAAAAGCTACATAAAGATTTGGAGTGGGCGGTACATAAAAAAATCATGGTCGATGATGTAGCAGCCATCAAACAACATTTAAAGATAAATATAAGAGTTGTGTTTTATACAAACTCGTGGTTTTGCTTTAAAACAGATCAGCCCGTGTATCCTAAAACTGTTTTCTCTGTTGCTACATGATGACCATTTCTACGGCATAACTGATGTAAAAAAAAAAAAAAAAAAATTCTACGGGGAGCATAACTTCTGTACTTTTTGCCAGAAGCCTTATAGTCACGACCACTTCTGTACATTATGGAGAAGTCTTTGTTTGACACAAACGTGTTTGAACAATGCCAGTGTACAGCAGAGATGTCCTAAAAGCAAGAGGTATTGTCGCTCTAAAGACTGTTTAGATAGACATATGCAGCTGGCACAGAAAAAATGAAGTGGCGTGTTTATCTAAATTACTATGTCAGAAATGCGAGTCCTATGTGAACGAGAAAACATAAATGTAAGGGCAGGATGTGTAAGCTATGCTGTGAACCCCTACGCGGTGATGACATGCACTTATGTTTTATGACCCCTATCGGTAAACTTAAAACATCTGAAAAGTATATTTTTCACGATTGTGAATGTATGCAGAAAACGGGGTGGCATGTTCCTAATTACATATATGCGGAGGACTTGTACGAAACAAGAAAATGGGGATTCAAGGGTCTTGAGTGTATTTCAGCCTTTTTTATTGTGTGTGTGTCTGTATGCGCATTTCCGGCACTTCATTTACCCTGTTTCCGCCTTCATTTACCCTGTTTCTGCACTTCCTGTGGGGCAGGCACTCCCATTTTCGCTAAAGTCATCAGAAAGCGTATTTCTGGTGACATTTCTGGGCCTTGAGTGACCTCTTCTGCATATGAGAGCTGAGGGTGCAAGAAATGTCCTGATTCTAAGGACAAAGACACTGAACACACCAGTTCTGAGGGTTAACACCTGAAATGGTCCTGTTGCACTGAGAGTACCTCTTGAAGCTGTTTTAAAGATGCCTTTACCTTGTAAATACTATTCCCTTTGAAATTTGATTATTCTTTACAGAAATCTTAAGGTAACCAAAACGCTTTTTTTAGAAGTGACTCATGCATAAATGTCTCCCCTTTTTTTTTAGCTTAGATAATTTTTTATTCTTTTTTAACTTTTATTATATATTATTGTAAACCATTCAGATACCTGTATTTTAAACGGTATATCAAAAATAAAGAAACTTTAAACAGCAAGGGGAAAACTGCTGACGTGAAGTCAAAGGGTTCAATGGCCTGGGGAACTCAAGTGAAACTCAATCCGAAAATAGCTCGATGCTTCCTGAATAGAAAAGGGCTTCAGGGGACCAAAAGGCCCAAAAAGAAACAAAAAAAGGGGGAAAAAAATTTGACTAAAAAGGAAGGCTTTATAAGTAAACAACAATGACAAAAACTGAAGAAAAAATAAATAAAGGGAAGGTACCCAAAAAGGTAAAGGTCTGACACGCTGAGAACTCTGAAAACACAGCTTCTCAGCTCTGTGGAAACCTAAGAACTGTAGGTCCCATGAGCCGGTGTCAGGCGGGAAAGCAAAAGTACGTACACAGTACAGACAGTGCAATAAATTTAAAGTGACAGTACGTACTAGTAAACTGTTTGCACCAGGTTCCATGGATGACATCGCCCACGTACGAGAATATTATACTTGCTTATACTCTGAGAACTTATTTATTTGCATGTTGAATATTAATTGTTGATGGAGGTAGAGAATATTGTTTTACATTTTAAACTGCTTTCTGTTATCTGATCCATATTTGACTAGAACAGCATTATTGCAAGACCAATGAGACACTCTGCCATCCTGTGGCCAACCCTTGCGCAGTGATTTTAAATTAATTAAAACTACAAGTAAATTGACAAAAGGCAGCTTACATTCTACTCAAATTTAGCACAAGTTCTATATTTTCCCTCTCTCAATACATTCCGGTTTCTTTTAAAATAAATAAACAAACAATCACATATGAAAAATGTCATTTTTAATCAAGGCCAATCAAGTCACAAAAATATTAGTTCTTGTTGGAACCAAAATAGCAACTACAATTGATATGAAATAATTGCATTATTTACTGTTCATTTTTTGTGTGGAGTACATGGTAGTTTTCATACTTTTTGTCTAACAAGACAAAATGAGATCTGTGAAACAAACTGCCTGTAGAGATCAAACACTGTGGAAATGTGTACATAAACTTTGAATCAGCAGTCTTAGGGCTCCTTTTATCAAGCCGTGCTAGCGGGGTTAACGCGCGAGACGTTTCCTCACGGGTTAACCCCCGCGCTGGCCTAAAAAGTACCACCTGCTCAAGGGAGGCGGTAGTGGTTAGCGCGGCCGGTGGTTTAGCGTGCGTTATTACACGTGTTAAACCGCTAGCGTGGCTTGATAAAAGGATCCCTTAGCTATACTGCACAAATCAAGCTTTTCTGGCTTTTCATTTCTTTAGGCATGCCGTCGTGGTCTTTTACATTTTTCTTGAATCTTGTTCAACTTATACTCATTTTCACATATCAGTGTGAAATGACAATTGTGTGGTTTCTGGTAAGCAGAATACCAGCATGCTCCCAATTTATGTAGATCTGCTGTGAAGACAGGGGCTAAAAAGAAGATACTGAAAAACTCCACATGTGTGAGATTTAAAAAAATGAATGAAAACATCTATCTTAATTGCCAATCAGATTAATAATCTTTACTAGCATTGTTGCTTTAAAATAATCACCAGTTTACTTGAAAAAGGAAGCATTTTCAGAGATGTGAAATAGAATAGTGTGTCATTGTTGTGTACATGTAGGTTGACAGAAACTAAAGGAAATAAGCCTTTTACAAAGCACAAACTTTGACTTTACAAAACCTGATCTCTCATCCTGAAGCTGGAAGTACATACATATATAATAATGGAAGATGAAAGGGTGAACAAAGTTTTAACACCATCTTGGAAAACAAGCTTCTCTTAGCAATTATCAAAAATATTATTTTATGCTGGTCCAGCAGCTTAAGAAGAAAACATTGAGGTCCGTTTATTTATTTGGTGTCTGAGGCAGTTGCAGGGGTAATGCACAGTAATAATAATTTTTTTAAAAAACCCATCTTAAACTAAAAATGATACCAAATCAGGGCCAGCAACAATCTACTTTTCATTTTAGCTGCAACCAGAAAAGGAAACTAGTTCAAAATATTTCCAGATCGGTGGCTTGGTAGAAAATCACAAGTGGATGAACACAGACCTTGTGGAAGAATGGTACTCATATACAGCTTAGGCACAAATGATATACTGAGGAGGTAGCCTCTGAAACCTTCCCCTTATTACTCTGCTAGCTGATGAGCTTGGACTATCTTCTCTATAGTTTTATATATTGTTCAACTTTGTAAGAAAAGCTAAATTTGAACTTTAATGCATTGTTTGTCACCAAGACTGGTGAAACAGCATTGGTAAAGGACTCAGTGAATAGTCAAGATCTTTCAAGAAGAGAAATAGAAGCATTATTAAAAAAAAAAGAAAAAAAAAAAGAAAAAAAAAAAGGGGGAAGACGTATTACTCTAAAAGAAAAAATGTATTTTGAATGGGTGTTAAACATTACTTTCTTATTGTGACCTTATCTTTGCTTCTTGCTTTTCATTACTGCAAATGATTCCTCAGTATTCAAAAACTAATTAATTGAAACTTGTCTCTTTTCACAAGATATGTCCATCTCTACACATCTATGGACATAATGTCATTGAAGATTCATATCAGCCAATCCGTAGGTCATTCTCCAAACCATAGATTTTTGCCTTGAGTTTTTTCAATTCCCCTTGTATTTTTCGTGTCTTCATGTTACCCTGGCGTACTTCATGCAGGATGGCAAGGTCCTGGTCTGGACCTATGTTCAAAGTAACCTAAAATAAAAAGAAAAGAGAGAGGGAGTTATTGTAGCAGGTGAAACAGCTGGGACCAGTTCCCCAGACTTTTCATTCGAGAAGCATGAGGGAAAATCTCACTAGAACAAAGGTGTACAAACACTACAGAGGAAATTCTGTAAGGGCCGCCTAAAGTTGTTTTCAATTGGCTTTAAGTGGCGTGATAATTGAATGTGCCATTAAAAGCTGATTACAAAACAATGAACATAAAAAATAGGCGGCACCAGGCGTCTTCTGTGACCAGTGTCTATGTCCCTGGAGCATGGTGACACCTAACGTAGAAGTAGGCATGGTTAGGAGTAGCACCAGAATTAGGTGTCACTAAGTGTGATTCTGACGCACCTAGGCTCTGAAAATGTAGGGCTTTAAAACCCTGACCTACATTGCCGGTGCCTAGGGTGTGTGGTAGCTACAATTCTGGAAGCCGCATCTGTTGGTGCTTGACAAGCGGCAGGCACCTGTTTTGTAGGCACCTGCTGTGGTAAGCAACACTTCCAGAATCAGCCCCTAGTTGATTATTCTTGAATAAAGAGCAGGGCTCCTCCTCAGGACTTCAGCTGAGTTGCTAAAGGGAAAAGGGGTTCGTTCTCCCCTTGGATCTCTAGTTCAGAAAAGCAAAGTAGATAGACATATATTAATCAATCATAAATACATAATAATAACACAGATAATATAAATATCCCAAACAAACAAATTAAAAAGATATAAAGAGAAAATGTCAAATGCCAAAAAGAGGAAAAAGAAGACAAACAAATAATTAAAAACACAAAGGAATTCATATAAAAAAACATGCTATTTAAAATATCATTGAAACATATGTAAAAAGGAGAAAGTGCACCATCACAAATATAAAAAATTTCATAATGATATATCATAGGATCATAAAAATGCAATAAAATAAACATTACTGGGAAACCATGATATAAAAAAATTTTCCATTACATTATTTCAAAACCCCCACAAAAGAATAGCTTCTAGGGAGTGTATAAGAAAAGCAAAGTAGATATCTCTATGCAGAAAGAAGGAAGTGGCTTCAGCTTCATAAAAAAAGTAACCATTTGCAGAAGTTCAGACTTTTTTTTTTTTTTAAACACAAAGAGGTCTGATCTTAAAAAAAAAAAATCAGGTAATAAAAAAATTCCCTTTGATAAAATATAGAAATCACATTTGGGAACAGACTTATTTTAGTAAAAAGAGTTACTACCCTTAATAACCCTCCATATAGTTCTATCTCTTTTAAAAAAAACCTGTATTTTGCAGGTCTTGTAAAACTTGTTTCTTGGCAATACAATTTTCCCTCATTAAAAAATATTAATTGTTTGGAGTAAAAAAAAATCAACAGAAAGAATGTCATAGAGAGGTCAGGAAGGCAAAGAGAGAATATGAGGAAAGACTAGCAGGAGAAGCAAGAAACTTCAAACCCTTCTTCAGGTATGTGAAAGGGAAACAACCAGCCAGAGAGGAAGTGGGACCACTGGACGACGGAGACAGGAAAGGAGCGATAAAGGAGGAAAAAGAGATAGCTGAAAGGTTAAACAAATTCTTCTCGTCGGTCTTCACCAGAGAGGACACATCCAATATCCCAGAACCCGAGGTGATTATAAACGGAGAACACAACGAAAGGCTGGTACAACTAGAGGTAAGCATAGAGGATGTCCACAGACAGATAGACAGACTAAAGAGCGACAAATCACCAGGCCCGGACGGCATCCACCCAAGGGTACTAAAAGAACTGAAAAACGAAATAGCAGAGACACTTCGCCAAATATGTAACCTCTCCCTAAAAACTGGGGAGATCCCAGAGGACTGGAAAATAGCAAATGTCACGCCCATCTTTAAGAAGGGATCAAGGGGTGACCCGGGAAACTACAGGCCTGTGAGCTTGACCTCGGTTCCTGGAAAGATGATGGAAACAATGGTAAAGGACACAATCTGCGAACACATAGAAAACAGTGGACAACTGAAGGCGAGCCAGCATGGCTTCTGCAAGGGTAGGTCGTGCCTCACGAACTTGCTGTACTTCTTTGAGGGAATAAACAGTCAGATGGATAAGGGTGAATCCATAGACATCATTTACCTTGACTTCCAAAAAGCCTTCGACAAGGTACCTCACGAACGGCTACTTAAAAAACTGTGGAACCACGGGGTGCAAGGGGATATCTACCAATAGATCAAACACTGGCTAGCGGGCAGGAAACAGAGGGTTGGAGTCAAGGGCCAATACTCAGATTGGCAATGGGTCACGAGCGGAGTTCCGCAGGGGTCGGTGCTGGGACCTCTACTATTCAATATATTTATTAACGATCTGGAGACGGGGACAAAATGTGAGGTTATCAAATTTGCTGATGACACCAAACTCTGCAGCAGGGTTAGAAACACGGAAGACTGCGAAGACCTACAAAGGGACCCAACGAGACTGGAAGACTGGGCAAAAAAGTGGCAAATGAGTTTTAACGTAGAGAAATGCAAGGTCATGCATGTAGGAAAAAAGAACCCGATGTTCAACTACAAAATGGGGGGAACACTGCTAGGGGTGAGTAACCTGGAAAGGGACCTGGGGGTGATGGTCGACTCATCACTGAAACCATCGGTGCAATGTGCGACAGCCTCAAAGAAAGCAAACAGAATGCTGGGCATCATCAAAAAGGGTATCACGACCCGGACGAAGGAAGTCATCATGCCGCTGTATCGCGCAATGGTGCGCCCGCACCTGGAGTACTGTGTTCAATACTGGTCGCCGTACCTCAAGAAGGACATGGCGGTACTCGAGGGAGTGCAGAGGAGGGCGACTAAGCTGATAAAAGGTATGGAAAATTTTCTATACGCTGACAGGTTAAAAATGCTGGGGATGTTCTCCCTGGAGAAGAGGAGACTTAGAGGGGACATGATAGAAACCTTCAAAATCCTTAAGGGCATAGAGAGAGTAAATAAGGACAGATTCTTCAAACTGAGAGGAGCCACAAGCACTAGGGGTCACTCGGAGAAATTGAAAGGGGATAGGTTTAGAACAAATGCTAGAAAATTCTTTTTTACACAGAGGGTGGTAGACACATGGAACGCGCTTCCGGAGGAAGTGATAGGCCAGAACTCTGTACAGGGATTCAAGAAGGGTTTGGATAGGTTCCTGGAGGATAAGGGGATAGAGGGGTACAGATAGAGCTTGAGGTAGGTTGTAGAGGTGGTCAGAGACCACTTCACAGGTCACAGACCTGATGGGCCGCCGCGGGAGCGGACCGCTGGGCGAGATGGACCTCGGTCTGACCCAGTGGAGGCAACTTCTTATGTTCTTATGTTCCCCTTCTGCAATGGTGTGACGTAGCGAGACTAAGAAGCACCCAGGCGGTGGTGCCCCTCCCTTGCCATGCGCGCATACCCCTTCCCTTTCTCCGTAACTCTAATTTCCCCAGCGCAAGCAGCATCACCAACTTGCTACCTGCGTTAGTGGCGGCTCTCCCTCTGACGTCACTTCCTAGGCGTGGGACCTGTAAGTGATATCAGAGGGATAGCAGATGCCAGTATGAGCAGCAGGCTGGAGCTGCTGTCGGTGAAGAGCTAAAGGTACGGTGAGGGGACTGTAAAGGCCCACGCGCGGGAGCACCTCCACCAAGATGGCGTCTGGGGCAGAGTACCCCCTGCCCCCCCCTTACTATGCCACTGCCCTTCTGCAATATTTTTTTGCAAGCATTACATCTCTTCTGTACCAACAAGATATGGTTTATAGTTTATTATTGAATATTCATGTTTATTATTGAATATGTCAGTGTTTAATAAATTATCTCCAGAACATCTGTATCCACAGTTTTTGTTTTTATTGATGGATTGTTTTCACTGTGGATCATTGGGTCTCTCCATTTTTCTTTATAGTTTATTAGAACTTGTTGAATTTCCTTTCCCCAATAAGATAAGGCAATGTATATATCAATAAAAGAAAAATTGGAAAGGAAGAAACTAGATGTTAAAGAACATTTGAAGTTCTGCAAATAAAAACAGGTATAAGCTGAAGAATGGTGGCACAGTAATGTCTCTAACCCAGGCCTGTCCAAGGTCAGTCCTCAAAGTCTGCAAGCAGACCAGATTTTCAGGACATCCCTAATGAATATGCATGAGAGGGATCTGCATACAATGGATGTAGTGCGCATACAAATCTTTCTCATGCATATTCATTAAGGATATTTTTAAAACCTGGCCCATTTGCAGTCTTGAGTGCTGAACTTGGACAAGCCCTCTCTAAACAATTCAAGTTCAAATAATTAAAATTATTATACAGATAATTCAGGCCAAGAAACAATTTGTTCACGTTTTCAAAGTTACAATAACAAAACCTCAAACATCAATGGATTTTTTAAAATCTCTTACTGGGATTAAAACTCTTCCAAAATTAGATGGACCATTTGTATTAATGATATGTTTTAGGGGGAGGGGGAATATGGCGAAGACAAGGATAGATAAGTAGTGAATTATTTATTTTGGATCCCCAATGCCTTTTCCTTCAATGTGAAAAGCAACACCAGGATGTACCAAGGCTTTTTTGCTTTAAATGTGCTAAAAATTGTAGCAAATATTGGTTTTTGTTTTAAATTGATGTTCCCTCCTCTTTGCAGACATAGGCAGCAAGGTAGCAAGCAAAGTAAGATCTGCCCAAGTGTTGCAATGATTCTTCAACTCATTCTGATATAATCACCTCTATATACCCTATCATATTCACTATGGGCTTCGTTTTATAACAGGTATCTATGTGGAATGTCCAAGAAAATGTATAATGGGTTTATGTGTATTGTTGCTTTTCTTATTTTGACCCACACAAAGTATTTTGATGTGTGTATAAGCGCGGGGTGTTTTTTTTAAAAATTAAATAAAAGCAACATAGGTATCTCTATAAAACAGACTCACTCGTATAATGACCCTCAGTAGAGAACAAATTTATACTTGCTTCAAATGTATGTGTATATACTCTATGGGTACTTGGGTCAGCTCCTTTAGTGTTCCACAGAAATCCTCTCTTTCACCATTGTTGTTCAATATATCTTTGGGGACAAGATTGGCAAATCTAGGAATTCAACTATATAGTTAAGCTGATTATATAACCATCATAATTCCTTTAACCTCTGTAGTTATAGGGAAGTTATAGGGAAATACTTTTTAAAACTAATAGGAAGAAATATTTTTTCACTCAGAGAATAGTTAAGCTCCAGAGGTTATGGTAAGAGTGGATAGAGTAGCTGGTTTTAAGAAAGGCTTGGACAATTTCCTGGAGGACAATTTCCTGTTATTGAGAGAGACAATGGTGAAGCCACTGCTTGCCCTGGATCATCAGCATGGAATATTGCTACTCCTTCAGTTTTTGCCAGGTACTGGTGCCCTGGATTGGCCACCATGAGGACGGACTACTGGTAGTCCCTTCTTTAAAAGTGGTAGGTACCAGACGTCATGACATGTTTTCCATTGTAGTCCCCCAAACATTTGTTTCTAGAAGCAGATTTGAAAGATGTTTTAGATTACTTTTTTCTGGAAGGTATGATTTAATGATTATATTATTTATGTTAATTTTTGCTGGATTATTTTCATACAGTACATTGTTTTGCTTGATCTTTTATGTGCAGTTCCAAGTTTTCATTGTCGTTATTTAGGGTGGGATGGGAGGGGGTATTTGGGAATTTGTTGATTGGGATGGATGTATTTTTCAGATGGTAATACTTGGGAAAATGGCGTTTCTTCATTTCATATTATCTAATTTTTTCTATAAGAATTGGAAGAGTTTGTTATGGTTATTTTAATTAATGGAGGTAAAAATTTTTCTCTCAATGTTAATGGCCTTAATCACCCAGTAAAAAGGAAAAAAATGTTGACTTTTTTGAAAAGGCAACAGGCTGATTTATATTATCTTCAAGAGACGCTTCTGTCTCCAACAGAATCCAAAAAACTCGAAGGTAATTGGGTAAAGCACTGTTTTTTCACACCTGCTGTGGGGAAAAAAGCTGGAGTAGCTATTTAGTAAATAGTAAATGCTCAGCTTCGTTTAAAATGATAGATTTTGACCCTTTAGGAAGATGGATTATTGTGGAAATGAGCATGGGAAATAATACCTTGACTTTATTTAATATATATGCCCCTAATTCGAATCAAAATGATTTTTTCAAGAACTTACAAAAATTAATACTCCCACTGGCTGCTGCTAATTTAGTAGTAGCTGGAGATTTTAATGCTATTATGGATCCTTTTTTTGATAAAAAGCATAGAAAAAATTTAAAATCATTAGGGTTAGATAATTTGGTACAATCTTGTAATTTAAAAGATATATGGTGTATACTTCATTTTAATGATCAGGAATTTACATTTTGCTCACCGGTTCATAAGTCTTTTTCAAGAATTGATTATATTTCGGTTTCAAATTCATTGGTGCAACAAGTGACACAAGTTTCCATTGATCCAATTATTTTGTCTGATCATAGAGAGGTGTGGATTAAACTTACAATAGATAAAAACGATAACACTAGATCTATATGGAGATTTGATAATGCATTGGTTTCGGATTCAGCTTTTCTTGAAGAGATTAAATTGAAAATATCTGAGTTTTTCCAAATAAACACTTCGGCAGATATTACTTCAGAAATTTTATGGGATGCTTTTAAAGCTACTATAAGGGATAATATCACTTCATATGCTGCTTATATTAAAAAACAACTTGTTAAACAATATACAGATCTGGAAAAAGAAATTAAATTGTTGGAATCCAAATTGGTTGATAAATAGCTTCCAGAGACTTTGCAGGTTCTATTAAAGGCAAAGGGTAAATATAATGAGATTTCTTAAAGATTGGCTTGGAAATATTTGTTTTCCCAGCAAACCTTGTATTATGGTAATGAAAATAAGGTAGGAAGTTTACTTGCAAATTATCTTAAAGCAAAGAGGAGAAGAACAAAAATAATAGCGATAAAAGATGAAAAAGGAATTACTCATACTCAAATTAATAATATTTTAAACCAATTTTTGCTTTATTATAAAGAGTTGTATTCTTCTGAATCTTCGGATGATAAAGGTTTGGAATTCTTAAATCTTCTTGAGGGTCCAAAACTTCCTGATCACATTAAAAGAAGTTTAGAAGAACCTTTATCATTAAAAGAATTAGAAACAGCGTTGAAGTCTCTTAGAGTTGGATCTGCTCCAGGTGGGGATGGTTTTACAGTGGAATTCTATAAAACATTTCAAATTTCTCTATTACCTCATTTATTAAATTTATATCAGTTTCAACTAAATAAGTGTTGTATTACAGGTACTATGGCAGAATCTTTGACTATTGTTTTACCAAAGCCAAATAAAGATCCCACTTTGGTCTCAGATTACAGGCCGATATCTTTAATTAATGTGGTTGGAAAATTATTAGCCAAAACATTGGCCTTGAGGTTGGCTAAGACTCTCCCTTTCATAACTGATGTATACCAAACTGGATTCATTGCGAATAGACATTCTTCTAGTAATACTAGATTGGCTTTTCACACACTAAATTTAACTAAGAATTTGAATGAACCGGCTTTTGCCATATCTTTAGATGTGGAAAAGGCATTTGATAGAGTGGAATGGTCATTCATGTATCAGGCATTGGAGTAGTTTGGTATAGGTTCAGGATTTATTCAAATGATTCAAACTTTGCATAGCTTCCCTATGGCAAGATTATATATTAATAATAATTTATCAGATCATTTTCATTTGCATAGAGGAGTTAGACAGGGTTGTCCACTATCTCCTTTGCTTTTTGATATTGTTTTGGAACCCTTGTTGTTAGCTATTAAACAGGCAAGGGGGATATAGGGTATTCCTCGTAAGGAGTGGGAATATAAAATCTCTGCTTATGCAGATGACATTTTACTTTATTTGAGAAATCCAGCCTTAACCATTCCTTGTCTGTTAGAATTGATTGAAATGTTTGGAAAATTCTCAGGATATAAAATTAATTGGAGGAGTGGACAGTCACATAGCCGGAGGGAGAGAGGACCGACTAGTGACATGTCTCCCGGGGGCAAGAACGAAGGACATCATCGACAAAATTGGGAGGATCCTGGAGGGAGCCGAGACGGAGGAGACAGCAGTAGTAGTCCACATTGGAACCAACGACATCAGCAGAAGGAACTTCAACAGGACTACACTAACTGACCAGTTCAGGACCCTGGGGAGGAAACTGAAACTGAGGACAAGGAAGATAGCCTTCTCAGAGATCCTGCCAGTACCGAGAGCGGACACAAGGAGGCAGAGCGAACTACAAGCAATGAACGGTTGGCTGAGGAGATGGTGCGAAGAGGAAGGTTTCCACTTTGTTAGGAACTGGACAACCTTCTTGGGGAAGAGCAAGCTCTACAGGAGAGACGGTCTGCACCTGAGCACGGCTGGGACGAGGATGCTGGCACGCAACGTCCAAAGCGTCATAGACTTGGCTTTAAACTGAGGAGAGGGGGAAAGCCGATAGTCGATCTGACCTCGACACGTCGGACAACAGTATCAAGTAAGGATACTGAGCAGGGACATTGTATAAGAGGGCTCAGGACTGAGTGGGACTTTTTGGAGAAAGGACATATGGACGCATTGCAGGGGCCCAGGGCACAAATGGAACCAGCAAGCGGGATCAACAAAGAACAACAGGAGCCAGAGGGGCAAAGACATTGTGAAAGAGAGCTCGGGACTGAGTGGGAGATTATTGAAAAAGGACCTAAGGACGCAACGCAGGGGCCCAGGGCACAAATGAAACTAGCAAGCAGGATCAATGGAGAACATCAGGAGCCAGAGCGGCAATCAAAAACGGGGAAACAGGTTGAGGACGACACAGACACACCGCAGGAGGAGGATGACCGAGATGAGGCTCGGGGACTGGCAACCCATGAGGGGGCCTGCAGGAGTGCCAAAACACAAGGAAAACCAACAGGGAGGGCAAACAACCGGGACTTACATTGCCTATACACTAATGCCAGGAGCCTAAGGGCCAAAATGGGAGAGCTGGAGGTCATAGCCAGCAAGAAGGACACAGACATAATTGGAATCACAGAAACATGGTGGACTGATGACAATAAATGGGATGTGGCCATAACAGGGTATAAACTATACAGGAGAGACAGAACACACAAAAAGGGTGGAGGAATAGCGCTATACATAAAAGATTCCATACCCTCAACCAGGATGGTAACAACAGTAAGGGCGGATGGCTTGGAATCACTATGGGTTAAGCTACCGGGAGGAACTGGAGCAGACATAAAATTGGGTCTGTACTACCGCCCACCTGGACAACCGGAAGAAATCGACCAGGACCTGGAGGCGGAACTGAGGCAGGTATGCAAAAGTGGAAGAGTGGTGGTGATGGGGGACTTCAACTACCCTGGGATAGACTGGAATATTGGGCACTCAAACTGCATGAGGGAGACCAAATTCCTGGAGGTCACGAGGGACTGTTTCATGGAACAGCTTGTCACAGAACCAACACGGGGAAACGCTACTCTTGACCTAATTTTCAACGGACTAGGGGGACCCGCAAAGGAGGTGGCGGTATTAGCCCCACTAGGAAACAGCGATCACAACATGATCCAGTGCAGGCTTGAAATTGGATCAATAAAGGTGAAAAGAACCACAACGATGGCACTCAACTTCAAAAAAGGGAATTATGATGCCATGAGGAAGATGGTGGGAAAGAAACTCAACGGCAATACAAGGAAGATGGAGTCCGTAGAAAAAGCCTGGAACCTACTCAAGGACACTGTGCACGAAGCACAAAACCTGTGCGTCCCCAAGTTCAGGAAAGGGTGCAAAAAGAATAGAACTAAAAACCCAGTGTGGATAACAAATGCAGTGAAGAAGGCGATAAGTGACAAGAAATCATCGTTCAAAATATGGAAAAAAGACCGAACAAAGGAAAACCATAAGGAGCACAAACACCACCAAAGGGAGTGCCACCGAGTGGTTAGAAAAGCCAAAAGAGAATACGAAGAGAGACTGGCGGGAGAAGCAAAAAACTTCAAATCATTCTTCAGGTACATTAAGGGGAAACAACCGGCTAGGGAGGAAGTGGGACCCTTAGATGATGGAGACAGAAAGGGAGTGGTAAAAGATAAAAAAGAGATAGCGGACAAGTTAAATGAGTTCTTCACGTCAGTCTTTACGAGGGAAGACACAACCAACATTCCGGAACCTGAGGAGATTGTAAATGGAGACCGAGATGTTAAGCTGGTCAGATTAGAGGTAAGCCAAGAGGATGTATTCAGGCAGATAGACAGGCTAAAGAGCGACAAATCGCCAGGTCCGGACGGCATTCACCCAAGGGTACTCAAGGAACTAAGGAACGAAATAGCAGAGCCACTTCGACAAATATTCAACCTATCCCTAAAAACTGGAGAGATCCCGGAGGACTGGAAAATAGCGAATGTCACGCCCATCTTCAAGAAGGGTTCAAGGAGTGACCCAGGAAACTACAGGCCGGTGAGCTTGACCTCGGTCCCAGGAAAGATGATGGAAACGCTGGTTAAGGACAGCATCTGTGAACTCATTGAAAACAATGGGCAGCTAGAGTCGAGTCAGCATGGTTTCTGTAAGGGTAGGTCATGCCTTACAAACTTATTGTACTTCTTTGAGGGGGTAAACAGCCAGGTAGATAAAGGGGAATCTATAGACATCATTTACCTTGACTTCCAAAAAGCCTTTGACAAGGTACCACACGAAAGACTGCTTAAGAAGATATGGAACCACGGGGTGCAAGGGGAGGTCCACTGATGGATCAAAAACTGGCTGGCGGACAGGAAGCAGAGGGTTGGAATAAAGGGGCACTACTCAGACTGGAAATGGGTCACGAGTGGGATTCCGCAGGGGTCAGTGCTGGGACCGCTCCTGTTCAATGTCTACATAAATGACCTAGAGGTGGGAACAAAATGTGAGGTCATTAAATTTGCGGATGACACCAAACTATACAGCAGGGTTAAAACCATGGAAGACTGCGAAGATCTCCAAAAGGATCTAACGACACTGGAAGAGTGGGCCAAAAAGTGGCAAATGAGCTTCAACATAGGGAAATGCAAGGTCTTGCATGTGGGGAAGAAAAACCCGATGTTCAGCTACAAAATGGGGGGATCACTACTTGGGGTAAGTAACCTTAAAAGAGACCTGGGAGTGATGGTTGACACAACACTGAAGGCGTCAGCGCAGTGCGCCGCAGCCTCGAAGAAAGCAAACAAAATGTTGGGTATCATTAAAAAGGGTATCACCACCAGGTCGAAGGAAGTCATCCTGCCACTATATCGTGCAATGGTGCGGCCACATCTGGAATACTGTGTCCAGTACTGGTCGCCGTACCTCAAAAAGGACATGGCGGTACTTGAGGGAGTCCAGAGAAGAGCAACTAAGCTGATAAAGGGTATGGAGAATCTCTCATATACTGACAGATTGAAACAGTTAGGACTGTTCTCCCTGGAAAAGCGGAGACTTAGGGGAGACATGATAGAAACCTTCAAGATCCTGAAAGGCATAGAGAAAGTAGACAGGGACAGATTTTTCAAACTAAAGGGGACCACAAGTACAAGGGGGCACTCGGAGAAATTGAAAGGGGACAGGTTTAAAACAAACGCTAGGAAATTCTTTTTCACCCAGAGGGTGGTGGATACATGGAATGTGCTTCCAGAGGCTGTGGTAGATAGGAGCACTGTACAGGGCTTCAAGGAAGGCTTGGATAGGTTCCTAGAGGACAAAGGGATTGAGGGGTATAGATAAGTGTAGAGATGGGTTAAAGGGATAGGAGTAGAGGTAAATTACAGGAATAGGAGTAGAGATAGGTTATAAAGCTAGTCAGGGACCACTGCTCAGGCAAAAGGGCCTGATGGGCCGCCGCGGGAGCGGACCGCTGGGCGAGATGGACCTCTGGTCTGCCTCAGCGGAGGCAACTTCTTATGTTCTTAAATCTGAAATTCTTCCACTTAATGTACATTGTATTAAAACTATGTTTGATTCATTTTCTTTTGTTTGGAAGGAAGATGGATTAAAATATTTAGGAATATGGATCAAAAATACAGTGGATGATACGGTAAAAGAAAATGAAAAGCTTTTATTAAAAAAGGTTACAGAATTATGAGAACATTGGAATCCATTACATTGTCTTGATGGGGGAGAGTTCAAACTGTTAAAATAATGATATTGCCTGTGGTTTGTAATCAAATGGGTATGATACCAGTGTTTTTTCAAGGGTCTTTTTATAAAAAATTGAATTCGATAATTATTAAATTTATTTGGCTTGGTAAAACTCCCAGAATCGCTTTAGTATCTTTACAAGGCCAATTAAGGAGGGAGGGGTAAATTTTCCAAACTTTTATAGGTACCATCAGGCTCATTGAGTACACTCCTGATTGGTTATATTTGGAATGGCGACTCCTGTTTCCTTTACATCCTCATCATGTTCTCAGTATCAAGATGTCCAGATTGTATAAAGAAAATAGAATTTTAATGGATACTTGGAAGACAGAGACTTGTCAGTAACTTAACAGCTAATCCTATTAACAAATCAATAAATCAATCCATATGGCTAAACTCCAGGATTCAAATTGGCGGATTTAAGATCGTCTGGAAGCAGGAATACGAACTTTAAGTGATGTTGTTTCAAATGGAAAGCTGCTTGATTTTATACAATTGCAACATAAATTCGGGCTTAATAAGTCACAAGGTTTTTGTTGGTTGCAATTCAAGCAGGCCATTCAGGCAGGGTTCCCTGAATGGAAAAGTCTTATTTCTCAATACAGTCTGGAATTTTTATGCTTTCAGGCGGACTTTCTGGGTCACCAGGCCATGCAGTTGTATAAAACTATTAATGATTTGGTTAAAAAAAAAACCAACCTAAAAATGGTCTTAGGGATATTTGAAGCATTGAGATTAAGCATCAGATTTCAGCATCTCAATGGCCACAAATTTGGTCTTGGAGAATAAGATGTACGGGGTCAGCATCTGAGACAAACATGGTTTTTTCTTTTGCATAGAGCTTTTTGGATCCCAGTTAGATTACAAAAGTTGAATAGTTCTTTGTCTAATAGATGCTGGCATTGTAATCTTGAGGTAGGGACTTTTGGATCATCTTTTGTTTTATTGTCCCTATATCTTGGCCTTTTGGAAATCAATCTGGGATCAAATCAATTGTTTACTGGAAAATCATGTAACGTTATCTTATTTGATATTTGGCATGTCTATGAGGAAAAAGAGTCAGATATCGTCGTGTAACAATAAACTTTTATTGATTATGACGGGAGTTGCCATCCAACATATTACTAATAATTGGAAAGACCATAGCAGACTTAATTTTAATTTTAGGTGGAGCTCGTTATGTCACCTGTATAAAATGGAAAGATCATTAGCGGTACAAAATGGAAATTATAAAAAAACTTTATTAAAATATGGGAGCCATTAACATTGTTTTGCCATGATTAGATGTCATTTTTCTATGGAAGATACACCATTTAAGGTAGAGTGGGGGTGGGCTTGTATTGGAGGGGGTTATGTGATAGAATTAGTAACAGGGTTGGAGGGAGGGGGGAGGGACTCTTATTCGTTATAGAGTATGGTGATAAGATTTTCAAGTGATTTATTAAGTGTTGTTCTTATGATTTTTGTACACTTGATGAAAGATTTAAAAAAAAAAAAAAAAGGTTGCTAGATGATTTTATAAAAAACAAAAGGAATTGACCCCTTTCTATTGCAAATGCAAGCAGTGTCTCATTTCCGGCTCACCACACAATTGTTTCCCACATATTCACCTTTATAGGACCCCCAGGGACCCCTGTCGAAACGTGGACCGTGTTGGGCCCTGTATCCCTAGCGGACTAGGTCCTTAAAGGCTTTTATGTGGATAACTTATTTTTTATGTGGATGAATTAATTTTTATGTGGATGAAATTATTTTATGTGGATGATTTCAGTATCCCTTTGGAACTTTGACACTTTCAAATAAAGTCCATTTAGAAACATCGTCACTCCACAGAATTTTTTTTTTTTGTTTTCTTCAGATGATTTTGTAAACCTTAATCCTAATTCTGGCCTTCTGTTTGTGGGAAATGGTGCTGTAGCCTGCTTCAGCTCTTTTAAAGTGTTGCTGGATCTTGAGGGATTCTCTGCCTCAAGCCGCCATCAGCTGGCACACTGAGATCTTTAGGCAGCTAGTCAGACCTTAGTTGGACTGATCGCCAATTCCTTCCCCCGGGCCGTGACCGACACAGTAAAAAGGGGGGGAGGGAGGGAAGCGAAGCTGGAGCAGGCACTGTAAGTGCTCCAAAGAAACTTTACTGATGCCCAACAGCTTGTGCTCAAACTCCTGACCAAGTCAAGGAAGTGAGCAAATGCTGAGAGCCTGGAATCATGAGCTCCACAAATCTTCAGCAGGCTGGCATTACAGGTTCCCGAAGGATACATCCGCCAGCTACAGACAAACATCTGCTCCTCTTCAAGTAGGCAAAGCGATCCCTTTAAGCCAGGCATAAAATCCACAAACAAGCTGAAAAAAAGGGAAAAAAAACAACAAACCCCAAACCGCAAAATAATAAAGAAATAAAAGGAGCAGACTGAAAAGCCACCTTCGTGCTAACTTACAGAAGGAAGAACTGAAGGGGGCAGCAGAGACTGTGGAGGAGGAGTTGAAAAGCTGTAATTGACATCTTCTGCAGAATGCTCGTGAACGTAGATGGATTATCCTATGGTTCAGCATACCATCCCTATTGCACTTAAGTACTATTCTATTGCACAAGTGCAATTTGTTTGGTGAGACAAGTCTTGTTTTGAAAGTGGAGTTTTTTTAATGCCAGTGATAAGATTTATGTCAGCGTTTATGTATTATTGATGTGATAGCTGTTATGTAAGTTTGAGGCTTATTTCTCCACTTTCAATTTTGTTAGATTGGTCTCTGGTGAAACATTGGCTGGTAGACGTTTCATGATAAATTAGATTGCTTTGCTTAATAGTGCTTGTCATCCTTATGAATTAAGTGTGTGATACAATTTTTTTTTTCTACCATATTTGAATGCAGCTTGCATAATCCTTTACCTTGAAGAGTTGTTTTTCCACCTCCTTCAACTTCTGTCGAAGGTGTTTGATATCTGTTTTGAAGCCCTCCACTTCCATACACCGGCGTTTCTCTAGAGCCTCGTAACGTTGGGTCATCAGCTGTAAACGTTTTACAGCCTTATCTGATCGCTCCTGCAATAAAAAAATTTGGTTGAAAGGATGTTTCAGTTCAGTTTTAGCTTTATTTCAGAACTAACATAGATAAACCTTCATAAAAGACCACAGTTCAGCTATATTCCACTGCTATAAATCAAAGCACTTTTTTTTTTTGGAGGCTTTTATTTATAGCAGCGGGACTGTTCCAGAGGATTAAGGTGCAAAGTACAAGCTATCAGTGGCGTACCTAGGGGAGGGTGGGGGGGGGCGGGCCGCCCCGGGTGCCAGCCCTAAGGGGGTGTTCCCGGCCTTGCCGTTCAGTCCCCCGCCACCCCCGAAGGACCGCTCGCCCCACTGACCTTCCTGCACCACCTGTGAAGCAGCCCGCAGCAGGATCGCGAAGTCAGCGTCAGCATCCCTGCGCTGCTTCCTGCGCCGCGATCCCGCCCCTCCTCTGACATTAGAGGAGGGGCGGGACCGTGGCGCAGGAAGCAGCGCAGGGATCGCTGACGCTGACTTCGCGATCCTGCTGCGGCTGCTTCATAGGTGGTGCGGGGAGGCCAGGGGGGCGAGCGGTCCTTCGGGGTGGGTCGGGGCATCAGGCCTTCAGGGTGGGGCGGGCGGGCAGGCAAGCGATGCCTCTGACGTCGGAGAGGAAGTTGGTGCAGTACTAGAGGAGCGTACGGGAGGAGGAGATCTGGTTTTCTGATCTTCCCGTCTGCTGCACATAGAGGAACAGAGAAAGTCAGCTATGCAAGGTCTGCCCTGGAGAAGCCATCTTAGTGCCTCTGTATTTCACAGATTTAAAAAAGCAAAAACCCAGAAACTAAAGAGTTTCCTTATTTATATTCTTAGAAAACCAAGGGGCCTAAAGTTCACACACAAAAATCTATGCTGTACATGTAAATTTTCAAGGGGGAGGGGGTGACAGGTAGGCAGGCAGACCTTCAAGGGGGGACAGGCCTTCGGGGGGGGGTGCAGACCTTCAAGGGGTGCAGGCCTTCAAGGGGGGGCAGGCAGGCCTTCAGGGGGGTGCAGGCCTTCGGGGGGGGGTGTAGGCCTTTGGGGGGGTGCAGGCCTTCAAGGGGGGGAACAGGCCTTCAAGGGGGGAAAGGCAGGCAGGCCTTCAAGGGGGGGACAGGCCTACAAGGGGGGGGGACAGGCCTACAAGGGGGGGGGACAGGCCTTCAAGGGGGGGTGCAGGCCTTCAAGGGGGGGTGCAGGCCTTCAAGGGGGGGTGCAGGCCTTCAAGGGGGGGAAAGGCAGGCAGGCAGGCCTTAAAAGGGGGGACAGGCCTTCAAGGGGGGGGACAGGCCTTCAAGGGGGGGACAGGCCTTCGGGGGAGTGCAGACCTTCAAGGGAGTGCAGGCCTTCGGGGGGGGGGTGCAGTCCTTCAAGGGGGTGCAGGCCTTCAAGGGGGGGAAAGGCAGGCAGGCAGGCCTTCAAGGGGGGGACAGGCCTACAAGGGGGGGAGAAGCTACAAGGGGGTGGTACAAGCCTTCAAGTGGGGGACAGGCCTTCGGGGGGGGGGTGCAGACCTTCAAGGGAGTGCAGGCCTTCGAGGGGGGTGGTGCAGGCCTTCAAGGGGGTGCAGGCCTTCAAGGGGGGACAGGCCTTCAAGGGGGGAAAGGCAGGCAGGCAGGCCTTCAAGGGGGGACAGGCCTACAAGGGGGGGGGGAGAAGCTACAAGGGGGTGGGACAGGCCTTCAAGTGGGGGACAGGCCTTCGGGGGGGTGCAGGCCTTCGGGGGGTGCAGACCTTCAAGGGGGGGACAGGCAGGCAGGCCTTCAAGGGGGGGACAGGCCTACAAGGGGAAGGGACAGGCCTTCAAGGGGGGTGCAGGCCTTCAAGGTGGGACAGGCAGACCTTTAAGGGGGGACAGGCCTTTGGGGGGGGGACCATGATTTAGAAGTACACGGAGGGAAGGGGGTGTTCAAAGAGACATGCATATGCCAAACTTTGGGGGGGGGAAGAAATAATGGGTCTGAAAATAGAGGAGAGGGAGAGAGATGATGGACCATGGGATTTAGGGAGGGAAGGAACAGAAAGGGAGAGAAATTGGACACAAGGGATGGTGTGGAGGAGGGATAGAGATACTGGATAGGAGGGTAATTAGGAAAAGAAAGGGAGAGATGGTGGACTCTGGGATGGTGGGGAAGGAGGGAGAGATGCCGGATGAAAGGGTATTTAAGAAAAGGTGGATCTGTGGAGGGAGATGAAAAAAAGGAAAGATACCAGACTTCCTGGGAAGGGAAGGGAAATGGAAAGGGAGGACAGAGTTGGCAGATGGATGGTTAGCATGCAGAAAGAAGGAGACCCTGGCAAGCAAGTTATCAGAAGAAAACCAGAGCCTTGGACCAACAAGATTTGAAATATAACCAGACAACAAAAGGTAGAAAAATTAATTTTATTTTCTGTTTTGTGATTATAACATGTCAGATTTGAAATGTGTATCCTGCCAGAGCTGGTGTTGGACTGCAAACGTGAGCTAGGATTTAACAGAAAGAGGAAAAGTCCTTTTTGTTTCTTTATTTTATTTACACCACAGCACCAGTGTGGTTAGGAGAAGCCAAAGGGGGTGAAAAAGCTATAAAACCCACCAGGAGTTTTGAAAAAAATCACCCAACTGGGCAGGAAAATCGAATTGAAAAACCAATTCAATAGGGCTGAATCGAATCAAAATTTTTTTTTCCTGTATCTGGCAGCATTAGTTTGCGCTACTGTCTTAGACTTTAGGACCTGGGATTGGGGAGAGATGGCATCCTCAGTACTTTATAATGCAAGTGAAACGAGGATTTGGTCAGACTTTTGAAGGGTCTGCAGAAAAAAAATATTGTATAGGCCGGGGACATGAGACAGCAGGAAATGGGAACTTTTCTTCCTTCTATTTTTGTGAATGGAAAGGCTGAGGATGTCAGAGAGGTCAGTTAAAATATGTGTTTTATAAGAAAATATAATAATGTGTTTTATAAAGTTTATAGCATAGCTGGCCTACCCAGTGAGGTGTTCCTAGTGGTGATGGTGGCAGCGTGTCAATGTGTTGAGAGGAAGAGGTGGTCTGGGAAATTCTGCTGAGCAAACTCCGGGCCCATTTCCACCCCCCAGTTAGTCCACTCCACTCAACTGATTCACACACTGAGTGGGTCTTTGGGTGTTGTTTTGGGATCTCTTCCAGTGGTTTATCTCCTTCTGGTCCAAGGAAGGAAACTTTGTTATCCTTAGCATTGACCTACAGAATATGTTTGTAACAGCGCTGCTTGTGTGGCATTAGGCTATGTAGTGATTGAAAGAAAAAAACAGACCTTTGCACATTTTTGCACTATTTGGTGGGTGTATGAGGAGATTCACATTTCCTGCACAGCTAAGTCCATGTGAAGTTACCTTGTGCTGTATTTGACATCTAGCAAGGTCTCTGTTTGAAAGGAAAGATCTAAACTTAAAAATGAAGTGGCCAGAAGTTATGGTAAAAGCAGATAGTGTAGCTGGTTTTAAGAAAGATTTGGACAAATTCCTGGAGGAAAAGTCCATAATCTGTTATTAAGACATGGGGGAAGTGTCTGCTTGCCCTGGATCGGTAGCATGGAATGTTGCTACTCTTTGGGTTTTGACCAGGTATTAGTGTCCTGGATTGGCTACCATGAGAATGGGCTACTGGGCATGATGGACCATTGGTCTGACCCAGTTAGGCTATTCTTATGTTATGTTCTCATCTGTAGGGGCCTTTGTTTTCACTTCTTATTTTAATGTATTTTTTTTCTGGGAACTTATCAGTGTTTTTTATAATGGGAACAAAAATGGAAGAGAATTAATGTGTGTGGAATGGGGGGGTAACTAATTTCTTCAGCTAATTAATTCAATCCACTTCAAACAGACATAGGAGAACTTGTGCACCATTCACACACCCTCCAACCAAAAACGTCAAAAGAAAAAAACTGTTCGACAACCTCCTAGCCATTCGAGCTGCAACACTCGACCCCCAACTCTACAACCAATTGATATCAACCACAGACTGCAAAACCTTCAAAAAGAAATAAAAACCCTTCTATTCAAAAAACACATAAAACCGAACTAACACAATCAGAACTGTCCCAAGCATCACCTGCAACTACTCCATATGTACTTCTAATGTCATGACAATTTAGACATAATTTATGTTATGTTATGTTTGGAATAATGGTTACATATATGAGGTTCAATAAAAGAAAATTTTCACTGCCTGTTTCTATTCTGACCATTTATTCCATTTCATGGTTATTGCAAAAAAAAAAAATTTTTTTTACATGGGGGGGGGGGGGGGTGTGTGTCAAAAAATGATGGGCCCCGGGTGCCACATACCCTAGGTACGCCACTGCAAGCTATTCATGTGATACGTATTCCACTGATAGGATTGCATTCATTCACAATTTGCTGTTAAATGTTCCCTTTATATTTCATCTGGACAAATTACAATCAGACCCCTGATGCAGGCACTGTAGTTGAAACACAACCTGTGTTGGGTTAGAGAAGATCTCAATAAAGAATTTATGAATTTTTACTTTTTTTTTTAATACTTTTCAAACATTTACACTGTCATAATAAACAAAAGGAAAAAAAGGCATTCATTTAATTTTAAACTTACATAATCACGTCCATACATAATTCCTTTCCAAGCCCACATTAATGGGGAGACATACTACAATTTCAAATAAAATCAAAGTTTATAAGTAAAGAAAAGGAATAGATTCATGATCCACACTCGTGGATCTCGATGCATTCCTTACTTAATAGGGGTTATACATTTTCTCCTCTTATTCTCAGTAGTGGAACAAAAATCGCCCCTCAGAAATAATACTTCATTTCTGTTCTCGAGCAATTAAAAATTGTTGTAATTGTATGGGATTTACACGGAAATTTTAGATAGAATGATACCTCAAGAGCTAAAACTGACTTTTAATTTCATAAATTCTTTTCCCCTTGATTGAGTAGCTCTAGATATCTGGAAAAACCCTAACCAAATCACCACAAAATTTCATTAATCTATTTTTAAAATATAATTTCATTAATAACATCTTATCCATCTCTCTCAAGCATGTTATTACCAGGGTGGACCGCATCTGGATCACATCCTGACTATCTTTCAAAAACTCTGTCAAATTAATTTCAGTTGATACCAAATGGTCCACCTCCTGGGCAGATTCTAATTTTTTCTGAGGAACATAATAAAAATTATTTATGGGAAAATTCTCCATATTGGGTAATCCCAGTATTTCTTTAAAGAATTTCCTTATCAAAATTTCAGGTGATAATAAATGAGTTACTGGAAAATTAACCAAGCGGAGATTCCTCACTCTATATATATTTTCCATTACTTCCATTTTAGAATGTATCAATGTAGAATCCTTAACCGCAGATACTGAGACAGGTTGAAGTGTAGTACATTGAGCTTCTACCACCTTTAACCTTTTATCCAGACAACCCAGATTGGAATCCACATTTCCAAGCTTATGAGAAACAGACTGTGAGAATTCCACTGTTTGTTTCACTGATGACCTGAGAAACCCTTCCAACCTTGCAATACCTAACCACAAATCTTTCAAAGTAATATCTTGCGTTTCCTCCAATAGTGGTTGATCCTCTACTGCACCTGAAAAATCAAGTTACTTAGGAGTTTCAGTAAAAACTAACTTATTAATCTGAGTGGAAGATACCACATATTTGGTGGAAGTAGTGGGATTAGTATTCCCACTATCACTCGATACTGGAGGAAGGGAAGGAGTTCGTTCGAGGGGACTCATTGAGGCACCCGATATAGAAGAATTCATATTGAGTGCTACTACTGGGGGATTATCCATTAATAATGTCAGATGTTTGTCCATGGAGCCAGTTACAGCTGGCGTTGAGCTTTTAGGCTTAATTTTCCTTTTCCCCATATTCAAGCTAATCAAAGAAATATGAAAATGTTATACGACCTTAGTTCCAGCAGTGGCGTTGATTTAAACGGGTGGAGACGGACCCAATGACGTCAGGGGTCCGTCTTTTCCAGTGCCTGCGCTACAAGCACCAGCACATAGAAGGCACAGCAAAGTTCAGCTGCTGCGGTAAGCTCTGGGGCAACAAAAGAGTCTCCTCCGGTTCCCCTCAGTTAGTAGACAGCTCCTGTCTAAGCCGCAGCAGCGGTGTTGAATAAAACTGGTGGAGACGGACCCAATGACATCAGGGGTCCGTCTCTTCCAGTGCCTGCGCTACAAGCACCAGCACGTAGAAGGCACAGCAAAGTTCAGTTGCTGCGGTAAGCTCCGGGGCAACAAAAGAGTCTCCTCTGGTTCCCCTCAGTTAGTAGACAGCTCCATGAATTTTTACTTTTTGTCATCTTCACTGTTTTTTTCCTTTCCTTTGCACTATATGGGAGGTTTGTTCTGTTTTTGGATCTCACTCCCAATATACATACATATGCAGCTACAGTTAAACATTTTTTAACACACACAATTCTGATACTAGGCAAGACACAATCCTGGTAATGGGTTTTCCTTTTACAACACTTTTCAAGTGGATAGGGGTGTGTCTGCATGGGCATATGACTATTTTAGAGCCAAAAACACTCAGTCCCCTTTTTGAATAAGAGGAATTGAGATGCCCAGAGAAACCATCTTGAAGGTATACTTAACTAGAAATTTTTTCAAGCTTCTTAGATGTAGGATGAGATGGAATAAGAATATAAGAATTGCCGCTGCTGGGTCAGACCAGATGGTCCATCGTGCCCAGCAGTCCGCTCACACAGCGGCCCTTTGGTCAAAGATCAGTGTCCTAACTGAGACTAGTTTTACCTGCGCACGTTCTGGTTCGCTCTTCTCTGGATGTTGAGGAATTAAATATGTAGGAAGATTTTTTTTTTTAAGATAAATGTTTCAATTGATGTTTGAATTCCTTTTTAGAGACTGTGTAGGTCAAGTCCATTGAAAGCTCAGTTCTGGCTGTCAGGGTTCTCTGAAGCAGCAAAATGCAAAACACGTCAGGACCCGGAGCTTGAATGAAGGATTCAAAGAAACAGAAACATGATGGCAGATAAAGGCCAAATGGCCCATCTATAGTCTGCCCATCCACAGTAACCATTATCTCTTTCAGAAAGATCCCATGTGCCTATCCCAGGCCCTTTTGAATCCAGACACAGTCTTCACCACCTCCTTCTGGGAGACTCTTCCATGCATCTATCACCCTTTCTGAAAAAAAAAAAGTATTTCCTTAGATTACTCCTTAACTTCATCCTATGCCCTTCTCATTGCAGTTTCCTTTCAAATGAAAGAGACTAAACTCCTGCGCACTAAACTCCTGTCACAGAGGTCTCGGTGGGCGACACATTGGCCTCCAGTGACCACAACATGGTATGGTTCAATCTTAGGAAAGGTTTCACTAAATCTACCACACTGACCAAGGTCCTCCAATTCAAGGATACAAACTTCAAAGAAATGGGAGACTTCGTTCACCAGGCGCTACAAGGACAAGCAGAAACCGATAGTGTGGAAAAAATGTGGTCGACTTTGAAAACCACCATACAGGAAGCAACAAACCGCTATGTTAAATTAGTAAGTAAACGGCGAAGGAACAATAAGCCGAAGTGGTTCACTGCGGAGATCTCAGCCCTTATCAAGGAGAAGAAAAAAGCATTCATCTCTTACAAACAATCAGGGAAACAGGTCTCTAGAGCAGACTACTTGACCAAATCAAAAGCCGTCAAAACGGCAGTAAGGGAGGCTAAGTTTCACATGGAGGAGTCTCTGGCAAAAATCATCAAGAAGGGAGATAAATCCTTCTTTAGGTATATCAGTGACAGAAGTAAAAACTCAGGCGGGATTGTACGTCTTAGGAAACCAGATGGAGACTATGTGGAAAAGGATTCGGAAAAAGCCCAACTATTAAATGAATACTTCAGCTCAGTCTTCACCCGAGAAGTGCCGGGACTTGGCCCTCAGCTACAGACAAGGGTTGACTCAGTTGACCCGTTTAGTAACTTCGAGTTTACGCCCAGCAGTGTCTAAAGTGAGCTATCAAGGCTCAAGGTTAACAAGGCAATGGGGCCTGACAACCTACACCCCAGGGTGCTAAGGGAGCTGTGTGATGTCCTGGCGGAGCCACTGTCCAAGCTCTTCAACCTCTCCCTTAGGAAAGGCAGCGTCCCGTCGGACTGGAGGACGGCTAACGTCATTCCACTCCACAAGAAAGGCTCCAAGATGGAGACAGCAAACTACAGACCAGTGAGTCTAACATCGATAGTGAGCAAACTAATGGAAACTCTAATAAAACATCAATTGGATAAGATCCTGGATGAGGAGAATCTACGGGATCCCCGTCAACATGGATTTACAAAAGGGAGATCGTGCCAATCCAACCTGATCAGCTTCTTTGACTGGGTGACGGGGAAGCTAGATATTGGGGAGTCCCTGGACATCATGTACCTGGACTTTAGCAAAGCATTCGATAGCGTACCACACCGCAGGTTGCTGAGCAAGATGAGTTCTATAGGATTAGGTGACACATTGACGAAATGGGTTGGGAACTGGCTTGGAGGTAGGCTTCAAAGGGTGGTGGTGAACGGCACACCCTCTGAAATGACGGAGGTGATCAGTGGAGTGCCACAGGGCTCGGTCTTGGGCCCAATCCTATTCAACATCTTTATAAGGGACTTGGCAGAAGGGCTTCGGGGTAAAATAACATTATTCGCCGATGACGCCAAACTAAGTAATGTAGTGGGCAAATGCACAATAGATGATGTTTCAATGCCCGACAACATGATGCACGACCTACTCCTACTGGAGCGCTGGTCTAGGTCCTGGCAACTCAACTTCAATGCCAAAAAATGCAAAGTTATGCACCTGGGCAACCAAAATCCATGCAAGACTTACACCCTAAATGGAGAGATCCTAACAAGAACTGAAGCAGAACGTGACCTAGGGGTGATCGTCAGTGAGGACATGAAGGCTGCCAATCAAGTGGAGCAAGCTTCATCCAAAGCAAGACAAGTCATAGGTTGCATACTGTGACCAGCCAGGTATTCTCCCTGCCAAGGTCCCAGTTAGGGCAGGGGAAAATGTAAAAAGGAAAGCCCGGGGTGGAATCAGGAAGGAGCATATGGTTCCTGAGAATGCTAATTTACCCTGTGACCACCAGAGTGAGCCTGAGGTGTTTGAGGAAGAGGTAGGTGATCTATCCCCGAGTCACCACCGGGGGAGCCCAAGAGGTCCCAGGAACACTGCTGACTCGATTAGAGTAGGGCGTGGCCCCAGAGTACTTAAACCAGCAGTGGAGAACAGACAGGGAGGCCAGCTAGGGAGAAGGTTTATACCTTTTCTCCCTAGGGAGTCCCCTGGACCAAGCAGGAGCAACCAACCTACACCCATGGAGCTGTTAGAGGCTGGACAAGCTGAGGAGCTACTGATTCCAGAAGAAGAACAACCCATGGAATGTGAAGAAAGTCTGACCGAGGGTGCTCCTGATTTTCCTGAAGCCATGCAGGTGGACTGGGCCTCAGCCTGAAAACTGTGAGTTGAGTTTGCACTTTACTGTTTGGGACTATTTTTGTTTCTTTTTTTAGCTAGGAGTGTGAATTGTTTGGAGGAGGTTTTGCTAACACCCTGGGAGGGAATTTTTGAAAGCCTGTTTAGAGGCTTTATTTTGCAAAACCTGACACTCTCCTGTCCTGGCAGTGAATTGAACTGGCCAGAGGCTTTAATGAACTTTGAGCACTAGTGCTACCGAATAAGTGCCATGAACTGTTTTTTTTTGTGTTTTTGAAACTGCCTGCCTGGGAGCAGTCAGAACTGGCTCTGAGGAGAGCTGAATTCTCAGGCACAGCTGAGACTAAATCCTTGCTGAGAGCAAGCCAAGAACTTTATTGTAGGCTGTTTGTTTGCTTGCTTGTTTTGATATTTTTGTTTGCTGCTGTTTGGGAACATTCTGTCCAGTTTGGCAGCTATATTGAAAGACTTCTTACCTTGATGAAGGAATGAATAAAATGGTATTATTTTCCTTTGAATTACAATTCTGGTGACTTTGTTTTTGTTGATTCCGGTTTGGAATCCGGTCCTGCAGGGTGGCTCCATTTCGGGTCACACGTCAGAATGCTTTATTGTGGTTACCACTGTGAGTGATATTGAGCCCTCTCCTGGGCTACAGTGGTGGTTACAATACGCAGGGGTTTCGTCAGCCGAAAGCCGGAAGTCATTATGCCGCTGTATAGATCCATGGTGAGGCCCCATCTGGAATACTGTGTGCAATTCTGGAGGCCGCATTATCGCAAGGATGTGCTGAGACTGGAGTCGGTTCAGAGAATGGCCACCCAGATGGTCTCGGGACTCAAGGATCTCCCATATGAGGAACGGCTAAACAAATTGCAGCTATACTCTCTCGAGGAGCGCAGAGAGAGGGGGGACATGATCGAGACGTTCAAGTATCTCTCGGGCCGCATAGAGAAGGAGGAAGATATCTTCCTTTTCAAGGGTCCCACGACAACAAGAGGGCATCCGTGGAAAATTAGGGGAGGGAAACTACGAGCTGACACCAGGAAATTCTTTTTCACAGAAAGGGTGGTTGATCGCTGGAATAGTCTTCCAATGCATGTGATCGAGGCCAGCAGCGTGCCTGATTTTAAGGCCAAATGGGATCGTCACATGGGATCTATTCACAGGGCGAAGGTAGGGGAGGGATCTATTCATAGGGCGAAGGTAGGGGAGGGACATTAAGGTGGGCAGACTGGATGGGCCTTGGCCCTTTTCTGCCGTTTATTTCTATGTTTCTATATTTATATTACGTAGGTATTTAAACGTCTCATCATATCTCTCTTCTCCTGCCTTTCCTCCAAAGTATACAGATTGCGATCTTTAAGTCTATCCCCATACGGCTTATGATGAAGACCACATACCATTTTAGTAGCCTTCCTCTGGACCGACTCCATCCTTTTTATATCTTTTTGAAGGTATAGCCTCCAGAATTGTACACAATATTCTAAATTAGGTCACACCAAAGTCTTATACAGGGGTATCAATACCTCCTTTTTCTTACTGGCCATACCTCTCCCTATGCAATCTTGCATCCTTCTAGCTTTTGCCGTCACCTTTTCAACCTTAATATCATCACATACAATCACACCCAAGTCCCGCTCTTGTCGTACATATAAGTTCTTCACCTCCTAAACTGTACCATTCACAAGAAAGATTTATTTCACTTCTTCATGGTAAGTTAAGTGTCTTCACAAATTATATTGGCATTGATACTGATAAAAAAAAAAAAAACTAAGAAATTGTGCAATGATTGGGAGAAGAGCCATTTAAAAGTGGGCATGTTCAAGTTTCAAGTTTATTAAAAATTTGATATACCACCTCATCATTTATTTCAAGGTAGTTATACATTTTAAAATAGGGTTAAAACAGATAATACAATTTAACATAACTTTAACAAAATAAACATACACGATTAGACAAAATAATAACATACACGACTGGACAAACGGGTATGAGTGGAAAAAAGGGGAGAACTACAATGATTTAAAAAAAGTAAGATATAAAAGGTATAAACAAAAGGGTGGGGTTAAAAACAAGTAAGTCCAATACAAGCGGACTCATAAAATATTTTAAAAAATTTAAAATCCTTAAAAGGACATTTACACTTGAAAGGCATCTTTGAAAAGGAATGTCTTAAGTAAAGATTTAAATTTCTCAAGATTAGATCTTTCTTAGACTGCTTTTTCTGGTCTTCCTGTCCAATACACCATACCCCCTTCTAGCCATCACACTCGTATTCCCTGTGATGGCATACCACATACCCACCATCATTGGCCAGGGCCGATATGGAGACCTAAGCTGCTACCGTGCAAAGCCCAAAACAACCAATACTCACAACCTCATAAAGATCAAGACTGACACATACACCTCCATTGCACACAACGTCACAGCAGCCCTAGTGAATGCCAGATCCGTAAATGGCAAATACCTCGTCCTCATAGACGCCATCACAGAGTACAACTGGGACCTCCTACTAGTGATGGAAACATGGCTCAAAGACAACGATGGAGCCACTTTGGGTGCGTTATGTCGTCAAGGCTACCAAGCACTGGCATGCTCCCGTCGCAACAAGAAAGGGGGAGGGATGGCAGCAATCGTCAAGTCCAAGTTAAACCCACGCCAAATACACTCCATAACACTACCAGATCTAGAATGCCTCGTTTTCTCAATAGGGCACGACAAAAAAATCACGATCATACTAGTCTACAGAGCACCCTCCTCTCCTATGTCTGCACTCGACAAACTGCTAACCATTATAAGTAACCTGTCTGTAAACCATAAACAAATCATAGTCCTAGGAGACCTCAACTTCGCAGACTACCCAGAAGTCATGGGCGCCCCACGAGATTTCATCAAAACACTGTCAGATCTGGGATTCACTCAAAAAGTCACCTCTCCCACTCATTTCTCTGGAAACACACTGGACCTAATTTTTCTCCTAGACCAACTGTCTCAAACACGCGGCCCACGGGCCGCATGTGGTTCTCCAGGTTTTATTTGCGGCCCGCGGTCTGGAGGCATCATTCTCTTCCTTTTGGAGCAGCAGCCGGCTCGTTCGTTCAAAGCCGCGGGTTGGCGGCTCCTTATGCTATCCACTCCTGCATCGGAAGCCTCTCTGATGTCACAATAGAGAGGCTTCAGACGCAGGCACTGATCTCGCAAGGAGCCGCCACCCGCGGCTTTGAACGAACGAGCCGCCAGACATGCTGCTGCTCTAGTGGCGTACCAAGGGGGGGGGCGGTCCACTGTTCTCTTCCCTGCAGGGCCGACCAACTCTGGTGGCCCGACGTCAATTCTGACGTCGAGAGGACGTTCTGGCTAGCCAATTGCTGCCTGGCTGCCCGGAACGTCCTTTCCGACGTTAGAATTGACATCGGGCAGCGAGAGTTGGTCGGCCCTGTGCAGAAGAGAAGCTGAGAGATGGCATGTTACCGATAGCGGCAGCAGCCTATTCCGTGGTGGCGGTGGCATGGGGGAGGGCAGGAAGGAAGGAAGAAAGAAAGAAAGAAAGAAAGAAAGAAGGTGGGGTGGGGACAGGGAGCCAAAAAAAAAGCAAAAAATGGGGCACAGAGGAAAGAAGAAAGAAGGAGGGGGGACAGGGAACCAGAAACAAAGCAAAAAATGGGGCACGGAATCAGAGAAAGACAGACAGAGAAAGGAAGAAAAAGTTGGGGAGGGAATGAGGTCTGGAGGAGGAGGCTGAAAGAAGGGAAGAAGTATTGGATGCACAGTCAGAAGAATAAAGTGCAACCAGAGACTGATGAAATTACCAAACAAAGGTAGGAAAATGATTTTATTTTCAATTTAGTGATTGAAATGTGCCAGTTTTGAGAAAGAAAAGATATTAAACTTTAAATGCGAGTGCTGCAGAAAAAATAGAGTACTTGGAAGGCCGCAGAAAAAATAGTTAATGTCTTATTAAAGAAATGACAATTTTGCATGAGGTAAAACTCTTTATATTTATATATCTTTCCTTTTAACTGTTAAAGGAAAGTTTTATAAACTATAAAGAGTTTTACCTCATGCAAAATTGTCATTTCTTTAATAAGGCATTAACTATTTTTTCTGCGGCCCTCCAAGTACCTACAAATCCAAAATGTGGCCCCGCAAAGGGTTTGAGTTTGAGACCACTGTCCTAGATGGTCCACAAATTGACCAGAAAACATCCTCGCCGACAAACATCGTGGTCCCCTGGGCCGACCACTATATAATCACATTCGGCCTGCACACCAGAGTTAAAGAAGCAGCAGACCGAACAAATTCCCAGGAAACAATTACGTTCAACCCAAAGTAAGTAAATCCAACCACATTTTCTCGCGGCATCTCCAAACTACAACTAAGCATAAACTCCCTAGAAGAGAAGGCACTGACTTGGCAATCAGGCATTAAAACACTCTATGAGAATCTAGCAAAAGTCAAGGTGAGCAAACCTAACTCACGACCATTCTCTTAACCCTGGTTTAAAGAAGACCCGAGAGTACAAAAAAGGAGAGTCAGAAAGCAGAAAATACTTGGCGCAAAACTCTCAGTGACTAGGACAAATCCTCCTGGAAAAACCTGCTGCAAAACTACAAACTAGCCACACATGAAGCAAAGAAAGCACATTTCACCGCTCTACTATCCAAGGTCCCAAGCAGATCAAAGGCCATCTTCTCAATAACAAAAACCTATTCTCCTCATCCCAAGGTCCAATGCATTCCCAGTAAACGAACCTAGACTGCGAATCCCTCTCCACCTTCTTCCATGACAAAATATCTAAGATTTGCACAAATCTGGACTCAGAGGTCAAAGTACTCCCATATATCCCAGAGACCACCCAAAATGACAATCCACTCAAGACGGAAACCTTGAACAGTTTCAAACTGATCTCCCACAACGATCTCAAAACCATAATCAACTCTGTACCCCCTCAACCTTGATCCTGGACCCATGTCCCTCCACTACACTCCTGGATACAAACGAGGTATTCCTGGAATCCATCCTAACCTTAATAAAACGAGTCCCTTATGACAGGTGTAGTTCCACGGAGCTGGAAATCTGCCATAGTAAAACCACTTCTGAAGAAAAACAACCATGGACCCAGACAACCCAAGCAGCTTCAAACCTGTCTCAAACCTCCCATTCATCTCAAAAATATTGGAAAAGACATTACTCACGCAATTGCAAAACTTCATGGAGACAAACGTCATCCTCTCCAACTTGGAATCGGGCTTCAGGAAACACCACAGCAAAGTGCTTTTGAACATCCTAGATGACTGCTGGAAAATCCTAGACGACGGAAATGATGCATTGCTGGTACTATTAGACCTCAGTGCCATCTTCGACACCATCGACCACTCTCTCCTCTTGTCCAGGCTAAAGTCCATTGGAATCCGTGACAATGCACTTCAATGGTTCTCTTCATTCCTGACTGACAGATCCCAGAGAGTTCTACTAGGAAAATCCTTATCTGAACCCAAACCACTCCACTATGAAGTGCCTCAAGGAGCCTTACTATCACCTCTCCTCTTCAACCTCTATGTCAAACCAGTACTGGACATAGCGGGAAAACACTCTTTCGCTGATGACCTACAACTCTATCTTCTCATAGGCCGTCACTGAGACACACAAATCTATAACAAATCTTGTTTAACTGAAATAAAGACCTGGATGACCGGGAAAAAGTTACAGTTAAATGAATCCAAGACAGAACTTCTCTGAATCCACAAAGATCTATGCGTATACCCCATCCGTTCTTTTCCTGGGGCACAAACACCCTTACACCCAAAGACAATGTCCGCAGCCTAGGAGTAACTCTTGACTCTAACTTATCAATGACAGATCACTTATCAAAACTAGTATCATCCTCCTTCTACTACCTCCGCCAGCTAAAAACCATACGTGCATACTTCTCAGAACCTTAATTTGTCCAACTACTCTATGCTTTTGTACTATCCCGCGTGGACTACTGTAACACTCTACTAGTGGGCCTGTCTACCAAAACTTTCTCCCGCCTCCAAAGGGTGCAAAACGCTGCAATCCGCCTTTTGAAAAACATAGGCATTTGCGCCCATGTTACCCCTGTGTCAGCTTCCATGCACTGGCTGCCCATTCAAAAATGCTATGCCTTCAAGGCCCTGGTCCTCACTTTCAAAACCTTCCATGAAATGATTTCGTACTACTTGAAAACTAAACTACAAATCTACTTCCCAAAGCGACCACTGAGGTCCCAAGGAGAAAAATGACTGACCATACCTCCTGGCCGCTCCCTCAAAACTGAAACAGCCTGCAAACGCTCCTACTCACATTTCATAACCAGACTTTGGCACACCATCCCCCCATCTGTTAGATCAGTAGATGGACTCTGGAACTTCAGGAAGGACGTGAAAACCTTCCTCTTCACAAACCCAGTTCTTAAAGTCATTCACCCAGAAATGCCACTCAGTCAATGCACCTATGCCACCTAATTTCACCAGATGCTACTTAGTGCATATGTTTTATTGTCATGTCTATATTGTAATTTATGCCATCTCTGTCCTGTCTCAATTATTATGGATGTACTTTGTAACCCGTTCTGAGCTCCTCTCGGAAGATGTGCTAAAAAATTGAATAAATAAATAAAAGGTATGATGGGATATAAATAAAGCTATTATCTCATGTGCAGATGGAGAGCTGGTCAGAAGTGTTCATCTAGAGACCATAAAACTGTCAGTTTTCACCCAGCATCTTCTCTAAAATCAATCATGCCGGACAAAACAGAATCTGGGTCTCCTCTAAAGCATAATTCACAATACCTACACCAGCATAAGACAATTCTGGTTTATTTTTCTCTTTTCTTTACCTTAAAAATTTCTCTTCCAATATCTCCTTCCTCACGCATACGAGCCAGCTCTTCCTCAAAAGTGACACACTGTTCCCGATACATTTCTGCTAGTCGATTTGCTTGTGCCAGTTGACTCTCCAACAGCTGAAACAGGCAGAATGAACAAGATATTAAAAAAAAAAACCCAATGGATATTACAAATTCTGACAAATAGGTTACTGGAATGGAAAAAAAACTACTTATCCATTTTAGCTGTAGAGACAACAAATGTCCCAACAATAGGTTCTTCAGCAACTTGCATTAACACCTAAAACTGAATGAAAGCTATTATATAATGAATCTGTAATTATGGCCCCATTTTGCATATAAAAGAGAGAAAACAAAAGAAAAAAATCCAACAGAAACTGCAGTGAAAATAGCTCAACAAACAAACAAAAAAAAGACTGCAGACTTAATGTACAAGATGCATACAACATCTATTGTAAATTAGAAAAAAAGCTATCCATATTGGCAATGTGGGCAAGACATCTCAGCAAAGGTCATTAAACACTACTTTGAGGAAAGCTATACATTCCAAATAGGCAGTGGTATACTACCATTATGTGGACAGGGTAAAAAGGATGAGGCTGCAAGTCACAGATAACTGTGGGAGGTGCAAAAGGAGTGGGACACATTAGTTCACAAATCCCTGAGATATCAGGAAATGGAGTTGTTCTGGCCAAAGGAGTGCGAGGAATTGCCCAGAGGTGCCACTGAAGGGTAAAAAATGTATATTATGGGACATTCAACAAATGAAAGGAGGCAGCTAGGGGTTCTAAACATTTTGCAAAATGACACTGCAAAAATGACACTAGCAAAAAAAAAATAAAAAAGTGTATTTTTAAAATGGGTGGATGACAGAATCCTCTTTCTGTACAATTTTAGGATAAGATAATGGAAGATTTGCATTTATAACGGATGTATTTCCCTTATCATTCTTTGTGTACAAGCTACAGTGTACAAAGTATAGTGTCAAAGTCAAAGAGTCATTATGAGATTTTGACCACAGAGGTTCAAAGGGAACTGGTGGGGAGGAACTATTTAGCAGACAAAGTTATTAGGAGGGATGGAAGGAGAAAACAGATGAGTGAGAGGAGAAAGGGAGTATGAGAGCATGTGTCAAAGAATATGGTGGGAATGTAAGAGAAAAGCAGAAAATGCTCATTTTCAAAGTCAATGCACTGCTACTGGCATGAATTCAAAAGGAGTTTAACTTGCAGAGACTTGTTTAATGGGATATATAGCTAACTGTGAGAATATTTATTCAGTTATTTTGTTTCTGGATGGCAAATGCAATAAAAATTACTTTGGAATAAAAAATAAAAAGGAGCATCTAAGTTAAGATGTTCAAAAGTTGCTGGGTATTCTACAAAAGGCTCACTGAATATGGAACTTCTGTAATACAGTGGTACCTCGGTTTGCGAGCATAATTTGTTCCAGAAGTATGCTCGAAATCCAAAGTGCTCGTATATCAAAGCAACTTTCCTCGTAGGCCATAGTGGCAACTCGGCTGATTCATTCCACTGACTGAATACCGGTAGGTACCTACATCTCTCTGACATGACCCCGAGCTGACCTCCGACCCCCAAGCCGACCCAACCCCGGGAACCGGCTTTGTTGCTCCCCCGAGGCCACCAGTGCTTGCTCCCTCCCTTCGCAATCGCCTCCTCTCCCCCACTGACCAGCCCTGTCCTTACCCTTGCGCCGCCAGTGTTGAAAGTGCCTGCTGCCGGTTTCCTTGCTAAGCTGCTGCTGGGCCTTGAGCATCTGCGCATGCTCAAAGCCTTCTGGTTCTCACCCTCTCTGAGATTCTCATGAAGGACTGGCCCCTCCTTCGCCTAAAAGGTCTTGTTTTGGGCGTTTAGAACTTGGGCAATTTTGGGGTTGATAATGTGTTCTAAGGTTAGACATAGTGGTGGTATGGGCGATTAAACTGGTGAACGTAGAGGTAGGCCACTGTCAAAAAAAAATCCTCATTTTGGATGTTTGTTTTGAGAATGGACATTTTCCCTGCTGCTACATTTTCCCTGCTGGAACAATGGTCAACTACTTGGCAGCTAGGCTTCAATGCTAAAAAATGCAAGATAATGCATCTGGGTAAGAGAAACCCGCGTAGAACTTATGTACTAAATGGTGAGATCTTGGTTAGGACCACGGTGGAACGCGACCTAGGGGTGATCATTAGTGAGGACATGAAGGTTGCCAATCAAGTGGAGAAGGCTTCCTCCAGGGCAAGACAAATGATGGGGTGTATCCGCAGAGGTTTCGTCAGCAGGAGACCTGAAGTTATGATGCCGTTGTACAGAGCCATGGTGAGGCCTCACTTGGAGTACTGTGTTCAGTTTTGGAGACCACACTACCGAAAGGACATGCTGAGGATCGAGTCGGTTCAGCGAACGGCCACCAGGATGATCTTGGGGCTCAAGGATCTCACGTATGAAGAAAGATTAAAAAAATTGCGGCTGTACTCACTTGAGGAAAGAAGAGAACGGGGAGATATGATTGAAACATATAAGTACATCACGGGACACATCGAGTCAGAAGATGATATCTTCTGGCTCATGGGACCCTCGACCACCAGAGGGCATCCGCTGAAAATCAGGGGAGGGAAGTTTCATGGCGACTCCAGGAAGTACTTCTTCACCGAAAGAGTAGTGGATCATTGGAACAGACTCCCACTCCAGGTGATAAAGGCCAGCAGCGTGACGGATTTTAAGAGAAAATGGGATACTCACGTGGGATCTTTAAGGGAGTAAATTCAGGGGAGGGGATACTTGGAATGGGCAGACTTGGTGGGCTATAGCCCTTTTCTGCTGCTTTTTTCTATGTTTCTACTTTCAGCGTTTAGGGCCTAAGGCCAAAAGGGGACTTAGACCTTAATTTTGATTATGCCCCTCCATCTATTTTTTCTGAGGCCCTCCAAGTAGCTACAAATTCAAAATGTAGTCCTGAAAAGGGTTTGAATTTGAGACCACTGATGTATAAGGACATTAATTTAAAATTATTTTGTTGAGTGTGGAGAGGGGAGAGTTAAAGCTACAGTCTCAGCACCCTGAGGTTATTGGTTCAAACCCACGCTGCTCCTTGTGACCCTGGGCAAATCACTTAATCCCCCCATTGCCCAGGTACATTAGATAGATTGTGAGCCCACCGGGACAGACAGGGAAAAATTTTTCAGTACCTGAATAAATTCATGTAAACCGTTCTGCGCTCCTCTGGGAGAATGGTATAAAAAATTGATATGTGCAACAGCAACCATTTTACAAAAAAGAACAACTTCATATAGAACTCTCCACCTATTAGTACCACCAATTAAACATGTAAGTGGCACATTTTGCAAAAGTATGAATACAAGAACCACCAATTAAGGAGCAGAATCCTAAACCTCAAATTTCTGAGGTGATTGATTTTAAGGCCAAAGAGATAAGCACAACTCAAATATCTTGAAAACCCCAAATGCAAACAATGGGGAACAAGATTCTGGATCTAGAAGCTGTGATGGAAGAAGATGGGTTGAATATAGTGGCTATCACAGAGATGTGGTTCAAGGAGAACCATGACTAGGATGTAGTTATACCGGGCTATAATCTGTTCAGGAAAGACAGGGTAGGAAGAAAAGGAGGAGTAGCGTTATATGTTACAGATCATATTAAAGCCACACAATTGCAGGATCTGCAGGGCAAGGAAGAGGCACTGTGGATCAATTTAGAAAGAGGGAATGATGAATATATTTACATTGGTGTGATATACAGGCCTCCTTCACAGATAGAAGAAGTAGACAGAGATTTAATAGTAGACATTCAGAATATATCTAATAAAGGGGAAGTCTTACTAAAGTAGGGAGATTCTGGATTCTCTACAAGGAGATGGGGTCATACTGGGCTTAGTGCTTACAAACGGGGATAGTGTTTCTGATGTTACAGTGGATGATCATCTGGCATCCAGTGATCACTGCATAGTACGGTTTAATATTAAGATGGGTATAGAGAGGGCTCATTCAAAAGCAAAGGTTCTAGACTTTTAGAAAACTAACTTTGTTCGGATGGGGGTTTACGTCAAGGAATTATTGTCTGGATGGGAACGTCTGGAAGGAGTGAAAATGCCGTGGGCAAAACTGAAAGGAGTGATTGTAAGGACAACAAACCTTTTTGTGAGGCAAGCAAGTAAAAGTAAGAGGAAAAGAAGGCCACTTTGGTTCTCAAAAGTACCGACCCGACCATGTGCCTCAGGCCGCGCCCCCAGGTGGGACCTAAGGCTCCAGGGCCTATTCTGATTGGCCCACGCGCCTTAGGCCCCACCAGTAGGCGGAGCTTTGGGACGGATGGGCCAATCCGGCCTCATTCCGTCGTTGGCTGCCTGCCGGACAGGCGGGTTTGGCTCCCGTCTGTCCCAACTACACAAAGGTACGGGGAAGGCGGGTGGGGGTGTCGTGGGGGTCGGCCAGGGGGGGTCGCGGGTCGGCTGGGGGGGCGGTCGGAGGTTCTTGGGGGGGGGGCGGTCGTTGGAGGGAGGGGGGTTTGCGTCGAGGGCAGGAGGGCCTGGGATCCCTCCTGCCCGTAATGTAGTGCGGGGTGGGGGTAGGGGGTCGCCGTGGCCAGGAGGGTTTGGGCTCCCTTCTGGCCCGATATTGTCGGGGAGTCGGCGGTCCTTCGGGGTGGGGGTGCGAGTGGTCCTGCCGGGGGGGGGGGGCTGTATCGGACGTCGGGGGGGGGCATCAGGCTTTCAGGATGGGGACAGACCTTCAAGGGGGACAGGCAGACCTTCAAGGGGGGACAGGACTTCAAGGGGGACAGGCAGACCGAAGGGAGTGAAAAAGCGGAGAGTCGGGGCAGTGCATGGAAAGTCAGGGCGGGTGAACGGAGAGTCGGGACAGCGCACGGAGAGGCGGAGCAGTGCACGGAAAGTCAGGGAGGGTGAACGGAGAGTCGGGACAGCGCACGGAGAGTCGGGGCAGTGCACGGAAAGTCAGGGAGGGTGAACGGAGAGTCGGGACAGCGCACGGAGAGGCGGGGCAGTGCACGGAAAGTCAGGGAGGGTGAACGGATAGTCGGGACAGCGCATGGAGAGTCGGGGAGGGCGAAAGGAGAGTCGGGGTGGCCAGAGGAGAGTCGGGGCGGGCGAAAGGACAGTCGGGCAGCATGCGCGTTATACGTGTGAGCGCGGTATACAAAAGTTTTTGTACATAAAATCGTGGTTTCTGCGCGCTATACCCATGTGCGCGTTTTACACGGGTGCGCGTTATCTGCGTGAAAATACGGTAGTAGCTGAGAAGGTAAGGAATAAGAGGTTAACTTTCATAAACTACAAAAGATCACAGAAAGAGGAAGACAGGCAAAAATATTAGGAAAAGTTAAGAGAGGCTGGTCTTGTAGTCAGGAAAGCAAAGATGCAAATGGAAGAAAAATAGTTGACACGGTAAAACGGGGAGACAAGACATTTTTTTTAGATATATTAGTGATAGGAAGAAGTGCAAAAGTGGCATTGTGAGACTCAAAGGGGAAGGGGAGAAATATGTAGAACTTGATAAAGAAAAGGCCAAATTGCTTAACAAATATTTCTGTTCTGTGTTCATAGCTGAAGTGCCGGGAGCGGGACCGCAGAAGACAAATGTGAATAGGTATGGAGGAGTACTAGACCCTGATCGATTTTCAAAGGGTTGTGTTCGTGAGGAGCTAGCTAAAATAAAGGTAGACAAAGCAATGGGGCTGGATGGTGTACATCCTAGGGTGCTGAAGTTATTTAGGGAAGTTCTGGTAGCTCCGCAGACTGACCTTACTAACGAATCTCTAGAGTCAGGAGTGATACTGGAGGACTGACGAAGGGCGGATGTGGTCCCTCTCCACAAAAGTGGAAGTAAGGAAGAAGTAGGGAATTACAGGCCAGTAAGTCTGACTTCTGTTGCAAGCAAATTAATAGAAACACTTTTAAAACAGAGAATGGTCAAGTATGTAATCCTGTGGATTACAGGACTGGAGGCAACATGGATTCACTAGAGATAGGTCTTGTCATACAAATCTGATCAATTTGTTTGACTGGATGACCAGAGAATTGGATAATAGGGGGTAGGGAGGAGGACAAGGTAAATTGGAGACTTAAATTAAAGAACAATAAACTCCCGATTAAAGAAAAACATTCAAAACTTCTCAGAACCCGAATTTGCCCAACTGAAAGGTCACTTGGACACACAATGTCAGAGGCGTGAAGAAAGTACAAGTTTTATTCACAGCATGCCGGGACTCTAGTGCAGTTAATAGCCTGCCTACTAGAGTGTCAGAAACAGGAAATACACGGACTTTTATGCCCTTTTCGCAAACTAATATATGCAAAAACTACAATTTTCATTTGTTACTTCTATAACTTTCTACAATTATTATTGGTCCTAAGCCAGCACTTATGATAGGCTCAGGGATACAACTTATAGTCCTATAGGAAACTAGCTCATTTCTCTGCTTATCTAAATCTTACAGGTCTAAAGGCTACATGTACAGAAGGGCAGGGCGCATCATGGCTCAAACTCTTATCTATTCAGCTTACAATGTGGTAGGGCAAGGACATACATTTCAGGCAGATGCAGTCAATAGATTATACACTGTTTTCAGCTATGTAGGCCAGAGCAATATTTTAAACAACAGTTAACTATTTCATGACCCTACATTCCCCCCTTTCAGGCTGGCGTACCTAAGGAGCCAAGCCTGACAAAATAAAGTTAGGGGTCAGGAAAGTCGGGGTCCCCAGTGGGTAAGGGACGATACTGGGAGAGGGCAAGGGCCAATTCAGCAGTGGAACGGTTGACAGCAGAGTCCACAGTGTGGTGAAGAAATTTCATAGCCAATGGAACTAAACAAGGTAGACAACATAGTACCAGGGAGGACAAAGCAGTTATCAGCAGAATTGTTTTCAGGGTCATACCAGACGGTAACCAAGAGCCCAGGGAACCAGAGAACCAGTCTGTATTGAGGCCATGCCAGGTTTGAACAGGAACATGAGCCAGTTTGGTGATACGATCCACAACTTCCTCAATCACTTTACCATCATCATCAAGTTCAAGGCAACAGTTGGAAAGGTTGAATTTACCTTCAGCAGCTAGTAAATAGTCCAAAGCTAGACGATTCTGATAAATAGCAGTGCGCATTTTAGCATTCGCTCTGCCAATGGTACTCAAAGCTCTGGAAGTCTCATTGGTTATCAGTTCAAGTACAGCTTGTAGACGAATAATGCGGTTCAGCATGTAGATTGGGGTCCGATAGCCCCAGGTGCCATCTTCGGCCCATGTGGCAGGTCCGTAAACAGCAATGATCCGTTCTGCAGGCCAGTCATTACCCCATTCACCTATTTTAAGGGAATTGGTGGAAGTAGACCGCTTTTGGCGACCCCTGGTGTTGAATACAGGGGCTCCCAAGTGTTCACCATCAGCCAGCGGTAACAGGAAGAAGCTGGGGCGGATCATGCCGAGTACACAAGTTCCAGTCCAATTTGCTGGCAACCAGGAGTATGCAAATAAGCCGCAGAGCCAGTATCGACCATCAGGGGCTGGCCAGTGATCATAGGAGATACCCTTGAGTAGATTCTGGAGGGGACTACCTGGCAGAGTGGAGGTGAGGTTAGCAGGCCAGGGAGTCCAGGTAGCTGTTGTGGCATTGAAGGACCAGAGCGAGGTACATTTGAGGTGTCCAACTTGAACATTGAAGGGACCATCAATCCGCTGCAGGCAGTGAGAGGCAATAATGGAGGTCCGCAAAGTCCATCAAGGAGGCCGAGGAGTGGAAGCAAAAGTAAGGTTCTGTGTAGATAAGCTTAACATGTCTAACTGCTTTGCCTCCCATGGCCATTGCTCACCCATATTAGTGCCACCACAAACAAAATAATTGCTAACATTAAGAGTCTGACCTATAGTTTCAGCAAACTATATAAACAGATTTCTAGTGATTACAGGATATTAGTATCTACTTTCATAATTTCATAAAACTGGGGAAACACCACAGAGTGATAGACAGGAGCACATGAGTGGGATACAATTCGGACATATACATCAGTACCTGAGTCTCACCTTTTACCATCAATATACAATGCCATGCAGTCTCTGGCCTTCTGGACTTGGACATTGGCATTCCAGTTATATGGGTCAGTGATAGTGAAAACCATGGGATTACAGTAGCCTGTAGTACACAAGGGGCCGGAGCTAGGACCTATAGTAAGGGAGGCAGACGGGGTATTCTTTCTCATAAAGGACAGGCTCCACCATTAGTGAAGGTTTCCTCATAGGGGCAGTTCTTAAAGGCATCAGGTTATACAGACCTATATACTTAGCACATTTGGTATAATAACGCTGTCAATCTAGGGAGCCACACAAAACTGTATTAGGGACAAAACCATGACCCTGGGCAACATCAAATAACACACATGTATCAAAAATACAAAGACACCAGGCGAGTGGGGTCTACAATAAGAGTCTAGTTGATAAGTGGACCCTCAACATCATCAATGCAGATTTCCGCCCACTTTTAAACTTCATCACCAGTAGGTTGGAAACAGAAAATACCCTCAAATGTTTGACACTTTCTGTACTTAACTCCTTCATGCAAACAAACATCAGGCAAAGGGGCTGCACTTGTTAAGTACAAAATACAGAAGAAAGAAACATAAGTGAGGGCAACACAAATATCATATCTATATATACTAACATAGGAAGCTCATTTTTCTTTCAGGCACAACTTAGAAAACTTCAAACAGTTATACTCAAGACACTTGCTAAAGGCAGTGTGAACCACAGGCAGTCAATTAAACTCAAACACTTATAAAGAATTATATTCAGAACACCTGCTAAGTACAGTGGTAAATATTCAGAACTTTTGAGGTCTTAGAAAGCTTCAGCTGAAGATCCGTGTTGTAGTGGAACCAAGTTTCATGTCCGGACACCTTGACAACTGTAAGAGAAGAAATTATTACAGTAAAAGGACCTATCCACCTAAGTTTCAGGGGGTCTGACTTCCAAGTTTTAGCCATACTGTATTTACAGGGACATACCCATGGACTTGTGTAGCTATCGATAGTGGGGCCCTTTCCAGGACCCATTTGTGGAGTTCTTAAAGGGCTTTAGCTAAAGACTGGACCTGACTCTGGAGGATATCTGATCCCAGAGTAGCAAAGGAACCAGGATCTGGGTTCACAATGGGTGGTGGCCGGCCGGACATGAGCTCAAATGGGGCTTAGATGGGATGCATCTAATCTGAAAAAGAACAGAAGGCAGCAGGACAGGCCAGGACAGATTAGTTTCTTCAATTCATTTTGTGAGAAGGGTCTTAAGAGTTCTGTTTATTCTTTCGACCTGACCAGAGCTCTCAGGATGGTAAGCAGCATATGACAATCGTGAGGGCCAGGTGTTGAGGAATAACTATGAGGGTGCTGTGCTTGCGTTTGAAGTATCAGTGTGTGGGTCTGGATTGGCACTTGAATTGGTGCATTTTGTATCCACCCCCCTTTCAGGACAGACTGGCCCAAAATAATGCATGCCCAAGTCTGTTCCTGAGAAGCGTACTGGGGTGTAAGGGAATCCAGAAAAGGAATGATTGTATACAGAGGGGCCGAAAGAGGGGGCAGAGACTGGCAGCTCGGGCTGTGCGGTCGGCAAGGGCATTGCCACGAGAGACAAGGTCCATCACGCGTCTGTAAGCATGGCAGTGCATAACAGAAACACATGAGGGTAGTTGTACGGCCTCAAGAAGGTCAAGAATAAGGGGAGCATGATGGATCAGGCGGCCGGAGGCTATAAAGAAACCTCGATGTTTCCAGATGGCCCTATGGGAATGCAAGTTAAGGAAAGCATATTTGGAGTCAGTATATATATATTGCAAGACTGAGAGGCAGAGTGGCGCAGGGCAGAAGTGAGGGCATAAAGCTCAGCTTCTTGGGCAGAAGGGCCAGAAGGCAGGGGCCTGAGTCAGAAGTTTTTGGAGGCAGCGAAAGACCTCTCCTGAAGTTGGGTCCAGACAAAAGGGGCTGAGTCAGCGCCTTTGGTGGAATCATACAGAGGACGAGCAATAGTAGAGAAATCAGGGATCCAGATGGGACAGTATCCTGCAATACTGAGAAAGGTGCTCAGAGCCTTGCAGTTATCAGGGACAGGGAGACTACAGACAGCCTAGACCTCGGTGTAGGAAGGGACCTGGTACCCTTGGAGATTTGAAAGCCAAGGTAGGTGACACGAGGAAGGCATACTTGAAATCAATGTAAATATGGTCACAGGAAAATTTAAAAGGCAGACCCACTATCTGAAAGACTCAGATAAATAATAATAATAACAGTTTATATACCGCAATACCGTGAAGAGCTATGTGGTTTACAAAAGATTAGAGAAGGTACAAAATAATTGAACTTAAGATGTGCACTAACACATAAGAATTGTTCTCAATCCCTATTCTATATCAGGTTCCTACCCCAAAGAGCTGACTTATAAAATTAAGCTAAATGCAGTTCTGGATCCACCCACTAAGCAGGGTAGTCTGACACAAGCGCTCTCTAAAGCAGCAGTCCCTTCACTATCAGCTGACTGGCAAAAATATTTACTTCAATACAAAAGCATTCCTAAAAATTACATTGTTATACCTAAACTTACATTTTTTATATACAGAAATACAAAACAAAGATTGGAATATACAGTAAAACTTTGGATTGCAAATAACTTGGTTTGCAAGTGTTCTAAAAGACAAGCAATGATTAAATTTTAACTTGCTATACCAGCAACGTCTTGCAATACACATACATACAGTATAGAAGCATCACATTTTCACAACTGAGCCAATGGTTCCTCTCTATATGACGCTGCAGGAATGCAGTGACTGTTCCAAACGAGCAAGGGCTTGCAATACAAGTATGTATATTTTTGTACACTAGTGCCCTGGAATACAAGCATACTTCTGGAACAAATTATGCTCCCAAACCAAAGTTTTACTGTACTCACAAGTTTAAACATTGTTCATTTTTATTTTTTTTTACAATCAACATGGGTCTCAGTAGAGACTTACTCCCCCTTCCTACAGAATTTCACAAAGGAGAGAGAGTTGCTTAAAGATCAAAGAGATCAAATTACAGATGTAGTCCTTTTCAGAACTTTTAAATTTAGACAAATAACTACTAAATTTGGACAAAGAACTTCTTTTTAGCATGGAATATAAGTTCCAGAAATCATATTTTTCATTTATATGCATTTCTGAATATGCATATACATTTTATAACATAGCCAAAAACTTCAAATGCAAAACCACTTATCTGTTTCAGGAGAAACCACATTGGAAGTGCTACACACTTCATGGCCCTTATCAGCACAAAAGGAAAAGTACTCTCCTCTCATGCTGTGAACAACTGACAGTTTAAACTTCACTGATACATTTGAACAGACTGAAGTCATAAAGAACCCGGGATACTGCAGGACTTGGGAATCAGATGAAGGGAAGAATTTGGCAAGGTCTGAAGCAAGGGCAGTGCTGAATAGAGAGGGGCTATTTTTAAAGCCCTGGGGTAGACGGGTCCAGGTTACTTAGGAGGTTTGTCCAGTGGAAGGGTTTTCCCATTGGAATGCAAAAATTGGCTGACTGGAAGAGGAACTGACAGCAAACGAATGCATAAAAACCTGACGAGTTATGTCCTCTTCCAGGGAGCCAGAGGGGGCCAGCCCACACCAAATATCGGCCATTCTAACTGGCACAGACAAATAAGGGTTGATTTGTTAAGTATAATCAAAGACAAATTCCTTTTTTAAAATTAGCTAACATATCAAGGGATCCCCACAGGTAGACAGACATCCCCCCATTGTGCAATGGAGGACAAAAACACTTCCCTGAATTCCTGGCCCCGCCCGTCTCCGGGCTAGGGAAACGCAGTACTAACAGGTCCACACTCGCTTCGTCCTCAAGGACGTCTCAGACACTCTCAAACACACAAAACACAACAGATTTCAGTTCAGTTACTCAACCAGAAAATAACAGTTCCTATAATCCCTCCCAACGACTTCAGCGACTGATCAAGTGGCTTACTAGGCAGGAGAATAGAGACAGGATAGGAAAGATCAATTCCTACTTACCAGATAGTGGCCACTCCAGGTACAGATACAGATACAGATTCTTGTACTTTAAACTGAGACTAGATAAGTCAGTTGAAGCGGTCCAACGTCCTGAGGTCTGCCAACCCCCCAAAAGGAAGGCAGCCGGCTAAGCAGACATATCAGCCGTAGGACCAGAAACAAGTGACCAATCGAGTAACCAGTGGTCAAGAGACCTTCAAGTCCCTGTTCGGGCGCCAAATGAAAGGTCACTTGGACACACAATGTCAGAGGCGTGAAGAAAGTACAAGTTTTATTCACAGCATGCCGGGACTCTAGTGCAGTTAATAGCCTGCCTACTAGAGTGTCAGAAACAGGAAATACACGGACTTTTATGCCCTTTTCGCAAACTAATATATGCAAAAACTACAATTTTCATTTGTTACTTCTATAACTTTCTACAATTATTATTGGTCCTAAGCCAGCACTTATGATAGGCTCAGGGATACAACTTATAGTCCTATAGGAAACTAGCTCATTTCTCTGCTTATCTAAATCTTACAGGTCTAAAGGCTACATGTACAGAAGGGCAGGGCACATCATGGCTCAAACTCTTATCTATTCAGCTTACAATGTGGTAGGGCAAGGACATACATTTCAGGCAGATGCAGTCAATAGATTATACACTGTTTTCAGCTATGTAGGCCAGAGCAATATTTTAAACAACAGTTAACTATTTCATGACCCTACACAACTACTCTACGCTTTTGTAAAATCCCGCGTAGACTATTGTAAACTCTACTATTGGGCTGCCTACGAAAACTCTATCTCGCCTCCAAAGGGTACAAAACGCTGCAATCCGCCTTCTGAAAAACCTAGGCATCTGCAACCATGTTACCCCTGTATTAGCTTCCATACACTGGCTGCCCATTCAAAACCTTCCATGAAATGATTCTGTACATGAAAACTAAACTACAAATCTACTTCCCAAAGCGACCACTAAAGTCCCAAGGAGAAAAATGACTGACCATACCTCCTGGCCGCTCCCTGAAAACTGAAACAGCCCGCAAATGCTCCTACTCACATTTCATACCCAAACTTTGGCACACCATCCCCCCTTCTGTCAGATCACTAGATGGACTCTGGAACTTCAGGTAGGCCGTGAAAACCTTCCTGTTTACTAGCCTTAAAGTCATTCACCCAGAAATGCCACTCAGTCAGCACACCTATGCCACCTAATCTCACCAGATGCTACTTAGGGCATATGTTTTATTGTGATGTCTATACTGTAATTTATGTAAATTATGTCATTTCTGCTCTGTCTGGATTATTATGGATGTACACTTCCCCTCCGTATTCGCGGTTTCTCTATCTATGGATTCACTTATTCGCGATTTTAAACCTAAAATTCCTCTTTCTTTTTTTGGGCTACTTTAAGCCCTGTAAGACCCCCCTTAAGGCTTACCTGGTGGGTCTAGCAGGTTTTCGGGGTAGAAGCGATCTTCCCACGCTCCTGCCCCGTGCAAATCGCTCACAGGAAATGGCTCAAGAGACTACGGGAGCTCAAGACAGCCATTTCCTGTGAGCGATCTGCACGGGGCAGGAGCGTGGGAAGATTGCTACTGCCTGAAAACCCACTAGACCACCAGGTAAGGCTTAAGGGGGGGCTTTCACAGGCTTAAAATAACCACAGGAAGCAGCACGGGACCAGGCAGGCAACCTGGTGCGCTGCTATGTCGCGAGAGAATGGAAGAGGAGGCAGCCGCGTCAGCCGGCAGTTCTGGGAGGAAGCAGTGGGAACCAGGCAGCCAGCCTTGGCTGCCAACATAAGTAAAAAAAAAAAAAAAGGTATGCACGGGGGTGGGGGTGGGGGGGTGGGGAAGAGGGCCTGTCGCCTGCCTGAGGGGTGTGGAGGAAGAGGCGGGGCCTGCCTATTGCTTGCGGGGGAGGGAGGGAGGATGGAGAGGCAGGGGCCTGCCTGTTTGCTCTGCCCAATTAAAAATAGGGAGGGAGAAGGGAGAGGCCGGGGCTGTCTGCCTGCCTGTCCTCCCTGCCAAATTAAAAATAGGGAGGGAGGAGGGAGAGGACTGGGCTTTCCTGCTGCCTGCCTGGGGGAGAGGCCTGCCTGCCCAGGAGGGGGGAGGAGGTCTGCCTGCCTACCTACCTATCTACCCTGTCCCATTCCTACCTGCCTGCCAGCCCTGTCCAGGCCTACCACTAGACCACCAGAGGGGGGACAAGGTACAGAGTCTGGCAGAGAGGGGGGACAGGGTACAGAGCTTGGTAAGGAGTGTGGGGTTGGGTGCAGAGCCTGGCAGGGAGAATTTGGTTCAGAATATTTTTTTCTTGTTTTCCTCCTCTAAATTTAGGGTGTGCCTTATGGTCAGGTGCGTCTAATGGAGCGAAAAGTACAGTAGTTAGAATTTCCCTATCTGTCCCGAAGGCTCACAATCTAGCTAAAATACCTGAGTAAACAATTATTAAACTAGTAAACATATAACAATATTCCAAGAATGGTGAGGGAAAGGTACAATTCAAATAATAAAATAAAGAGAGAAAAAAGATCAAAGAAATAAAAGTAAATTAGAAAAACAAACTCCGAAAATAGATATGTGAACATTTCTTAAGAAAAACTGAATATTTCATGGAATGTCCTAATTTTTTCACATGACTGTAGATAGCAGATCTAAATTCTCAAAACAGACACATTTCAATTCAATTGTCTCACAGAAAGGCAGTATATCAAATCCCATTACCTCCCTTACTAAACTAAAAAAAAATCATTTATCTTAACTTTATTGGTGATTTTTATCTTTCCAATAATCTCGTAAAGCATATCTGGTTCTGCTTCCCTGTGCTCTGAATTCTATTTTCATGGCCTCCTATCTTTTCATACTTATTTCATTTTCTTTCCCTCTTTACTTCCAACCCTATATTTCATAATCAACTTTTCTTCCATTTTTCTTCCTCCTTTTCAAATCAGTCTAGTTTGTCTTTTCTCTTCCCCGTCGTTCATGGGCACCAATCATCATCTCCGCCCTCCACGCTCTCTTCCCTACCCTTCCTCTCCCCACTACTCTGTGATCACCATTTCTTTCCTTCCCTCCCCTGTAACCATCTCCCTAGTTTTTTCCATCCCCTATTTCCAGCATCTGACCCTATTAAACATCAAGCCCCTCCCATCTACACCTCAATCTCAACAAATCTTCCAGTGCTCCTGAACCCTCTTCCCTATCTTCTCCCATCCCCAGGGTCCATTATCTCTGCCCCTCTCCTTTGGCAGATCTTCCTGTGCTCTGAATACTCCCTCCCCCCTGGTCTGGTACACTCTCCTCCTTCCCACCATCCCCCAACTCTACAGTCCGATATCTCTTTCCTTCTCCTCCCTCTTTCCATAGTCCGGTATCTCTTTCGTCCTCCTCCCTCCGTTCACAGTCTGGTATCTCTTTCATCCTCCTCCCACTCCCATGGTCCAGTATCTCTAAGTTCTCTCTCCCTCCAACCTTTCATACCCTGCCAGCAGTGTTAGTGATTAAGACAAAGCACTATCAGCTAGCTAGAAATTTCAAGTCTCTCTCTGGATGTAGCGAATCCTAGCTGGGACTCGCTAGAGACAGAGAAACACACTGGAGCCAGCTAGCCTTCTCTGAAGGTGTGAATACACATGTGGATAAAGGTGAGCCGGTTGAAAAAGTGCATCTAGATTTTCAGAAAGCTTTCAACAATTCCCTATTAAAGGCTCTCGAGAAAATTAAAGAGTCTTAGGATAGGACGCAATGCTTTGTTGTGGATTAGGAATTGGTTATTGGACAGAAAACAGAGGGTAGCGTTTAAAATGACCATTTTTCTCAATGGAGAAGGGTAAATAGTAGAGTGCCACTGGGACCGGTGCTATTTAATACATTAATAAATTATCTGGAAACTGGTATGATGAGTGACGTGATTAAATTTGCAGATGATACTAAACTGTTCAAAGTTAAAACACATGTAGACTGTGAAACATTGCAGGCAAACATTAGGAAATTGGAAGACTGGGCATTCAAATGGCGGATGAAATTTAATGTGGATAAATGCAAAGTGATGCACATTGGCAAGAATAATCCAAATCATAGTTACCAGATGCTAAGGTCCACCTTAGGGGTCAGCACCCAAGAAAAAGATTTAGGTGTCATTGTGCTGAAACCTTTCACCAAATGAGCAGCGGCATCCAAAAAACAAATAAGATGTTAGGAATTATTAGAAAAGGAATGGTAAAAAACACTAAGATTATTATAATGCCGATTGCTGTTAATTGTCTGTGTCTCACCGCAACTAGGTAAAGAGAACCAACACTTCAGCCATCATGTTGTGGCTTTCTTCAGGGTAAGCTGTGTGGTTTGCAGTTTGTCTTTATATATACAGTATAGTGAGTACTTGATTGGTTGTGGTTTGAGGTGATTGAGGCAGGAAAGTTGGTTGGTCACAAATTTGAATTGTGGAGGGAAAGTCCATTGGTCACAGATTTGAATTTTGGAGGGAAAGTGGCCTCTATTGCTCCATGGTGCAACCTCACCTTGAATATTGCATTCAATTCTAAACTAAACTTTAAGTTTATATACCGCATCATCTCCACGGATGTTGTGGAGCTCGGCACGGTTTACAAGAGCTTAAAATATAGGAAGAGAAGGAAAAAAAAGGTTTACATGAACTTATATATAGAAGAGAAGAGTAAGGGGGGATAGAATTACATTTTAATGAAAAGCCAGGCTTTCAGTTGCTTGCGGAATAATTGGAGGGAGCCCAGGTTCCGCAGTAGGATAGTAAGGTCGTTCCAAAGACCTGTGATTCTGAAGAGAAGGGATTTTCCCAGTTTGCCTGCATAGCGAATACCGTGTAAGAGAGGGGAAGGATAATTTATACCTTTGGGCGGGTCTGGTAGAGTCAGGACTCGAGGAGTTATAAAATAGTGGGATTAAGGGAGGAAGGATGCCGTGAATGATCTTAAAAGCCAGGCAGGAGCATTTGAAATGGATTCTGGAAATCACTGGGAGCCAGTGAAGTTTGGCTAGGAGTGGGGAGACATGGTCAGACTTGCTTTTTGCAAAGATCAATTTGGCTACAGTATTCTGGATTAGCTGGAGTCTTTGAAGACTTTTTTTTGATAGGCTTAAGTAGATGGCATTGCAGTAGTCTAATTTGGAGAGGATGATGGATTGGACAAGGACAGCGAAATGTTGTTGGTGAAAATAGGATCTTACTTTCCTCAGCATGTGGAGGCTGAAAAACCATGATTTAGCCAAGGAGTTGAGAGGGTCATTGAGGGAGAGAGAAGAATCGATAATGATGCCAAGGACCTTGCTTGAGAACTCAAGCTGCAGTGCAGCGCCTGAGGGTAGTTCGAAGAGGGTGGGCAGGTGTTCTAATTTTGGGCCGAGCCAGAGTAATTTTGTTTTTGATTCATTCAACTTCATCTGTACCGAGAAGGACCAGGAATGGAGTCTCATTATGCAAGCTGTAATATTCTCGTGGAGGTTGGTGAGGTTCTGGTCTGTCTCAAGGAGGACAAGGATGTCATCAGCGTATGTGTAGATTGTTTCAAGGGGGGATAATTGGAGGAGTTTCAGGGAGGACATATAGATGTTAAAGAGAATAGGGAATAGGGGTGATCCCTGAGGGACACCGCAAGATGGTGTCCAAGGAACGGACATGGTGCCATTTGTGTTGACAGTGTAGGAGCGAGAGCGTAGGAAGTTTGAGAACCACTTTAGGATGGTGGATTCAATTCCTATCTCAGAAAGTTGATAAAGTAGTATGTCGTGGTGGACAACATCGAAAGCTGCAGAGAGATCGAATTGTAATAGGACAGCGAATTTGTTACGAGAATGTAGTTGTTGCACCTTAGAAATTAAGGAAACTAAGAGGGATTCGGTGCTGAAGCTGGGTCTGAAGCCATATTGGTAGGGATGGAGGATGGAGAATCTCTCTAGGTAAGAAGAGAGCTGGGTGGCGACTATGGCCTCCAGCAGTTTAGTTAGGAGAGGGATATTTGCTATTGGGTGGTAGTTAGATGGTAAGGAAGGGTCGAGATTGGCTTTTTTCAGAAGAGGGGACAAGGCAATGTGTTCCATTTCTGTGGCGAACAGGCCCGATAGTAAAGCAGAATTTATAAGCCTGGTAAGGGAGGAGATGGGCTGTTCGGGAATGTTTTCGTAAAGGTAGGAAGGGAAAGGATCCAGGATGCAATTGCAGGATTTCAGTTTGAGACAGAGTTTAGAGATCTGGGATTCGGATACAAGTTCAAAGGCAGTCCAGGATCTATCAGCAGGGATAGGGTTGGAGTTGTTGGGAGGCAGAGAATTGTAAGAGACTGCTGGGGGGAAAGAACTCCGTAAGGTAGTAATCTTTTCATTGAAAAATTTAGCTAGGTCATTTGCGGATGGGGGAGAAAGGGGAAAGGTGGAGTCGTTTTTTGAGGTTAGGTTGCGCTATTTTGGTTTTTTGATCTGGTGATTTTATCTCTATAGAAATTCTTCCTTGCTTTTTTTAGTACTGTGTTACAGAACTTGATGTTGTCTCTCCAGGATTGTCTGTCTGAAGGGGATTTCGATTTTTTTCCATTTACGTTCCAGGGCTCGACATTTCTGCTTTAATTCCCTGTGATATGGAAGATACCAGGGAGCCTTGCGGGAGTGGGAGATAGGTTTAGTAGACAAAGGGGCAAGAGCACGGTAGGTAGTCCCGGAAAGGGTTACCCAATTATGCCAGTTGGAATCTGGGTCGGCATGTTTAGGAAAAGGGGGGAGTTGGTTGAGAAATTGAGTCCAGAACAGTTCACTCGTGATTTTTTTTGCGGTAGGTGATAGAGTTTGTGGGTCGGGGTGGAGTGCCCAGATGAGATATGAAAATGGGAAGGCAGAAAGAGCCTAGAAGGTGATCAGACCAGGGGACATGTTCCCAACGGGCCACTTCGGCAGAAGTTTTGTGCTTGGTCAGGTCAAGGAAGCTGATGATGTCTAGTGTATGCCCCTTATTGTGGGTAGGGGTAGGCGAAGGAGCGGTGAAGCCTAGAGAGGTGAGGAAGTCTTTGAATTTGATTGCATCCTTGCTGGTGTTATCGTCTAGATGGAGATTAATATCTCCAATGATCAGTAATCTCTGGAATTTTAGGAAGGCCCTTGTTATGGTCTCGAGAACGAGTTCAGAGGATTTGTTCCTAGGATTTGTTCAGAGGATTTGTATCTAAAAAAAAAAAAATAGTTGAATTAGAAAAGGTTCAAAAGAAGAGCAATCAAGACTTCTCTTGGAATTCCTCTTCTATGAGGAAAGACTAAAGAGGTAAGGGCTCTTTAGCTTGAAAAAGATACGGTTAAGGGGAGCTATGATTGAAGTCTACAAAATCCTGAGTGGTATAGAACAAGTACAAGTGAATTGATGATTTTTGGCTCCACCAAAGACTAGAGGACAAAGTGAAGTTATAGGGAAATACAGTGGTATACAAAATTCTAGAACCACTTGTGAATTTTGCATTCTTCCAAGTTTCTGACCTTTTAATTTCTTTGTTGACCCAATAGATTTATCTATCTACCACATTATAAAGGATACATTTGGCTATTAGAATCAACTTTTTTAAATCACTTGTTTCTAATTTTATTGATACTGAAACATAGCTACCATGCTACAGATCATGATTCAAAACTGGATTGAGACTGTCCAATCTGCATTGGTTATTTCTGACAAATCAGGAGGCTGTTTTCATCAGTCAATTACAGTCCAGACATCTCGGTAACAGTGCAACTATAAAAAGCACAGGCTTGTGGGGTTTCATACACTTTCAGCTTCAACCATGAAGAAGACTCAGAACCTGATGATGGAGGAGCGTGCTTGTGTGTCATTGATGAGTGAAGAAGGATTTTCGTGCCGCCAGATCGCTAACAAAATCGGCCGCAGTCACAGCGAGGTAGTAAAGATAGTACAAAAGAAGAAAGCGACGGGCTCAGTGGTAGACAAATCTCAGTCCGGACATCCATGTGTCTCAACATCACACCAAGATCGTGCACTTCAATGCATTTCATTGATCAAATTGCAAGTTGACATCACCTCAGCACCTGCCACTGAGCAAGCATAATATCCCGAATATCCTGATGCATAGGAAAAGAGCAGGAAGCAGAGAGGAACCCCTTAAGCAAGGGGTCCACCGTACATGGGGGCTCCGACACAGTGTCCTCAAAGTGCAAAACTGAGGAGACCTGAAGAATTAACTCATGAAGCTGAAAAATTCACATCACAAGACACATCTTCACCAGCTAGGGGGTGCTTAACCCCTCGCTGGCAGAATTCGACCCCCCAAGAGGATACTGGAAATCTCCCCAAGGGTCCAGGTCCTCATCAACAACATCTTGCTCCTCTGGGCAAAAATCCTCATCCCAAGAGATCCTCAGTCATTTGGATGAGAGAAGGGGGAAAAACTGCCACTGTGTGGGGCCGCACCGGGGAAGACGTCGAGGGCATACCCCCTCCCCCGAGTGGACACAGAACCTCCAGCTGCCAGCACATAAACTTTACAAAGTGCTAACAAATTCAGGGGGAAAGACCCCCAGCGGTCCCAAGAGACCCTCTGGCCCAGCAGGGGACCCTGCCATACCTTGCCCCTATATTTACAGAACAGGGGGAAGGTCACCTGAGGTAACTGTGATGAAGGAGGAGGTTCCCGCCGAAATTGGAGCTTCTGCGGCCTGCCATGTCTGAAAAGCCTGGGACTTTCCTGACGCTGAAGCCGAGGAACCGACCGACGCTAAAAGGAAATCCCCAGCCGTTCCAGCGGTAAGGGAATCCTTTTCTCACTGACCGGCGGCGGCTGGGGAACCCTCCGCGTGGGCGTCGGGGGAAGCCCCGGCTCCCCCACGATCCGAAGCCGACTCACAAGGTACATGCGGCGGGGTGCCCTGGCCACCGGCATCCGCTGCTGTCGAGGCTACCCCACCACTCCGGCCAGCACAACGCTTGTACAGGCTGGCCAGTACCTCACGTCTGGAACACAATGAGCATTTTTTTCCCTTTAAAAGTGCTCATTGTGCTGTAAACTGCCCTAGATGAAAGAAAAGTGCCGGTTAGATGAGAAAAAACAGTAAAAAGGCAGTTTTAAAGGGAAATGAGCCCTTTAGACCGGCACACCTCAGGATTTTTATCTTTTTTTTTTTTTTTTTACAGAACAGACTCCATGGCTCTCAAAGCTGGAGGGCTGACCAACCAGGGAGCCAGGCCGCCAGCTAAGGCACCTCTACAAAAATATGGGGAGGTGGAAGAAGGTGGGGGGAGGGACCCAGCACAAGACCTGCCAGGTTTAACACTCCCGAGGTCGGACGGATCCCCAAACAGAACCCGTCCAAGCTCTATCCGGCACAAAAAGGGGAACCCAGGAGTCCAAAGACAAAGTTCTAACAGTACTAAGAGGGGAGCCGATCTTGTCTTTACCACCTGCTAAGGAGACTGAGAGGATTGCTAGGGGGGAAGCTAGCCCGATATACAAGTTTGTGCTCAGTCTCCATCTGCTGGTAGCAGTGAGGCATAAAAACCCATTCGTAAGGACTATGCCGGTCTACCAAACGATACAGAATAAGCCTTGCACAAGGCCAACACCAACTCAGGAGGAAAAAACCCCGGCGGCAACACAGCATTTATGTTAGGAGCAGAAGACACATAGGTAAGACCTGTTCCTGATTTTGCAAGACAGGAGGAAGGTCACTTGAGGTTGTGGGCAAATTAGACGTGCTTCCCGCCAAAACTGAGGGAAGGGCATCACCATACTGTCACCAGAAAACATACGCGGCACTGAAGGCATAGCCGACCTCACCGATACAGCTACAATGGAATCCTCAACCCAGGCGGACTGCAACCACAAATCAGACTGATTGCCAGCAGCTGATGAAAACCCAGCATGGGCGACCAGGGGAAGCCCGTGGCTCACCCCAGCTGACGAGTAATGTGCGCTCGAAGGCAAACCCGGCATGCTGACACCCGAAGATGGGTCTCTCTCGAGGCAGCTGGAACATTTCATGCAACTGCCAGACACATCCACTGATCGGCACCCACAAACAGTGCACTTTTTCTGCTTTTTTGAAATACTCATGAAAAAGACAAAAACCCACGCACAACAAACGCTGTGTAAAAAAACCGGCAGCCTCAGGCCTCTTTTTTCCCCCCAATACAAAGCTAATTTTATTTTTTGTGTCTTTTATTTTCTCTTTTTTATTTCTTCTCACAGCCAACCAGCTATATCAAGAGAAAGCAGACCTCACAGGCACTCTAAACTGTAGTCCATGCCGATATCAGTGGCAAGGTGTACAGTTGAGGTTCCTCTAAGAACATAAGAACATAAGCAGTGCATCCGCCGGGTCAGACCACAGGTCCATCCTGCCCAGCAGTCCGCTCCCGCGGCGGCCCAAACAGGTCATGACCTGTCTAAATCACCAGAAGGGGCCCCCATGCCACCTTGGTTTCCTATTGAGTCCTATCTTCCCATCAAAGTCCTAGCCCTTGCACATGCACGACCTGGTTGGGATTCTATATTTATTTTCTGGTTAGCTTTCTCAGTATCCCACGATCCTTTTATCCTTCAGGAATCCGTCCAGTCTCTGTTTGAATCCCTGTACCGTACTCTGCCTAATCACTTCCTCCGGTAGCGCATTCCAAGTGTCCACGACCCTCTGGGTGAAAAAAAAAACTTTCTTGCATTCGTTTTGAACCTATCTCCCTTCAGTTTCTCCGAATGCCCCCTCGTACCTGTTGTCCCCTTCAGCCTGAAGAATCTGTCCCTATCCACCCTCTCTATGCCCCTCATGATCTTGAAGGTCTCTATCATATCACCCCTGAGCCTCCTTTTTTCCAGAGAGAAGAGCCCCAGCCTATCCAACCTCTCAGCATATCGGCAGTGTTCCAGCCCTCTTACCAGTTTCATTGCTCTCCTTTGGACTCTCTCAAGTACCGCCATGTCTTTCTTGAGGTACGGCGACCAATATTGAACGCAGTATTCCAGATGCGGACGCACCATCGCTCGATACAGTGGCATGATGACTTCCCGCGTCCTAGTTGTTATGCCCCTCTTTATGATGCCCAGCATCCTGTTGGCTTTTTTTGAGGCCGCTGCGCACTGTGCAGATGGCTTCAGTGATGGATCCACCAGCACACCCAAGTCTCTCTCAAGATTGCTTTCTCCCAACAATGCCCCTCCCAATTTGTAGTTGAACAACGGGTTCTTTTTCCCTATATGCATGACCTTGCATTTTTCCACGTTAAAGCGCATTTGCCATTTGTTTGCCCAGTCTTCCAGCTTGTCTAGGTCCCTTTGCAGGTCCTCACACTCCTCCCTGGAGCTAACTCTGCCGCACAGTTTGGTATCGTCTGCAAATTTTATAACCTCGCACTTTGCTTCCTTTTCCAGGTCATTGATAAATATGTTGAAGAGTAACGGCCCCAGCACCGATCCCTGTGGCACACCGCTTGTGACTCCCCGCCAGTCAGAATATTGGCCCTTTACTCCGACCCTCTGCAGTCTACCCGACAACCAGTGCTCGATCCATCTGTGCACATCCCCTCCCACCCCGTGGTTCCACAGTTTCCTAAGCAGCCTTTCATGTGGCACCTTGTCGAAAGCCTTTTGAAAATCAAGGTAAATGATGTCTATGGGTTCCCCATTGTCCACCCGACTGCTTATTCCCTCAAAGAAGTACAGAAGGTTCGTTAAGCACGACCTTCCCTTACAGAATCCATGCTGGCTTGTTCTCAGTAGGCCATTTCTCTCAATGTGCTCGCAAATGCCGTCCTTTATCATAGCTTCTACCATCTTCCCTATAATTGAAGTCAGGCTCACCGGCCTGTAGTTCCCGGGGTCACCCCTCTAGATTCAGAAAAACCTGGGAAGGTGGGGGAAATGGGGGGAGGGACTTGACCCTTCCGAATGTGACACCTCCGAGTCAGACAAAGGGACAAGAAAGACTCACTAACCAGATCCAACAGGCCTTAACAAACCAGACCACTCCACCTGCTCAGTCTCCATCTGTTCTGTGCCAGTCTGGAGGGACAATAAAGAACAAATATTTTCTGCTATTGGTTTTAAAAGTATTTCCCTGTAACTTCATCAAGCTTCTATTGCTCCTCAAACATTAAAAGAAGAGAGGTTAGCTATTGCTGTAATCACTCTTAGCCCTGCTTTCTGGAGGATCCAGCTCTGTTGTAGTTTGAAAAGAACAGGGAAATCCTTTGAAAGATTTTCAAAACCCCTATAGCAGTTGTCTCAAACTCGCGGCTCGCGGGACACATGCAGCCCTCCAGGGACTATTTTGCGGCCCGCTCCACTTCACAAGTTTTCCGATTGTGGAGAGGATGATCGCGTACAGACTGCGACTGCTGTAATTGACTTGCGTCTCTCTGGAGGGAATGTCAGCAAATGGCTCGCGGCTTGCCTAAGCAGGGTCCCCAACCTGCTTCCCTTCCCTTCTCACTGCCCTCCCCCAAGCCACTGCAATCGAGGAACAGGCCAGTGCCGAGGTCTTAGCTCTCCCTGCTTATCTTCCTCAGCGTGGGGCTGACCAATTCTCACCATCCGACGTCAATTCTAACGTTGGAGAGGAAGTTCTGGTCCAGCCAATCATAGTAACATAACATAGTAGATGACAGCAGATAAAGACCCGAATGGTCCATCCAGTCTGCTCAACCTGATTCAATTTAAATTTTTTTTCTTAGCTATTTCTGGGCAAGAATCCAAAGCTCTACCCGGTACTGTGCTTGGGTTCCAACTGCCGAAATCTCTGTTAAAACCTACTCCAGCCTACACCCTCCCAGCCAATGAAGCCCTCTCCAGCCCATCCCTCACCAAACAGCCAGACACAGACCGTGCAAGTCTGCACAGTACTGGCCTTAGTTCAATATTTAATATTATTTTCTGATTCTAGATCCTCTGTGTTCATCCCACGCTTCTTTGAAATCCGTCACCGTTTTCCTCTCCACCACCTATCTCGGAAGCGCATTGCAGGCATCCACAACCTTCTCCATAAAGTAGAATTTCCTAACATTACTCTTGAATCTACCACCCTTCAACCTCAAATTATGTCCTTTGGTTTTACCATTTTCCTTTCTCTGGAAAAGATTTTGTTCTACGTTAATACCCTTCAAGTATCTGAATGTCTGAATCATATCTCCCCTGTCCCTCCTTTCCTCTAGGGTATACATATTCAGGGCTTCCAGCCTCTCCTCATATGTCTTCTGGTACAAGCTTCCTATCATTTTTGTCGCCCTCCTCTGGACTGCCTCAAGTCTTCTTATGTCATTTGCCAGATACGGTCTCCAAAACTGAACACAATACTCCAAGTGGAGCCTCACCAATGACCTGTACAGGGGCATCAACACCTTCTTCCTTCTACTGGCTATGCCTCTCTTTATACAGCCCAGCAGGCTGTTAACTGTTAAAGGAAAGATTTATAAACTATAAAGAATTTTACCTTATGCAAAGTTCTCATTTCTTTAATAAGACATTAACTATTTTTTCTGCGGCCTCCAAGTACCTACAAATCCAAAATGTGGCCCCACTAAGGGTTTGAGTTTGAGACCACTGCCCTATAGTATGGAAGCTCCTAACCAATGCAGGTTCCTAGATCATAGACTCGCAATGCCTAAAGCCTCCAGGGTCTTGGAAATAATTCATGGAACTATTTCTTCCATAAGAGCTGAACTATGTACAAGGAAAATAATGCATCTATATAGAAATAACGTTGGGGGATGTAGGCTGCCTGTCATTATAGTGTAGTATACATGTGCACCCCCACTTAGCAAATGCTTTTATGAGAAGGTCAGAGACAAATCTCCGACCAAACAGGCTCCCACCATCACCTAAATAACCTAAATAAACCATTGATGACTAATGTGTATGTGTGGGTGTGGATGGGGATTGAGGTAGGAGAAAGAGAAAGAAAAAGCGTTCTAAACATGGCAGGGGATGGACAGAGTGACCGATAGGTACAAAGAAGGGAGGCTGACAATGTTTAACCTTTTCCTATCATGTGTCCCGGATGACGGGACATCCAAAAATGACAGACGGTGGATAAACAGTCTTTATGGACTAATAAAGAGCCGGAACACAAAATATTTGAATTTACAGACTTATGACTTATTTACATTATGTTTGCAATAGCCGTAAATGATAATGGTGAATAATACGACTTTGCTAAAATAATTACGATTGGAACCAGCGTAACATAAAATTTATTATGATAGGAAAAGGTTAAAATGTGCTGGGAAAGGTATGGGAGAGGGCAAATGTTTGGAGAGGAAGGAAGGAGAAAAGACCAACGAAAAAAAGATAGAACAAAGGATAAAAACACTGGGAAGATGAGGGGAGAGAGAAGACAAGAGTGGTGAAAGCATGGAAGTAGGAAAGAATGCCTTCCACCTCTCTACTTAGTCATTCACAAACCAACATATACCTTGTCACCTTATCATACACATCTCTATCCCAGAGACAATAGGATATTGTTTATGTTGAGGGAACCAAATAAACCAAATCCCTAGTTGGTGATGCCATGTTGAGGAAAAGTTGGTCAAGCTCATATGATCAATGGCGTAGTAAAGGGGGGGGGGGTTCTGCCCCGGACGCTAGCACCAGTCCTCCTCTCCACTCCCCCGCTCCTACCCGACACCCCCCCCTTGACATGCACGCGTATCCTTTCCCTTGTACCTCTTTAATTTTCCCAGCGCAAGCAGCATCACAAACTTACTGCCCATGTCAGCTCTCTTTGTCATCATGTCCAGGTCCCACACCTAGGAAGTAACATCAGAGGGAGAGCCGACATGACGTGGGCAGCAAGTTCATGATGCTGCTCATGCCAAGAAAATTAAAGATATACAGTGGAAGGGAAGGGGGAGGCGCCACTCACCCTCACTATGCTACTATACATTATTCTGTTGCCTATGCCCCATCCATTCATCCTCATCATAAGCCTAAATTCTAACTTTATCAGGAGAGGGGAGTCAGATGCAGATTGAAGAGGTCAATGGTGTAATGATCAATGGTGTAATAAGGAGCTAGGAGATGGGGGGGATAATGGTATTAGAAGAGCAATTGATGGAAGTACTAAGGAATGGTTAGGAAAATGAAACTTGGTTTGTGGGGCTGTATATTCAAATCTGCATGTGCTATTTTCCTTTACATTTTTGCCTCTATAAAAATCAGGCATAAATACTGTGGTTATTTTGTATGTGCACAAATAATCAAAACACTATTTTGCTTTGATTATACAAATCCTCTGGATAAGAGTAATAAGGATAATGCATTTGGTATACTGTGTTTATATGAAACAACCAAAGCATTTACATAGGTACTTTATAGGTACTTTATCTTCAGTGGTCAATAGAGAGGTTAGGTGACTTGCCCAGGGTCACAAGGAACTGCAGTAGAAACCGAAGCCAATGCTCCTGGTTCTCAGCCCATTGTGCTAACTATCAGGCTACCCTTCTTGGTAAAAGTATCAGAACCATTCACTTTACTTTGGACAATTTTGATTATTGCCCCCTTAATTCTTACCAGCATCACACTCAACTTTGTAATCTGACTGCTCCAACTACCAACTTTTGCAAATCCTTTTTCTCTATCATTGAACTGATGACTACATCCTAACTATCCCAAATTGGTTGGTTCCCATCCCTTAAAATATATTCACAAGTTCTGGATGTTCAAGTACTAGCCAATAAACTTGTGCCTTGTGGTACAGTACTACAAATAAGGTATAACAAGTTTCAGAAGAGCAATTCTACCTGTATTTCTTCATTCTGTGCATTGCGAACTCTACATTCTGCTTGTGAAAGGTGCAGACGTTGTTGCTCATGCTCTCTTTCACGTTCTTGCTCATGCTCTCTTTCACGAGCTTGGTCTCTCTCATGCTGGGGATTCCTGCTGAAGCAGATGTGATGCTTGCATCTGTCCAGATCCCTCAGAAGTTGATCCTTCTCAGCCATCCATGATTTCTCATGTGATCTTCCATCAAATTTCAACTGCAGGTAATCTCTGGTGCTCTCATACAACAAATTTTGAGTTTTGTGGAGCCTGAAATAAAAAATTAATCCTTTCCATAACATCCTCCCCAGGGACAGAATTAGTTAACAGGTGCCACTGTGTGACTGTAAAGTGCACTTACACACACATGAACATGCATTTTGGACCTAATTCTTTATATGGCATTTTTAAAATCTGCGCCCAAAAGAACCATGTAGCACAGTTACTTACCGTAACAGGTGTTATCCAGGGACAGCAGGCAGATATTCTTAACGCATGGGTGACGTCACCGACGGAGCCCTCGGTACGGACCTTTTTAACTAGAAAGTTCTAGTTGGCCGCAACGCGCGTGCGCGAGTGCCTTCCCGCCCGACGGAGGAGTGCGTGGTCCCCAGTTAGGATAAGCCAGCTAAGAAGCCAACCCGGGGAGGTGGGTGGGACGTAAGAATATCTGCCTGCTGTCCCTGGATAACACCTGTTACGGTAAGTAACTGTGCTTTATCCCAGGACAAGCAGGCAGCATATTCTTAACGCATGGGTGACCTCCAAGCTAACAAAGAGGGAGGAGGGATGGTTGGCCATTAGGAAAATAAATTTTGTAACACAGATTGGCCGAAGTGTCCATCCCGTCTGGAGAAGGCATCCAGACAGTAGAGAGTAGTGAACGTGTGAACTGAGGACCAAGTGGCCGCCTTGCAGATTTCCTCGATGGGCGTGGAACGGAGGAAAGCCACAGAAGCAGCCATAGCTCGGACTCTGTGTGCCGTGACAGCACCTTCCAGTGAGAGACCGGCCCGAGCATAGCAGAACGCAATACAGGCAGCAAGCCAATTGGAAAGCGTTCGTTTGGAGACAGGACGACCTATACGGTTAGGATCGAATGACAAAAAGAGCTGAGGAGATGAGCGGTGAGCCCTGGTACGGTCAAGGTAGTAGGCTAGGGCACGCTTACAATCCAGCGTGTGCAGCGCCTGTTCCCCAGGATGAGAATGGGGTTTAGGGAAAAAGACAGGCAACACAATGGACTGGTTGAGGTGAAAAGCTGAGACCACCTTCGGAAGGAATTTAGGATGGGTGCGCAGGACCACCTTGTCATGGTGAAAAACAGTGAAAGGTGGATCGACGACCAGTGCATGCAGTTCACTAACCCTCCTGGCGGAGGTGATGGCAATCAGGAAAAGCACCTTCCAGGTAAGGAATTTGAGCGAAGTTGTGGCAAGAGGCTCAAATGGAGGTTTCATGAGTGCTGATAAAACCACATTCAGGTCCCAGACGACAGGAGGGGGCTTCAGAGGTGGTTTGACATTGAAGAGACCTCTCATGAACCGGGAAACCAGAGGATGAGCCGTGAGGGGTTTTCCGAGGATAGGCTCGTGGAACGCAGTGATGGCACTGAGGTGGACTCTGATGGAGGTAGATTTGAGACCAGCATTGGACAGGGAGAGCAAATAGTCCAGTACAGATTCCACCGCCAAAGAGGTGGGATCCTGATGATGCCGTAGACACCAGGAGGAGAACCTGGTCCACTTCTGATGGTAACATTGGAGGGTGGCCGGTTTCCTGGAGGCGTCCAAAATGAGACGGACAGGCTGAGATAGATTCTCTGGAGAGGTCAGCCCGAGAGAAACCAAGCTGTCAGGTGGAGCGAAGACAGATTGGGATGCAGTAGAGATTGATGCTGCTGTGTAAGTAGAGTAGGAAACACAGGAAGAGGAATGGGCTCCCTGGAGCTGAGTTGGAGCAGGAGGGAGAACCAGTGTTGTCGTGGCCACTGAGGGGCGATGAGAATCATGGTGGCTTTGTCCTTGCGGAGTTTGAACAAGGTCCGCAACATCAGAGGAAGTGGAGGGAAGGCATACAGGAACCGATCCTTCCAATCGAGCAGGAATGCATCTGGGGCCAGACGATGAGGGGAGAAGAGTCTGGAACAGAATTGGGGCAGCTGCAAAGAGGTCCACCTGCGGAGTGCCCCAGCGAGCAAAGATGGAGTGGAGTGTTGGAGGATCCAGTGTCCACTCGTGAGGTTGAAGTATGCGGCTGAGATTGTCGGCTAGGGAGTTCTGTTCGCCCTGGATATAGACCGCCTTGAGGAAGAGATTGCGGGCCGTGGCCCAGGTCCAGATGCGTAGGGCCTCGAGACAAAGGAGGCGAGATCCGGTGCCGCCTTGTTTGTTTATGTAGTACATGGCGACTTGATTGTCTGTGCACAGGAGAAGAACCTGAGGGCAGAGAAGATGCTGGAACGCCTTGAGAGCATAGAACATGGCTCTGAGTTCCAGGAAATTGATGTGATGTTGTCGCTCCTGTGGGGTCCAAAGACCCTGGGTGCGTAGATCTCCCAGATGGGCTCCCCACGCATAGGGGGAGGCATCTGTGGTGATGGTCATGGAGTGAGGGGGCAGATGAAAGAGTAGACCCCTGGAAAGATTTGAAGAGTTCAACCACCATTGGAGAGATTGCTGAAGAGATGATGTCACAGAGATGGGATGGGAATGAAGATCCGTAGTCTGTGACCATTGGTTGGCGAGAGTCCATTGAGGTGTTCGGAGATGGAGACGTGCCAGAGGAAGGACATGAACTGTCGATGCCATATGACCCAGGAGGACCATCATTTGCCGGGCAGGAATGGTGGGGTGCATGAGGACCTGACGACAGAGGTGGAGCAGGGTCTGTTGACGATCGGAGGGAAGGAAAGCCCTCATTAGTGTGGTGTCCAGAATTGCTCCGATGAATTGAAGTCGCTGGGTGGGAAGCAGATGCGACTTGGGGTAGTTGATCTCGAACCCCAAGAGATGGAGGAGAGAGATGGTGTGATGAGTAGCCTGTAGCACAAGTTGAGACGAAGGTGCTTTCACCAACCAATCGTCCAAGTAGGGGAACACTTGGAGGTTGTGAGACCTGAGGAAGGCCGCTACCACTATAAGGCACTTGGTGAATACCCTGGGAGATGAGGCGAGGCCAAAGGGAAGCACCTTGTACTGATAGTGACGGTGGTGCACCTGGAATCGCAGGTAGCGGCGAGAATTCTGATTGATGGAGATGTGAGTGTAGGCCTCCTTGAGGTCCAGGGAACATAGCCAGTCGTGTTGAGAAAGAAGAGGGTAGAGCGTGGCAAGGGAGAGCATTCTGAACTTCTCCTTGACGAGGTGTTTGTTGAGGTCCCTGAGATCGAGAATGGGACGGAGGTCCCCCGTCTTTTTGGGTACCAGGAAGTAGCGGGAGTAGAATCCCTGACCCCTTTGTTCTGGAGGTACCTCTTCGATGGCATTGAGAAGGAGGGATTGAACCTCCCTCAGGAGGAGGGGAATTTGGGATGAGTGAGAAGCAGACTCTACGGGAGGGTTGTCCGGAGGAAGAGTCTGGAAGTTGAGAGAGTAGCCGTGGTGGATGATGTTGAGGACCCACTGGTCCGATGTGATGACCTCCCAACGGCTGAAGAATATGAGGAGACGACCCCCGATTGGTTGTGGAAGAGGTAACGAAGGTGGAAGACTGGCTATGCCCTGGAGAGAAGAGTCAAAAGGGCTGAGACGGCTTAGCAGAAGGCAGAGGCTTGTTAGGTTGAGTGGATTGAGAACGAGCCTGCGCCTGGTGATGTTGCTGCCGTGGCCGCCGAGACTGTTGGGAAGGCGGATTGAGTGGCCTGGCTGAGAATCTGCGCTGGTAAGAGGTTTGAGGCCTGTAAGGTCGTGCAGGCGGAGCCTTCTTTTTTGGTTTAATCAGGGTGTCCCACCTGGTTTCATGCGCAGAGAGTTTCTGGGTGGTGGAATCCAGGGATTCTCCGAACAGTTCATCCCCAAGACAAGGGGCGTTGGCCAGACGGTCCTGGTGATTAATGTCCAAGTCTGAGACTCTCAGCCAGGCCAGGCGGCGCATGGCTACAGCCATGGCAGAGGCACGGGAGGTAAGCTCGAAGGAATCATATATCGAGCGGACCAGAAACTTTCTCAATTGGAGGAGACCAGAGAGTTGCTGTTGAAAAAGCGGGATCTTCCGTTCTGGGAGATACTTTTGGAGAGCGGACAGCTGTTGGACCAAGTGTTTCATGTAAAATGAAAAATGGAAGGAATAGTTGTTCGCCCTGTTGGCCAGCATGGCATTCTGATAGAGCCTCTTGCCAAACTTGTCCATGGTTTTACCCTCTCTGCCAGGAGGGGTGGAGGCATAGACACTGGAGCCCTGAGTCTTTTTTAAGGTGGATTCAACCAAGAGGGACTCATGGGGGAGTTGTGACTTATCGAATCCTGGAATAGGGATAACCCTATAGAGGTTATCTAACTTGTGGGGGGCCCCAGGCACTGTAAGGGGATTCTCCCAATTTTTATAGAAAGTCTCCCGTAGGATGTCATGCACGGGTAGTTTAAGAAACTCCTTGGGAGGTTGCTCAAAATCCAGAGCCTCTAGAAAGGCTTGGGATTTCTTGGAGTCTGACTCCAGAGGGAGAGATAGGGCGGCAGACATCTCTCTGAGAAACTTAGAGAAGGAGGATTGCTCAGGCTTGGAGGTGGTGTCAGGAGCTGAGGGATCCTCATCAGAGGAGGAGAGATCCTCCTCGGTACCGGGAGGGGACTCTTCCCACAAGTCTGGGTCCCGGACCTCTGGGTGTGCATGACGCGACACCGGGGTGGAAGGCTCGGTATGGTGAGTCTTGGACAAAGATTTCCCAGAGCGTACCGAAACGGTACCGGGAGAAGAGGACCTGCGTCGGTCCCGGTCCCGGGAAGAATGGCGCTCCGCTCGGTCCCGAGAAGGATCAGCAGTGGTAGCCTGAAGATGTTGGGCCGAGAGAATCGGCATGGAGGTATTAATAGGTACCGATGGGGTGGATACCGGTGGCTCGGTACGGGGCTCGGGCCGTTCTGGTACCGGAAGGAGCGGTGCCAGGATAGTAGGCAACAGTTGCTCGAGCTGACGTTTCAGCTGGTCTTGCAGTTGACCCTGGAGGATGGCCGCAATTCGGTCATCCAGGGGAGGCACCGGAACCGCTTTCTTTTTCTTCGGTTCCTTAGGTGCCGCTCCACGTCCCGGCGATGAGGAGGCCGATGACGAGGCACTCACCGAAATCGGGACGGAGCGCTTTCGGGGTCGGCGCGAGGCCGGCAGGGTCGGTGTCGCCACTGTGGCTGGTGGGCGCTCGAGGGAAGGGGGAGGCTTCTTAGCCGGCTTACCTTGCGCCAGCGGCGCCGATGTGGGGTCGGGCGTCGTCGAAGTAGACGGTGCCGATTTCTGTGGTACCGCTGTCGATGCCGAGGAGTCCATCGTCGACCCGGTGCCGAACAAGAGATTTTGTTGAATTTGTCGGTTTTTAAGCGTCCGCTTCTTCAGAGTGGCACAGCGGGTGCAAGAGTCCGCCCGATGCTCTGGCCCCAAACACTGTAAACACCAATTGTGTGGGTCAGTGAGGGAGATCGGGCGTGCACACCGCTGGCACTTCTTGAAACCGACCTGCGGGGGCATGAAGGGGAAAACAGCCTCCGCAAAATCGAACCCCGAGGCCTGGATAATGGCAACAGGCCCTGCCGGGGCAAAACGAAAAAAGGAGTAGAAAAAATAAAAGTTTTTTTTTTTTTTTTTTGCAAATCAAAAGGAAAGAAACCCGAAGGTAAAGACAAAGAAATTAAGAAAAAATTCGCGAGCGGGAAGGCAAAAAAGTGAGTTCAACGGCCGTTGAAAAAACACACGCGTCTTCTTCGCTCCGCGGAAACGAAGAAACTGGGGACCACGCACTCCTCCGTCGGGCGGGAAGGCACTCGCGCACGCGCGGTGCGGCCAACTAGAACTTTCTAGTTAAAAAGGTCCGTACCGAGGGCTCCGTCGGTGACATCACCCATGCGTTAAGAATATGCTGCCTGCTTGTCCTGGGATAATAAGTGCTATTCTATAGTGCATTTCAAGTTAATCATAGTTTATAGAACACGCGTATCACCCATTCATGTGATTAAAATTTAGGGCAGCCATGCCCATACCAAACTTAGATGTGGATTAGGGCATATTCTACAGTAAAACAGTGCAAGTAACTTATAGGAATGCCCATGACTCGCCCATGCCCCTCCATGACCATGCCCTCTTTTGCAATTTATGTGGTAGGATTTATGCACACAACTTGTTCTGCATATAAAGAGATTAGATTCTTACCTTGCTAATATCTTTTCTAGTAGATATGGGTGTCATTCTGGACAGACAGATCATTTTCCTATGCTTGCAAGCCTTGCAGAAGGAATCCATTCGAGCTTTTCAATACCTCCTCCTTCACTTGAGGGCTACTTCTCCCTTCAATTTGTACCAAAGCAGGTGACAGCCCTATATAGAAACACATGCAAAGAAGGGGTATGGGGAAACTCCTCGAATTACAAATCTTTTCTGCTCTGAAAATATACCACACATGTTAAACATTGCCATTGAACAATCGAAACATTGAAATAATTATACCAAACAGAAACATTTATGAAGCTCATAAATTCCCCTAATGTGTTATAGCAATACATTGTAGCAATACAGGCATCCAAAATTTTATTTTGAACTTGAACTTTCTGACTGAGACAAGCTCAGGAGATAAATAGGATGGGGTTCCAGAATGACACACCTATCTATTAGAAAAGATATCAGCAAGGTAAGAACCCAATCTCTTTTTATAGTGCAATAGATGTATCATTTTGATGGATGGGACATAAAAAGCAATCCCAGAAATCTAGGGCAGGACCTCTGCGCTGATTTGTAACACTGAGGACCCAAAAGCAGAATCCTCCCTTACTGCCACATCCACTCTGTAAAACTTGGAAAGTGCATGAAGAATGGACCAGGTTGCTGCCCTATAAATCTCCTTGAAGGAAACCACCGGAGCTTCTGCCCACGAACAAGCCACGCTTCTAGTTGAATGCACATTCATGGAGACTGGTGACTTGTTTTCCATAGGCAATATATGCATACAAAATGGCCCTGCAGATACATCTTGAAATCATGGCCTTGGACACCAGAGTGCTGCATCGTGCCTGACTGATGAGCACAAAAAGATGGTCAGACAGCCTAAACTAATTAGTTCCAACACAAGAACTCAACCAGCAAACCTCATCCATAAGGAAAACAGCCATTTGTTCTTATGGGTGTGGTGAATTCAGCTATCACCCTATCTAAGTTACTGGGCAATTTCAACAATTAACCTAACAAACTCGTATTTTGACTTGCTCAGTTTTAAAAATACTGTTAAAGACATCACTTAAACAGATACTTGTCCCACGTCTTCTGTACTCACTTATCTGTCAGGGCTTCATTTCTGTCCTGATCTCTCTGATGCTGTGCTTTTGTTTCCTCAATTCGAATGCGTCTGTCTTCCAGAAGCCCCTCAAGCTGTTCTTTAGACAAACGTGTCTGTTCCTCCAATTGTGCCTGGAGAGCTTCCACCTGGACAATAAAACAGTAATACATTGCTTGCAGACCTAAACTTTCTTGAGGAATTTCAGTTAAAAATGAATGAATTTTCAGTTCAATGTCTCGGAGGAAATCTCATTAGAAACCTTGTGGGATGCTTTCAAAGCAACCATGAGGGGACAAATTATTTCATATTCAGCATATGTTAGGAAACAATTCAAAAGGGAATTTTCTAATTTGGAACAGGAAATTAAGGTATTGGAGTTAAAATTGGCTGAAAAATGGGAATAAATTACCCTGCAGGCCCTGTTAAAAGCTAAATGTAAATATAATGAGATTTCTTCGCAATTGGTCAGGAAAGATTTGTTTTCTCAGCAGGCCCTGTATTATGGAAACTCGAATAAAGCAGGAAGATTATTAGCAAATTATCTCAAAGCAAAGAAAAGAAAGGTAAAAATTGTTGCAGTCAAAGATGAGAAGGAATCGGATACCCATTTTCAAATTGGAACTATTTTAAACCAATTCCTGAATTTTTATAAAGCTTTATATTCTTCCGAGCCTTATTCAAATAAGGAAATAGAAGGTTTCGGTAAAATTAATCAAGGGACCAAAAATTCCTGAGCATATAAAAAGAAGTCTTGAGGAGCCTATATCGCTAAAAGAATTACAAACAGTGTTGAAGTCCCTTAGAGTTGGATCTGCTCAAGGTGGTGATGGTTTCACAGTTGAGTTTTACAAATCATTTCAAAGCACCGTATTACCACATCTGTTAAATTTATATCAGGCTCAACTTACTAAAGGTTGCATTACAGGTATTATGGCAGAATCTTTAACTATAGTTTTGCCGAAGCCAAATAAAGATCCCATGTTGGTTTCAAATTACAGGCCTATTTCTTTAATTAATGTAGATGGAAAACTTCTGGCTAAGTTGTTGGCTTTACGCTTGGCCAAGGCTCTCCCACATATCATTGGTATACAATAAACGGGGTCCTTTGCTCAAAGACATATTTCAAACAACACTAGACTGGCTTTACTCATGTTAAACTTAACAAAAACCATGGATGATCTGGCCTTCTCTGTATCTTTGGATGTGGAGAAGGCCTTTGATCAAGTGGAATGGACCTTTATCAAGCAATGGACTGGTTTGGTATTGGTTTAGGATTTATACAAATGATTCAAACTTTGCACAGATCCCCTGCTGCTAGATTGTATATTAATAATTTCTCAGAGTGTTTCTGTTTGCAGAGGGGAGTTAGATATTGTTTTGGAACCCTTATTATTCAGCAAGCAGAGGAGATTCGGGGTATTTCTTAAGCAGGTCAGGAATACAAAGTCTCTGCATATGCAGATGACATTTTGCTTCACTTGAGGAATCCTGAAACTACCATTCCACATTTACTGGATTTGATAGAGAAATTTGGGAAATTTTCAGGATATAATATAAATTGGAGCAAAATCAGAGGTTCTTCCACTTAATGTACATTGTGCAAAAGGTTTATCTGATTCATTCCCCTTTCTTTGGAAGGAAGAGGGTATAAAATATTTAGGTATTTGGATAAAAAGTACACTGGAAGAGACAATGAAAGTAAATGAAAAAAGTCTTTATTGTTAAAGTTTACAGAAATGTGTGAGCAATGGAACCCTTTACATCTATCTTGGTGGGGGAGAGTTCAAACAGTAAAAATGGGATCACGTGATGCGTTGAGTCGCGGCAGACATGTGCTGCCAGAGCTCCCTGGCCCCGGGTCCCGAATTGCCCGGTTACAGCCGTCGGGGGATCGCCGGAAATTAGCGATTTGCAGCGCATATACAGACCCGCTGCATGGACAGATTTCTGTCCTCTTCTGCGCCTCCGATGTCAACCCGCCTGCAAAAAAAGGATCGGGAGCGCCCGCAGAGCGGAGGTGACAAAATGGCATCGGGCACCCTCACCCCAGCGATCCATCATATTGCGCCGGAGGCGCTGACGGCCCTCACCCAGGCTGTGACAGCGGCTATGCAGCCCAGTATTGACAAATTATCAGAGAAAATTTTAAAAGTAGAAAATATGCTCACTGAAACGACCAAAAGAACAACAGCATTGGAGACTAGAGTATCCGGCTTGGAGGACACACAGGACACCCAGGCCACTACACTACAGGAACTGCAGGCCCTGATCCAAAAGCAAGCGGAGAGACTGGAAGACCTGGAAAATCGCTCCCGTAGATCCAACTTACGCTTTTTGGGAATTCCTGAAACGGTGGCAGGCCCAAAGCTGCTAAGAACCCTGGAGGTATGGCTTACCAAAACCTTTTCCTTACACGAGGGCTTGGGACCTATCCGTCTTGAACGGGCACACTGTCTGGGCAGGGAACAGGCCCGAGAGGACCGGCCTAGAATGGTTATAGCCAAACTCTTAAATTATAACCATAAAGTGGAAATTCTACGCAAATATAAACAACTCCGGGAGACCTTACAATTTGAAGAGTCGGAGGTCCGCATCTTTCAGGATTACTCTGCAGCCCTAACAGAGCACAGGAAGCAATTTTACCCGATATGTGCCTCCTTGGCTGAAAAAAAAGTACGGTTCCTGTACCCGGCCCTATTGCGTATCCACCATCTGGGACAATGGCATGTTTTTGATACAGCTGCGGAAGCGGCTCTCTATGTGAACACCCATGTGCTTACCCAGTCTGATTTGACCTGATTAAGAGCAGGACCTGAGTGTGTACCACCTTCAAGCTGATTGTCGAACTCTGGTTCTGGGTTTATGGGAAGTATTGGCCCTCAATTGTGGGGGCTCAGGGCTACATTCAAGGCCCACTTTTGCCAGTAACCATGACTCGAGTGGGCGATCCGGCATTTGTTGAGTTATGATTGTTCATGGGAAAGTATGTTGTGGACAAGTTATTTTTTATCTGTTTTCCTTGTACTGGGCTCCCAAGGTATAACTGTTATTCTTGCAATATTGGGGACTCGGGGCCTGGAGTGGCATTGTTTTGTGATCTTTCACACCTCTGGGACCGCCCTAGGACGGACCCCTAGTTGTGTCTTCGAAACCATGCGACAGGGGGATAGGACGGGAAGGGAGGGAGTCCTTTGCTATCATATGGCTATATATATATATATATATACAGTGGTGCCTCGCATAACGGCCGCCTCGCACAGCGGACGCTGCGCACAACGAACTTTATGTCGTGATCCGTATAACGTACTTCGTTTCACACAACGAAGTCGCCCGAGCTGCATCCTTCCGGGGTTCCTGCGGGGTTGGATCGCAGCGGGGTTGGTCGAGGGTAGTCTCCTTCTCCTTACCTGCCCTGTCGCAGCACACAGCCGAACGGAAATCTTCCCGATGTCAGCGCTGACGTCGGAGGGAGGGCTTAAGCAAAGCCCTCCCTTCCTCCGACGTCAGCGCTGACATCAGGAAGACTTCCGGTCGGCTGTGTGCGGCTGCGGCAGGGCAGGTAGGAAGAAGGCAATGGCGAACGAAAGAGGGGGGAGGGGGCGGTCCGCCCCGAAGAATGTGCACAGCTGGTCAGGTCCCCCGATCGACCGACAACAGGCCCGGCCGACAAACCTCCCTGCCCTGTAGCCGCGAATCTAAATTACCTCTTACAGCAGCTTCAATAATCCAGCTGCTGTAAGAAGGTAATTTAGATTCGCGGCTACAGGACAGGGAGATTTGTCCGACCGGGCCTGTTCTGTTGTCGGTCGGGTGCAAAAGCGCCACAAAGGTGGAGGCAGGGAGGGAGGAAAGGTGGAGTGGAGAAGAAAAGACGCTTAAGGGGGGAGAAGGCCGCTGAAAGCACATGTTGGAGCAGGGGATGAGAGGGAGGGAGAGAAGGGGAAATATTGGACAAGGGCAGAAGGGATGCTAAATCATAGGGTGACAGGCAGAGAGAACAACAGGAAAAAGAGTGGAAGCAATCTTGAACCCTGAGGGTGAGGGCAGAGAGAGGTGGTGAGATGATTGATCATGGGGAGAGGGACAAAAGGGAATAGAGATGGGATAGGAAGATAGTGGAAGTAAAAGGACAGGGAGATGTATGTTTTTAGATGTATCTAAATAAAAATAATAACAAAAAATTTATCTTTTTTATGTCATCTTAGCATATTTTATGCTGCAGAACGAATTATTTTTTTTTACATGTATTCCTATGGGAAAACGCGTTTCACATAACGAACGTTTCACATAACAAACTTGCTCCTGGAACCAATTAAGTTCGTTGTGTGAGGCACCACTGTGTGTATATATATATATATATATATATATATATATATATATATATATATATATATATATATATATATATATATATATATATATATATAATGGCTGGGAACCTGGGGTGGTTTCTTTATTCATGCTTTATATTTTTTACTGATAGTAGCCCTTCTTACACCGCATGGCTAATACTCTACGAATAGCTTCCTGGAATGTGTCTGGCATCACCTCCCCTATTAAAAGAACCAAAATTTTAACACAACTAAAACGAAATAAAGTAGATAAAGCCTGCTTACAGGAAACCAGGTTGATGGACTTAGAGCATCAGAAGTTGAGGAGGTCCTGTGTGGACACAGTGTATGCAGCCTCATCTCCACAAAAGCGAGTGGGGGTAGTGATCTTGATCCGTAAGTCCTTACCATACACAGCGAAAGTGGTTGTCACTGATACACAGGGCAGATATGTATTGTTACAGATGACGGTAGGAACATACTCCTTCTACCTTTTGAATATCTACGCACCTAATACATATGATCACGCCTTTTTTGAGGGCATCATAGCATTGCTTTTAGAGCGCATTACTGATCCGGTCTATTTAGCCAGGGATTTTAACCAAGTTCTAGACCCGACCTGGGCCGGGACAAAGCGTGAGCTCATCCCAAACTAGAGGCATACCTTACCTCTGTGCCACACTGGATCTAGTTGACCCCTGGAGGCTCTTACACACCACAGAACGGGATTATACTCACCGCTCCAGGGCGCATAACACTCAATCTAGAATAGATTATATTCTTACCACAAGTAGGGCATTCTTACATGTGGACGCGGCGGTAATAGGTCCTGCAGTCATTTCAGACCACGCGTTGATCTGGATTGACGTGAACGTGGGCTTTGGCATTCGGGGACCCGTACGCTGGCGATTCCCTAGTTTCTTATATTCAGATGATCATTTTAAAACTTATTTAACAACTAAATGGGAAGACTTTCTGACCTTTAATGGTCAACACTGTAATAACCCGACGCTGTTCTGGAGCACAGCTAAGGTAGTGCTCAGAGGTGATTGTATAGCATATGTTATAGCGCGGAATTGCCGGTTATCTTGGGGCATCCTTAGGCTAGAAAAGGAATTGGCAACTGCTAAACACCAATATACACAATATCCTACACGAGCATCTAGGGAACGCCTGATCTCTGTGGAGGCTACTCTTAATTCTTATATCCATGAACGTACGGTTAAAATGCTTCTGTATAAAAAATACTGCTACCATCGCTATGGTAATCGTGTGGGGAAATTATTAGCTCGATTAACAACACAGGCTCGAGGTCATCGTTATGTAATGGGAATGAAGGATAATTGGGAACATCTACAGCACTCCACAGCACACATTGCGCAGATTTTTAAGGCTCATTTCCAGAAGATCTATGGTCGCCAGGACTCGGGAGCTGCTCCACTCATTAGGGATTATTTGGCAGATTCTGGCCTAATGCCGCTCTCTGACCCTGATGTTGAATTTCTTAATGCAGCCATCACTCCTAAAGAATTGTCACATGCTATTAAACAGCAAATAAATTTCTCGGCTCCGGGGCCGGATGGCTTTACAGCAGAATTTTATAAACTTTTAGCGGAGCAGCTGAGTCCCTTCCTTAGGGACTACTATTCGCAGGTTACACTGGATGAACATTTTCCCGCAGAGGCGAATGAGGCTTTGATTACTTTGATTTTGAAGCCAGGTAAAGACAGCACTGCTCCTGAGTCCTATCGACCCATATCTTTATTAAATGTGGACATAATAATTTTATCCAAAATATTGGCTGATAGATTAGCCACTCTTCTTCCGAGCATCATCGCTTCTACACAGGTGGGCTTTGTAAAGGGCAGGCAGGCGGTCCATAACGTTCGAAAGGCACTCTTGTCATTGGCACATACACAATCTCATGACACCCCGATGCTATTACTCAGCTTGGATGCAGCGCAAGCCTTTGACCAAGTTAACTGGACATTTCTATTTGAAATACTGCACTTTATGGGAATTTCGGGCTGGTTCGCCACAGTGTTACGCACCTTATACTCAACACCGCGGGCAAGACTGCTTGTTAATGACACTATCACTGACCCAATATTAATTGAAAGAGGCACACGGCAGGGATGTCCTTTGTCCCCCCTGTTGTTTTTATTGTACTTGGAACCCTTTCTGCGCACTGTATCTCTGGATCCTGATATAGTAGGGGTGGACTTTGGGGATCATTCATTAAAGGTGTTAGCCTTTGCAGATGACATCTTGTTTATGCTTACTAACCCCTATCACTCTATCCAACACCTTCTATAATCCCTTAACGAATTTAGATTTTATTCGGGCTTCACCTTAAATTATCAGAAATCTGTTGCTTTAGCCAGTCCGGTAACACTGCAGCAGACATGGAGGGGCCATTTCCCTTTCACATGGGCTGTGCACTCGATTCGATACTTGGGTATTTGGATCCCCCGAGACATCAAGACTCTTTATGACTGTAATATTTCCCCACTGCTCCATGACACTTTACGTGACTTACAAAACTGGTCCACTTTCCCACTCACAATAGCGGGACGGGTGGCTCTTTATAATATGGTGCTCTTTCCCAAATGGTTATATCATTTTCAGGTCCTGCCCCTGCTTTTATCCTATTCTCATAAAGCCCGGTTACTTAAAGGTTTACAATGTTTTCTTTGGGGAGGTAAGCGACCCCGCATGCAATTCCTTAGGATGTGCTTACCTAGGGATAGAGGGGGTTATGGCTTATTAAATGTATAATGGTATGCTATTGCTTGTCAGATGAGACATATTAATGATTGGTTTAGGGGGACGTCTGACTTTACTGCGACGTCATTGGAGTTGTCTTTGCTGACTCCGTTTCATGTGAGTTATTTCTTGTATGTGGCGGACCCGCGGCTTCGTCCTTTGGTGGCCCAGTATCCGATATTTGCACCAGCTCGACGAGCATGGAAGTGGGTTTGCAAAACTGCTAGATTGTCTTCTGAGGTTTCCTTATACTTACCCATCCAAGGCAATGGAGCCTTTCAGCCTGGACTGCAAAATACCGCCTTCCAGAGGTGGGGTGTGCAGGGACTTCAATACCTATTTCACTTATTCTCAGAGGAGGGGAGACTGGCAACTTTTGCTGAATTACGTCGGACATTTACTTTACAACCCACTGATTTTTTTGCCTATTACCAAATCCGACATTACATTCAGTCTCTTCCAGCGCACCATCTTGAGGAAGATAACAGGGAGGATCTTTCAGAACTCTTTAGCCTTTCTGTACAACAGTGGATTCCGCTTCGATTTCACATAGTGGGGATCCGGGATAGTCACTCTGGCCCCAATTTGGCCATTTTAGCGGCAACATGGGCTGAGGACTTGCACTGCACGCTAATGGCCCAACAGCTACAGAGGACGCTGAAGAATATTCAGAAGGTGTCTCCTAATATTATCCACTGGGAAATGCAGTTAAAAATTGTTTTGAGACTTTATATCCTGCCGGAACAGGCAGCCCGGATGGGGATTACTACAACTCACTCTTGCCTGAAATGTGCTCATGCTCACGCTTCATTGGGGCATATGCTTTGGAGTTGCCCCAAAATTAAACAGTTCTGGCAAAATTTAGGGCACTATATTACGCAGCTTTGGCAGAGGCGTTGGCTCCCACAACCGAAAGCTTTATTTGGACATTATAATATAGCTGCGTCCAAACCCAAAGGAATGTCAGCTTTTGTCACTAGTGTGCTTTTGATGGGGGAAGAAAGCAATTCTTACTAACTGGCTGTCCCGAGATCCACCTTCCTACGCTCAATGGAGAGCATTGATGATTGTTCATGCGACGCTGGAGCGGAGACTAGTGGGAGATTTAGATCGTGGACCGGGCCGCAAATTCTGTCAGACCTGGGAATGCTTCTGGCAGGACCTCACACCGTATGCTCGCAGTAAACTCTTGAATTGTTAGGATTATCTGACACTCTTAGCCATGGTAGTGGCATTGTACTTTTGGGGTGGGGAGGGATGGGAGGGGAAGGGGTGAGCTTGCACTGTTATTCTTTGGATTTGTATGCAACTTCTATTTGTATGTTCTGGTAGAAATAATAAAAATCATTTGAATACAAAAAGTAAAAATGATGATTTTGCCTGTGGTTTGTTACCAAATGAGTATGTTACCAGTTTATTTTCAGGGGTCCTTTTATAACAGTTAAATAGTATACTGACTAAATTTATTAGGCTGGGTAAAATTGCTAGAATTGCCTTAGTATCTCTACAAAAGCCAATTGGGGTGGGTGGGGTAAATTTTTCTAATTTTTATAAGTACCATCAAGCCTATATTATGCGTCAGGGTATGTATTTAATCCTCCCAGAGCTCATGGAAAGTCTTCCAGATTGGTTATGGTTGGAATGGCAACTCCTGTCTCCATTGAGATTGTGTCATGTGTTAAGTATTAAAATGTCCAGGTTATATAAGGACAATAGAATATTAGTTGATACATGGAAAACCCTAAAATGTGTGAATAATTTAACACCTATTTCAGTTCATAAATCAACTCATCAGACCCTGTGGCTAAACTCCAAGATTCAAATTGGCGGATTTAAGGTCATCTGGAAGTTTTGGATGAAGGCAGGTATATGCACTTTGGATGATGTTATTTTAGATGGTAAGCTGTTTGACTTTTCACAATTGCAACACAAATTTGGTCTTAATAAATTACAAAATTATAGATGGTTGCAGTTGAAGCAAGCCATTCAGGTAAGGTTCCCTGAATGGAAAAATCTTAGTAATCAGTATAGTCTGCCGCTCTTATGTTTTCAGGTAGACTTCCTGGGACACCAGGCTGCTCAGTGGTATAAATTGATATCTGGGTTTTTGAATAAGAAGCAAAAGAATGGTCTTCGTGACATTTGGAGCATTGAGATTAAGCATCAAACTACTGCGTCTCAATGGCCACGAATTTAGGCTTGGAGGATGAGATGTACAATGTCTGCATCTATGCGACAAACTTGGTTTTTTCCGTTACACAGAGCATTTTGGACCCCAGTTCGTTTACAGAAGTTAGATAGCTCTAAATCTAATAGATGCTGGCACTGTCATCTTGAAGCTGGGACATTAGATCATCTGCTATTTTACTGTCCATTGATACAGGTTTTTTGGAATTTAATTTGGGGTCAAATAAATTGCTTAATGGAAAATCCGGTGGCATTATCATATGATACGGTGCTATTTAGTACATCAATGAGAGTTAGGAGCCAAATATCTTCTAACAATAACAAGTTATTAACTCATTATGACAGGGGTTGCCATACAGCATATCATGAGAAATTGGGATAGTCTTTAATTATAGCTTTTGGTGGAATTCGATATGTCACATATTTAAACTAGAAAGGGTAATTGCCATGCAGTAAAGGAATTTTAAGAAATTTCAAGATATATGGGAGCCATTAACAAAATACTGCAATGAATGAATAACATTTTTCCCCCCTTAAAAATGCATAGCCAAGGTAGGGGAGGGGGCGGGGGACAGGGATTTTTGGTTTTCTTATAAGTACAAATTAAATAAAGGGGAGGGAGGGATATGGAATCTGAATTAAATTTTGATAGGATATTAAGTGATGTATTTAAGTATGAAATGATGTTATAGGCTGTTACACTTATTGTAAGTTTTAAAAATCAATAAAGAATTAAAAAAAAAAAAAAACCAACACCAGTTAGTGGGACAATAATCTTACAATACAAATATTGGACCGGATATTCAAAAGACTTATATATTTCGCTGCTATAACTACGGGCTCCTTTTACAAAGCCACAGTCGAATTGAATGAAAGATTAGGGTTCTTACCTCTGCTAATCTTCCTTCTTGTAAATCTCCTCTGGAGGCTGAACTCATGGGCTGTGCATCTATTCCAGCCTTGGCTGCAGAACTTAGAAATAAAACCAACCCCCCCTCTGCGAGGTCACCTGTGTGGACACTCCCGTTGAAGCTCAGTAGGTAGCAAAGCCAGGAGTATCTAATATAAACAGGAAACACAAGAAAAAGAGAGAGGGGTGCGGGACTCCCCTCTACAAATCAATGCTGCTTATGATAACCAAATACATAATCAACGAATGCCAAAAAAGGCCAACTAAGCATAATACGAATTGTAACATTTCTTATCTGTAAAACTGAGGAACAAGTCACTAAAGAAGACACAGCCTAAAGAGCTAAAGGGGCACCACCCAGGAACCCTTAAAATCCCATAAGGGGGAAGAAGATTAAGAAGAAGATGAACACTGTAAAAACGCTAGAGCAAGCTTGGTCCCTTTTTAAGGATACGGTCACAGAGGCGCAAAATCTATATATACTGCGTATCAACAAGGGATCAAAGGAAAAAAGAACAAAGAACCGGCGTGGCTCAATGTAGAGGTAAAGGAAGCAATCGGAGACAAAAAAACTTTGTTTAAGGAATGGAAAAGGTCAAAAACTGACAAAAACTGGAATAAGCACAAACATCATCAAGAAAGGTGCCATAAGGCGGTAAAAAGGGCCAAAGCGACTACGAGGAAAAAATAGCCAAGGAGGCGAAAAACTTCAAGCCGTTCTTTCGATATACAGTGGTGCCTCACACAACGAACTTAATTGGTTCCAGGAGCAAGTTTGTTATGCGAAAAGTTCGTTATGTGAAACGCGTTTTCCCATAACAATACATGTTAAAAAAAATAATTCGTTCTGTAGCATAAAATATGCTAAGATGACATAAAAAAAGATAAATTTTTTGTTATTATTTTTATTTAGATACATCTAAAAACATAATTGTTTTTTAAAACAACACACATTTTTTAAATTTAAAGACAGACTAAGTAGAGTCTAATTTTACAGTGAGAGAGGGCAGAGTCTCAGCGGCAAAAACTGGGACTTAACTGTTCATTTTTTTTTTCTTGGCTTATTTTTGGTTGGCCCGGTGGTTTTCATGTTCTGTGGTGTTAGTTTTTTCTCTTTTTCAGTGCAGTAACATGGCAGCAGAGGTGGTTAAAAGTTGTTTCCGGTGTGGGAAGCGGCAAACACCATCGGGGTTATGCGCTGCAGGGTATGTGGACGCTTCGAGGGAAGATGTAGTAATGGCGCCGGTTGAGTTGGCATTTTCCCGCCCGAATGATGTGCATTCAGTTTCGCTGGCTCTCTCAGTGGATGCAGCCGCATCGGCGGTGCAGGACCCACAGCTGCTTGATACCATGCTTCTTTCCCTGCCGACATCACTTTCTCTTCTCGGCGGGGTGTCGGCTGTAGCGCCAGTTCTTGTTTCAGCGATAAAGGCCGGTCAGAGGCGCGGAAGGATGCAGCTCGGGCGACTTCGTTGTGTGAAACGAAGTTCGTAGTGGGAAGCAAGACCTGAAGTTCGTTGTGCGCAGCGTTCGCTGTGCGAGGCGTCCGTTATGCGAGGCACCACTGTATTAAGGGAAAACGACCTGCGAAGGAAGCGGTGGGAACGTTGGATGACCAAGGAATAAAGGGAGCGCTAAAGGAGGACAAAGCAATCGCCGACAGACTGAACACATTTTTTGCGTCTGTATTTACCGAAGAAAATATACACAGCATACCGGAACCCATCAGGCTATATGCTGGAAGCGAAAATGGGAAAATGCCAGGGTTAACGGTCAGTCTAGAAGAGGTATGCAGGCAGATTGATAGGCTTAAGAGCGATAAATCCCCGGGACCGGATGGTATCCATCGATAATTCGATGAACCTGTCCATGCAATGTTCGGCGGCGGCAAAAAGGGCAAACAGAATGATAGGAATGATAAAGAAGAGGATCATGAACAGATCGGAGAAGGTTATCATCCCACTGTACCGGGCCATGGTGCGCCCTCACCTGGAGTACTGCGTCCAGCACTGGTCGCTGTACATGAAGAAGAACACAGTACTACTCAAAAGGATCCAGAGAAGAGCGACTAAGATGGTTAAGGCACTGGAGGAGTTGCTGTAAAGCGAAAGATTAGAGAAACTGGGCCTCTTCTCCCTCGAGCAGAGGAGATTGTGAGGGGACATGACAGAAACTTCAAGGTACTGAAGGGAATAGACTTAGTAGATAAGGACAGGTTGTTCACCCTCTCCAAAGTAGAGAGAATGAAAGGGCACTCTCTAAAATTGAAAGGGATAGATTCTGTTCAAACATAAGGAAGTTCTTCTTCACCCAGAGAGTGGTAGAAAACTGGAACGCTCTTCCGGAGTCTGTCATAGGGGAAAACACCCTCCAGGGATTCAAGACAAAGTTAGACAAGTTCCTGCTGAACCAGAACGTACGCAGGTAGGGCTGGTCTCAGTTAGGGCACTGGTTTTTGACCAGAGGGCCGCCGAGTGAGCAGACTGATGGGCACGATGGACCACTGGTGTGACCCAGCAGCGGTGAAGGGACACGTATCAGAACTTTGGTAATTTTCCTTAGGCATATGTTGTTTAAAGATGTAAAGCCAGACCCTGTTTGTCTTTCCTTCTTTGAAAATACTACAAGGACATGTATGTTTGAACAGAGATGTTGTGAAGTGAATTCAATTGTTTTGTTAAGCCGTATTTACAGACAGATTTAGATTAGAAGCTCTGCTGGTTAAGGCTTTTTCTGACCTTTTGGACTCCAGCCAGAGATAGAGGAAAATGCTGATGTCTTTAAAGTTTCATGTGATCTGTGTCCACATATGGTTTGCATTTACGTCATATGCTGACGACCTTTACACATGTAAAATGTATAAAAGGAGGTACAGAATATTCAATAAAGCGGACATATTTGGAGATCATTTCTTGCCTCTACAATATGTCCCCGGGTGCACCTGTCTTCCAAATGACAGAGAAAGTATGGGGCAGGAATTGGGACCTAATCCTTTTCAGTTGGGGGCACGTCCGCGATGGGCAGATGATATCACCAATATTTTGTGAGTATTTCTGAATTTTTTATGTTCTTTAATACTCACTAGGTAGTGGTGACCTGTACCCACCCTTTATTTTAAGTTCAAGCTTTGAGTTCTATTATGGAGTTTTTTGGGGGAAAAATCTCGGGGTACTTTCGGTAAGCGCCCCTCGTGAATATAAGCAGCTGCCATTCTTTTGGGAAGAATGAAATTATTTATAGAACCCCCCCTGCCCACTCTGTCATTTGTAAGGTTAAAACTTTTATAGAGTATAAGATTTTATTGTCTCTTATTACTGTACCTCGCTTATAAGGTAAGATAAGCGAATATTTTTGCATTGTTATATTGGTTTTTTTTAATGAGTCATAAGGTACTTAGGATACTCCTAGACAAATGAGACTTGTACGGCTGTGTGTGTATGACATTTTTTTCCTTCAGCTCACATCTTTCTGTGTCACCAATGTTTAATACTGAGGTAGGACGTGCTGTTATGTGGAATGAATTGAAAGCGCTGTTTGAATTAGTCTAAGATCTTTCCCTTGTAGTTTGTACACAAGCACTATTTCTTGTCTTCCTTTTGATCCTGACTAATTTTGTGCGTTTCTTCTACGGCTGCTTCCTTTGTGTTCTGTGCTGGATCATAAAAAAAAAAGAAACACGAAAAAGAAAAAATTCCGTTTTAGAGGCTTTCTTTCTTGTGCAGAGCAAAGCTAATCTGTTCTTTGCTTTCATTATCAGGGTCTGTGCATGAATGCTTTTGCCCCTTCCCCCAGACTTCTCAGTTTGGGCTTACACTGACCCCCCTATAGTGTTTCTTTGAAGTTACTAAGCAGTACGGTGTGATTCCACTGCTTATCACTTATCTTTTCTCTGGCATTATCAAAACCACCATCTCTTCATACAATACGCCCATCGCTCTTGTTGTCAAAGCTGATGGCATTCCCCGTTTCGTCCTAGATTTTAGGGCTGTTTTCTTATGTTTCTTCCTCTCCCCCATTCCACCGGCAGCCAATGTTTTTTTTTCTGTCATTGTCCTAAAGAATGTTTTATTTTTGTCCCTGTTGGTGAGGCTTTTCAGCTTTTTTTTTGCCCTCACCATTAAGCAACAGTATACCTGGTGGAATGCCCCAGGGCTATGTTGACTTCATTGTCCTTCGGGCTATTCTACAGTCATGCACTGCCCCTCATGGTCCTATCCTTATTTTGTACATCTTTTTGTGTTCCATAATTCAGGAGACCTGTCAGGCTGATAGTTAGCACCTTTTATAATGGTTGTCTGTAAATCTGACGTGAAATACCTGGGTTTTGTCCTGTCTCATGGTCAGAGGAAAATCTGCACTTTCCGCACTGCTGCTGTTCTGGGTCTGCCCCACCCAGCTACCAAGAAAGACATGCTTACTTTTCTTGCTATGATTGGTCACTGCCGCCAATGGATCTCTGCTTGTTCCTTCTATGACCAGATTTTGAGACAGACCCTGGTTTCTGAAATGACTGCTCTTATCAGATGGACTTATGAAATGTTGGACATTTAAGATGTGCTTTGGTTTCTAGCTCAAGTCTGGGTTTTCCTGCTTATGTCCACATGTTTTATCTCTTTATTTGGGACCATTGTAACACCATGAAGGGAGAACATGGCGGTAAGTTACGCTCTGTTGCCTTTTTTTTTATAGTCACTCCTGTTCAAGTTCCCTGGCTGCATGTGCTATGGTGGTAGAGATGGTTACTCCTCTGACCCTTGTCACCCCATTACCCTTCACACTTTTCACGATGTACAAGCCCTTCTTTTAAATGGGCTCCTGGGTCTCACGGGTAAACAGGATTCTCTTCCCTTCTAGTCCTTTGTTACCCCCCCCCCTCTGAACTTGATGCCTGGCATTTGGCAGGTGCCCAAAGCCGCCCTTTTGGACGGACTTTGGTGCAAAGAGGGGAAACCCTGGATACCAGCTGCTAGCTCTCCCTTATTCATTGCCCAATATCATGGTATTGGTTATCGTAGTGCTCGCTCGACATTTTAACTTCTTGCTAGTGATATTTTCATTCTTGACCTTTTGCTCCTTGATACAGAGATATATAGTTCGATAATTACAGCTGGCACGGTTGTGAATTGAAAATAAATTGGAAAATACAATTCCTTTCTATTGTTTTAGCTGAAACTAGGATGTTGCTAATTTAGAATGTTTTTTCCGGATTTATACATAGCCATCCCAGATCAGTTATGGCACAGATATTTCTAATGTTTTCCAAGGGTCCTCTTTATCACTGCAGAGATAGAGATGCTCCAAAGAGACATTAGCTTTATGCCTTTTTCCAAATATGAGATGGTTATGATATACATTATTTGTTGTTTTGGTTTTTTTTTTTATATCAATGTGTTTATTTGCAGAGTTAAATTCAGCCCTGCACACTTGACAGATGGAGTAATAGCTCCACGCTTAAAACGTTATGTTTTGTTTGTGTCATGTCTACTTGTTTTAATTTAGTGGGTACCCCAGGATACATAATATTGGCCATTTCTAGAGCTCTTTTTCCACTTCTTACTAGCCTAACTGCGCAATGTTCTTTTACTTATAGCTTTTATATTCTGAATATAGTTTAGTTAGGGGTTATATGTTTAAGAAAAAGTTTTACTTTATACAGCGTTTATTTCGTGGTGTTCCCTACATATGATCCATTCAATATACATTTCTGAATACATTCAGTACATCAGTATGGTCTCTCTGAAGTGCATAATAAGTTATATGCAGCACGATAAAAACATATCCTTTTGGATTGTTCAATTAAGAACCTTAAGTAACTAAGTATTGTCTCTCTTTTGCCATAGCTATATCAAGTAAATGAATTGGTATTGTTACATGTTGCCATATTCAGTACAGGCAACATGGTCTCTTTCTTGTTTTCTATCTCTTATTTGGATCACATTGGAGTACAGCTGCTGAATGATATTTGGAATGCTTTTCAAGCATCTCTTTTCAAGTATCTCTTTCTGTATGCACAGACATCTGGCTGCTCTCCCTTTGAGGTTCTCACAGGATGACCTTTCCCCGACCCATGGGTAGATTTTCCCTTGATACAGGAGGAATACGTCCAAAAGCTCATTGAAATATTAGGGCTTGTTCAAAGAAACGTTGTCTTGCACTTCTCCTTTCTCTCCACAGATTCCTACCCATTTTTTCCAGCCTGGTGATTGCCCAGAAGCTTTCCAAGGATTGGAAGCAGACGGATTTCCCCATTGGCCTTCCCACTACTGTGATCGCTGTGACCAGGCCCGCTGCACTCACTGAGGAGTTTCCTGTTTGGATCCACGCAAGTCGCTTGAAGAGGGTTAACCTAAAACCCCAGAAGCAAGTCTTCCCTGCACAGATTTCACCTCCTCCAGTGGAACAACATGATGATCTCATTGCAGCATTCTACCAACTTTATCATTCTCTTACTGGCAACGCTGTTGCTAGTTTTTCTCCCTGTATGGATCATTTCTAACTGGGTCTACAGGGATGATGTGTTTTGGGTCCACGACACTTTCTGCCCATACCCATCTGTAAATGACACTTCTGCTGTAAACAGCACCCCCGGCATCTCTTTGCAAACACACGTTAAGCTGGACTACTCCCTCGCAAAGGCTGTCCTTCAATTGGAATCCAGAAAGACAGACAGTCTTACCTTATGGTATAATTCCAGCAGTGTGCAAGTTGCCACCTTCTCCTTTGAGTATTGTGACATTGTGGACTGTTCATCAATTGATATCCCAAGGCTGTGCCATTGGTCCTCAGAGATTTCTAAAACTAAGGATATATATATATATATATATATATATATATATATATATATATATATATGTTATTGACTCACGTTGGGGGGATAAGTGTGCATTCTGGGGAGCGGTAGGGTGGAATATTGATACTGACTAGGCTTATAAACTAGAAAATACTCTGAAAAACAGTGGACCAAAATGGTAAATCACTGCTTACTTGTATGACCTTTCATAAGGTTGGACACTGTTATAGGAAAAGTGTTCCTGCACAAATTATTAAGCTTTTTCTTACTATTGACAACCCTAGACCTACTGATGAAGGTATGTAGAACCTAACGGATGTAGCGGTATATAAGAAATAAATTACATTACATTACATTACATATGTACATTATGGACATGTGGTTTAAGGGTGGGTCTAGCTATCCGACCCATCAGTTTTCTTATGGGATCTATCTACCTCCTCTAATTTTACCTATCCCCTTTGTGCACTGTGGTGTTCTAAATACCTTTTGCTGCCAGGACAGCAAAAGCTTGATATTGCCGTTACCACCTATAAGGGTAATTACACGTCATGTTTCTAATCTGACACAGGGTAGTTTTGTAGGTAATTTACCCCCAGGTTATTGTTCTGTCTTGGCTCATAGGTATGCCCTATTGTTGCTACATCAGATTTGATATTTACTGGCTTTATGGAGACTTTTGGCTCCGTGTTAAGCTACCCAGCCAGTGGATAGGCCAGTGCACTTTAGTTAAGGTTACCATGCTCTTGCATATTCTTTCTGAAAGGCATCCTTCCTATTCACATGGTTTTTCCTTTTATTTGTCTCGATATACATCTGATCGCATGTATACATAGATGCTATAGGGGTCCCAAGAGGGGTCCCAGATGAATTTAAGGCCCGAGCTCAGGTTAAGGCTGGGTTTGAGTTCCTTATTCCCTTTATTACTATTAATAAGAATGTTGATCGGATTAGTTAAATTTATCATAATCAGCAACGCTTTGTGAACTATTCTAGGGACACCTTGCAAGAAGTATCAATTAGGCTCCACTTCTCAGATGGTTAAATCATGTGGCCCTAGCTATGATTCTAGCTGAAAAATTCTCCTCAGTACTTTAAGCTGTTGTACTTTTCTTTCTGACAATATAGGTCCTACTATGGACATTCAGAAATTAGCAGACCTCTTTGCTGAGCTCAAATGTAACTCTGATTTATCTAATTCTTGGGATCAGCACTTTAGTTGAATGCAGGGTTGGGTAAAAGACCTTTTTATTGTTATAATCTCTATTATTATCTGCACTCTTGTCTTGACTGATCATGTACTGTGTTATTCGTATTACAGCTCCTAAAAAACCCCTCCTCGAGAGACATATCTAGAGTATCACTCCCTTCCAGCTCATGCTGTGTATTTATGACGTCATTTTCATGACGTAAGAGGGGATTGAAGGGACACGTACCAGAACTTTGGTAATTTTCCTTAGGCATATGTTGTTTAAAGATGTAAAGCCAGACCCTGTTTGTCTTTCCTTCTTTGAAAATACTACAAGGACATGTATGTTTGAACAGAGATGTTGTGAAGTGAATTCAATTGTTTTGTTAAGCCGTATTTACAGACAGATTTAGATTAGAAGCTCTGCTGGTTAAGGCTTTTCCTGACCTTTTGGACTCCAGCCAGAGATAGAGGAAAATGCTGATGTCTTTAAAGTTTCATGTGATCTGTGTCCACATATGGTTTGCATTTACGTCATATGCTGACGACCCTTACCCATGTAAAATGTATAAAAGGAGGTACAGAATATTCAATAAAGCGGACATGTTTGGAGATCATTTCTTGCCTCTACAATATGTCCCCGGGTGCACCTGTCTTCCAAATTATGAGGCAGGAATTGGGACCTAATCCTTTTCAAGCGGCAATTCTTATGTTCTTATGTTTCATGGAAATTTTAGTGAGGCTGGTCAAATATAGAAAGGCAACTTACTAGTTACTGGCAGGCGACCTGCAAATTGGACAAAACAGATGGGTGGGAGTTCAGCCTCCAGAGGAGATTTACAAGACAAGAAGAGTGACACAAATGGTTAAGGGACTGGAGGAGTTGCAGTACAATGAGAGGCTAGAGAAACTGAGCCTCTTCTCCCTTGAGAAGAGGAGACAGAGCGGACATGATCGAAACATTCAAGATATTGAAGGGAATTGACTTAGTAGAGAAAGAGAGATTGTTCACCCTCTCCGAAGTGAGAACAAGAGGGCACTCTCTAAAATTAAAAGGGGATAGACTCTGTACAACGTAAGGAAATTCTTCTTCACCCAGAGAGTGGTAGAAATCTGGAACGCTCTTCCAGAGGCTGTTATATGGGAAAGCACCCTACAGGGATTCAAGAAAAGGTTAGATAAGTTCTTGCTGGACCAGAACATATGCAGGTAAGGCTAGACTCTAGTAGGGCACTGGTCTTTGACCTAAAGGAGCCGCCAGAACAGAAGAGTCAAAGGCCGTATCACCCTTAGCTGCCACATCAGGCCGGTAAAACCTGAAAAATATATGAAGGGAAGCCCATGTGGCTGCCTGACAAATCTCCTTAGGTGAGACCACATGAGATTCAGCCCACAAGGAAACCCTTCCTCCTGTAGAGTGAGTCTTCACCCCAAGGGGAGGTTTCTTACCCACAGCCACATAGGCTGCGGAAATGGCCGTATGTATCCAACGCGAGATGGTAGCCTTGGAAGCAGGCCGATATCGGCGCGTGGGCCCCGCCAGGACAAACAGATGGCTCAACAGACGGAAGTCATTAGTGGACTCTAGGTATCTCATAAGGAGATGCAGCACATCTAGAGACTGCAAAACATGGTCCTTAGACTTGGAACCCGACAGAACAAAAGTGGTTAGAAAACTACCTGGTTGACATGGACTGCGGAAACCATATGCAGAAGAAAAGAATACACGGTACTCAAAACAACCACAGACTCCGTGATGCGGAGAATAGGATCCCTGCACGATATAGCCTGAAGCTCCGACAGTCCCCATGCAGAAGTGACCGCAATGAGGAAAGCGATCTTGACGGTAACATCTCTCAGAGAAATCCCAGCCAGGGGTTCATAGAGCAGACGAGCCAGCAAGTGGAGAACCAGATTCAGATCCAATAGAGGACACGGCAGTCTCAAGGGAGGCCGCAGCTTCCCCACACCCCCATAAGAAGCGTACATCTGGGGGAGACACCAGAGAACCCCTGAGAAGAGAGACCCAAACACAACAGTCCCACAATGGGGACACGGATAAAGAAACCGCCAGACCCTTCCTGAGGCCAGCCCACAGGAAGGCCAGAACATGCGCCACCGACGGGGCCAAAGGATCCATGTGAAACCCTGCACACCAAGCCGGAAAGCACCTCTAGGCCTTCGTGGAGGCAGACTCCATCGAATTCCTGTCACCGTGAAGAAGCATGGTGATGACATCAGAAGAGAAGCCCCTAGCCCTCAAGGCTACGTGACCAAAGCAGTCCGGAACTTGAAGGGCTATTGGGCCCTGCATGAGCAATCTCTGATGGCAAGGAAACACAGATCCCTCACAGAGCTAAAGGAGGACTAGCGTTTGAAGCCATAATTTGTTGATGGGGTCGCCCCGCCTTCGATACGATAGCATCCTTGGGGAACCAGAAGGCGGACAGGTTCTTCAGCCACCGACGAGAGGTCAGCAGAGCAGGGCTCGGTACTCTGGTTTAACCTTGGCCATTGTTTCTGAGCCTATCAATCTGCCTGCATACCTCTTCTAGACTGACCGTCAACCCTGTCAGTTTCCCATCCTCATTTCCTGCGTATAGCCTGTCGGCTTCTGGTATGTTGTGCATATCCTCATCGGTAAATACAGACGCAAAAAATTTGTTCAGTTTGTCGGCGATGGCTTTGTCCTCCTTTTGCACCCCATTTATCCCATGGTCATCCAACAGCCCCACCGCTTCCTTCATGAGTTCTTTCCCATTAATATATTAAAAGAATGGCTTGAAGTTTTTTGCCTCCTTGGCTATTTTTTCCTCATAGGTCTCTTTTGACCCTTCTTACCGCCTTGTGGCACCTGCTTTGATATTGTTTGTGCTTTTCCAGTTTTTGTCCGTTTTTGACCTTTTCCATTCCTTAAACCAAGTCTTCTTGTATCTGATCGCTTCCTTCACCGCTACAGTGAGCCACACTAGTTCCTTGTTCTTTTTCCTCTTGGATCCCTTGGTGATACGCGGTATATATAGATTTTGCGCCTCGGTGACCGTGTCCTTAAAAAGGGACCACGCTTGTTCTAGCGTTTTTACAGTGCTTGTCCTCTTCTTAGTCTTCTTTCCCACCATGAGTCTTATCCCTTCATAATTCCATTTTTGAAAGTTCAATGCCTTGGCCGATGTTCTGGATTGATGTTTTGCCCCTGTGTTCAGGTGAAAGCGGATCATATTGTGATCACTGCTTCCTAGCATCCCTTCTACTTCTACACCTTGCGCCGGCCCTCGTAGTCCATTTAGAATTAAGTCCAGAATTGCATTTCCTCTTGTATTTTCCTTGACAAGTTGTTCCTGGAAGAAATCGCCTACAGTATCCAGGAACTTGGTCTCCCTACCGCAGCCGGCGGTGCCTAGGTTCCAGTCTACCCCGGAAAATTGAAGTCACCCATGATAACTGCGTTGCCTCCCTTGCAGTTGCATTTAATCTCATCCATCATCTCACCATCAATTTCTCTGGACTGACCTGGGGGTCGGTACTAGATGCCGATCTTTGTTTCCGTTCCTTTTGTTCCTGAAATTTTGGCCCATAGAGACACTTATTTTTCGTTTCCGGCGTGTTCTCTCCAGTAGACTCAATTCCTTCTTTGATGTACAGGGCAATATCCCCACCTTTTTGACCTACTCTGTCTCTGCGGTATAGCTTGTATCCCAGTAGCACAGTGTCCCAGGCGTTTTCCTTGTTCCACCATGTTTCCACGATGCCGATGATGTCAAGGTTATCTTTTTTGTGCCATTGCTTCTAATTCCCCCATCTTGTTTCTTAGGCTTCTTGCATTTGTGTACATACACTTGAGTTTGCGGCCTGTTACTTCCTTGCAAATTCTTTCCTCTTGTGTCCTTTTTAATCTGCTGGGATTTTTATCTTGCCCATGATCTGGTGAGTCTTCCCTTCAATCTTCTTGCATGGTATCCTCTGGGTATACTGGTTCCCGAACCATCAACTCACGGTCGACTGTCGGCTTTCCCCTTCTTCCTAGTTTAAGAACTTCTCAATTTCTCTCTTGATGTTGCTTGCAAGTAGCCTTGTTCCATCTCCGCTGAGGTGGAGTCCATCCTTCCTGAATAGCTTGCTCTTCCCCCAGAATGTCGTCCAATTGCGCAAGAAGTGGAATCCTTCTTCCTCACACCAGCGCCTCATCCATGCATCGACTGCTTGCAGCTCCGTCTGCCTCTTCTCATCAGCCCTGGATACTGGCAGGATCTCCGAGAACGCTACCTTCAGCTTTCTGGTCTTCAGCTTCCCACCTAGCATCCGGAACTTGTCCTTCAGTCCTTCCCTGGTATAGTTCCTGTTGCTCACATTGTTTATCCCCACATGGATCACCACCGCCGTATCTTCCTCTTCTACGCTATCAATGATCCTGTTGATGCGGTTCACTATGTCTTTTACCTTGGCTCCCAGTAGGCAAGTCACCAGCTGATCCTGTCTTTTTCCCGCTATGTGCCTGTCGACTTGTATGATGATGGAGTTCCCCACGACGATCGCTGTCCTCTATATCTTCTCTTGCCTCTCTAGCCGCAGGTCCATGTCCCTGGTGTATGACTATATCTCCAGCCATAGGTCCGTGTCCTCTGTGCACTTCCATTGGACTCATCTTCCTCTGCTGTTTCCAGATCTCGTTGCTATTGTCACTCATTTCTTCCTTGTGGTTGTCATCCAGGTGTTCCTCACTCCCTGTAGGTGTATCTTGGCAGTTCCACTGTCGCTGGTGATTTTCCAAGGCCTCCTCGTATGCCTCCTCGATGAACTTCTCTAACTCCCAGACTTCTTCCTCAGTGGTTTCCTCTGTCTTGACCATCTCTGCTTCTCTGTCCTCCTCCTTAAGTGCTTGAAGTGCTTCTAGTTCCAGTATTCTGCCTTCCAGAAGTCTGACTTGTTTCTTCAAGCTCTCCAGTTCTCCGCATCGAGTGCATACATAAGACCGCCTCCCAGAGGGGAGGTAGTCATACATAGACGGTGCAGAAAACTGTGTAGCTCAACTTTCTGCTGCTTCCATTGTTGTCCGCTTGCTGGTCTGTTGTTTGAAGTGGCTTCTCCCTGCTTCCTTATGCAGCGTCCTCTGTGTCTGCTGTGGCTGTCTTCTTTCTCTCCTTCAGTGACTCGTCCCTTCTTAAGGCCCTTCGCAAAGGCGCTCTCGCTAAGGCGAGTGCCTTTAATGCTTGCCTTCAACGCGTGCCGAACGGCTGAGCACCGTTGGCTCCTCCTCTTTTAAGGGGGAGCTCTGGTGGGTGACGTCGGGGGTGAACGAGCTAACTCTTGCCACTGCCCCTAGTTCTCTCTGCTCTTTTTCCCCCTCTTCTCTCTCTCTCTCGTTTGCCTGTTTTTACTTCCCCTGTAAACTCCTCCTTCCTCCTGTTCATCTGCCCGAGCCTTTAGTTTGCCGTTGGCTCCTCCCCTTTTAAGGGGGAGCTCCGGTGGGTAATGCCAGGGGGTGGGCGGAGCTAACTTGCCACTGCCCCTAGTTTTCTCTCTGCTCCCTTCTGCTCTTTCTCCCCCTCTTCTCTCTCTCATTTGAGTGAAGAGTATTTTATACTTTTTTGTGTGTTATAACAGAGACTGACACCCTGTATAGAAGACTTGTTTTTTGAATGCTCTATTTGGCTTCCTGAAGAAACGATCAAACGTGGCATGTCGAGGCCAAGGAACTTTATTTAATAAGATAAGTGCTTTTCCTTTTTGATGCTTTTGCACAATGTTAGTATCTTGTGAAATGAAGTACTGCAACGATTGGGTGGTGAGTTTTTTGGGGGACTTTGTATCCCTTTTTCCCCCATGTCTCTGAGCACAATCCTTCCATATGCGAGTATGAACTGGAATTCTTTATGAAGTTTCTCTGAATTTTGTTATACTTTCTTTGAAAGCATGTTATTTATTTATTTGCAATACTTTTCAATGGCAGCCAGCAATACACAGTGCAAGCATAGGGAGATCAGTACCTTAGGAGCTGATTAAATTGGATTTTTCAGGTCTTTTGACCGCCTCACCTTCCCTGTCACCACAGATCATGACCACCAGGACCCCTCAGGGGAATTAAGGAAGACACATGGTCTGGTTCCAATCCTGGCATACCTCCACAGAACCGCAGCAGCCTGTACTCTACCCCTTTATGGACGAACCAGGGGAGAGATGGCTCCCAATCCAATCTGCAGGCTGTCTAGAAGGCTTACTGCAGTTTAAACTTACAGAGCACCCTTCAGAAGCAGACAATCTAAGAAAAAGTCTGCGATCTCCCGCCAAAGGAACACTCTCAGAGTGAATCTGCAGCATTTGGGCAATACCCGCGGCACCGAAGAAAACAAAAGACTAGGAATTGAGAAATAAAATCACGAGCAGAAGAAACTAGAAGTTCTCAGCAAGGCTACAGAAACAAACAGCTTCAAAAGGGAGTGTCCGCACAGGTGACCTCGCAGAGGGGGTTGGTTTTATTTCTAAGTTCTGCAGCCAAGGCTAGAATAGATGCACAACCCACGAGTTCAGCCTCCAGAGGGATTGTACAAGAATGGGCTTTAGTACATTTGCCATGAGAGAAGTGCTACCACGGCTTTGCAATAACAGGGCCCTACAGGCCTGATTCTGTATAGGACATTGGTTTTGGCAGCCAAGAATCAGGTGCCAATCACGCACCGGTATCTCATACCGAATCGCATTTACCTTAAGGTACAGATGCCTTACTTCCCCCCTATTCTCTAACTGGTATCCACATCAACAAGTGCCAGTTAGAGAATCGTGCCTGATATCACTGCTATGTGCATATCATGTGTTCAATGCCACTGCCCATCCATATTAAAAAAAAAAGTGCACTGTCACTGAATATTGATCCATTTATTCCTTCTTCCTAAGACTAGAATTTAGACAGATATAATTAGATAATTACTGTTTGGTGAAATATCAGTCAAAATGTTTCCTAATGCTCCTACCCAATTAAGTATCATTTTCTTTTTCACATATTCTGTACCTATATGTATTAGGTTAACAAATTTTCATGAATGTAATATATTTAATATAAGAAAACGACAACTCTAGAAGAAAATGGGAAAGACGGTAAGACTGTACCACAATAAAAATCAGTTCAAGAAATTAACTAGCCACTGCTTCCCAATACAGTCAAACCTCAGTTTACGAGTGCCGCGGTTTGCAAGTGTTTTGCAGGACATGCAAAACATTCTCGCAAATTGTGACTTGCAAACCGAGCATTGACTCGATTTGCGAGTCCCCCCCCGCCTGCAAGCGACCCCCGTGAACCGTCATCGCCCCCCCCCTCGCGAATGCGAGTCCCCCCGCGCGAACAGGCATCTCCCGCCCACTCAAACTGAATGCTTACCGCCAATGTGGCACTAGTACGCAGCACCAACCCACAGGAGATGCCAGTACCAAAGATCGTGCCTCTCCTCTGTCTGGGCCTTGAATATCTGCGCATGCTCAAGGCCTTCTGGCTCCTGCCTCTCTCCGAGATTCTCGGAGATGCGCAGATGCTCAAGGCCCAGTCAGGGGAGAGGCATGTTGTTTGGGCACCGGCACCTCCTCTGGGTTGGTGCTGTGTGCCGGTGCCACAATGGGGGTAAGCATTCAGTTTGGGAGGGCGGGGGACGCCGGTTCACGGGGGGGGAGAGGGGGGATGTGGAGAAGCGCCGGTGGCCAGGAGAGGGGAGGAGGAACCAATCAAGCGAGTTTCCCTTACTTCCTATGGGGGAAACTCGCTTTGATATACAAGTATTTTGGTTTAGGAGCATGCTTCTGGAACAAATTATGCTCGTAAACCAAGGTTCCACTGTATTAATAATTAATTTGGTAAAAGAGATTTTCAAGTAGAGCTTCTAGTTAACAATAGTAAAAGCTACTGCTGCCCGATTCTTGAGAGTCATTGTTATTGCTGTGTAATTTCACTTTCTTGTATTGGATTTCTGTATGCATTCTCAATACCACTGTTAATAAGCAGATATTAAAAAAAAATATTTTTTCAATTCGATTCAGCCTATTGAATTGAGTTTTTTGATTTGATTTTCCCGCCCAATTGAGTCTTTTTACAAACATCATGGTGGGTTTATTTTATAACCTCTTTACTCCTTTTATAGCCTCTTCACTCCCTTTGCTCTCTCCTACCCACCCACATTGGCGCTGTGGTGTAAACAAAATAAACAAACAAAAAAGACTTTTCCTCTCTCTGTTAAATCCTAGCTCACGTTCGTGGTCTAACACCTGCTCTGGCAGGATACACATTTCAAATCTGACATATTGTAATTACAAATCAGAAAATAAAATTATTTTTTCTATCTTTTGTTATCTGGTCATTATTGAAATCATGTTGGTCCCAGGCTCTGGTTGCCTTTTGATAACTCACTTGCCAGGGTCTCCTTCTTTCTTTTTTCTCCGTGCTCACCAATCCTTCTTCATCTCTGTCCTCCCCCTCTATTTTCCTTCCCTCCCCCAGAGGTCTTTTTTTTCCATCTCCATCCCCGCAGCTACGATGGACCCCACCATCCCCAGATCCAACTTCTCTCCTTTTCTCAACTACCCTTTCATCCAGCATCTCTCCCTCCTTCCCAGAGTCTATGAGTTATCCCTTTCTCTTCCCAACTACACTCCTATCCACTATCTCTATCCCCCCCCACACCATCTCCCTTTCTGTTCCTTCCTTCCCTAAATCCCATTGTCCACCATCTCTCTTCCTCTCCTCCTTTTTAGAACCATTATTTCTCCCCCCCAGTCCGGCATATGCACGTCTCTTTGAACCCCCCTTCCCTCTGTGTACTTCTACACCAGGGCCCCAGAAGGCCTGCACCCTTCCTGAAGGCCCGACACGCCCCTCTTCCCCCTGAAGGCCTGCATATTCTCTCCTGGCCTCTCGGTCTTACTTTTACTTAATTACAGCAGTGGAGCAGCCTGATGAGAGGATCGTCGTTACTGTAGCGATCTTTGCAGGCCGCCATCTGCCTCCACAGCTATCGTTCCCTCTGCTGCGGTTCCGCCCCTCCTCTGATGTCTGGGGCAGGATCGTGGCAGAGGGAATGACGGCTCCGGAGGCCGATGCCAGCCTGCAAGAATCACTACAGTACTGGTGATCCTCTCTGCAGGCTGCTCCACTGCTGTAATTAGGTAAATGTAAGAGCGGAAGGCCAGGGGGGAAGCCGGAGGACACTGACTGCAGCACTTCCCAACTGACCCTCGCCCCCTAAAGCAGGAGCGGCAGCGGCCAGCCAGCAAGAGGCAGCGCTGCCGCTCCTGCTTTAGGGGGGCGAGGTCAGTCACTGAATCGGGAAGCTGATTTTTTTTTTTCTTTTAATCGATTCACCCAAAGTGAATCGGTGAATCGATTTGAAATGGAAATCGGGCAGCACTAGTAAAAGCATACTGTAGTTGTCTTCTAGTCATAAGTAGGTTTCAGTGACTTTGGATATTCCTTCTCTATAATTAAATATTTGATAGAACACCTTTTCTCATTGTGAGAAGCCATGCTTCTTGGTAATATTTTTACCTGCAACAACAGGGTTTGATTGTCTCTCTGGTAATCATTAGAAACAGCTGATTTTACTCCATTTGTTGCTGATTTTGATGCAATCTTTTTAGAGCCTATTGAAAAATAGATTTGGAAAGCAATTTAATTCATACAAACCAAAGATACTGCAAACAATGAGGTAACATTTGAATCCAGAGCTCTATTCACTTCCTGTTTTAGCTGCCATGATTTCTTTTCCTACCTCTATCTCCATGGGGCTCTTTTCTCTCCTCATATTGCAACTCTAAGTGGGAGTTCTAAGCTCTTGAGCCCAATCCCAGCCTTCCAGAGGTGATGACTGATGAGCGCAGAATCTGAGCCAGTACACACCACCTACAGACCTCATCGCTCATTCAGGTGTAAGGTTCCATATATGAAAAAGGCCTGTGTTTGAGAAGCAAGATCCAGTTCACATCTTGTGCTCAACCAATATCATCATTGTGCCGGGTCTAAATCAAACACCAACAACTTCCCATATTTTAAAGACATGAGGTGACAGGCAGCAGCAGTAGCAGTAAAGACCAGAGGGAAGGAGAGAGTGTCGCACAGTGGTTAAATCTACTGCTTCAGCACCCTAAGGATGTAGGCTTAAACCCACATTGCTCGTTTGTTTGTCTTGTTTTATTTATAACCCACTTTTCCCAAAGCGGGTCACAAGTAAAAACATACATAATAAAAAAATACATAAAATATACAAATAAGTGACCAGCGCTTACACCTAAACAGCAATCTTAATACCCATACTTCATATGACAAAATAAATGCCTCTTCAATAGCTTCTTAAACCCAGCAAGATTACATTGCTTTCTGGATGTCCCCGAATGGTGAATCCATAGCACAAGGGTAACCCGCACCAAATGACGAAATAAAAGAACTAGAAATGTAAAATGAAGCACAAGCATAAAAGATAAACCAGCAGTCAGAGCTGCAGGAACAAACTGGAATTCTAAGGCACGTGTATATACCTAGGGAGGGGCTAAAGCTTTGTTTTGGAGTATTTGCAGCTCAGAGCTAGAGAGGATACACAAACCCGCTGGTGAAAATTCCAGAGTTTATTGTACAGTAGCCCTTATGGCTGCAGGTGCCACCTATGCGGCAGTACAGTAGGGTTTTGGTGGGTGCACATTTTCCATCATGAATGCAGTAGTTAGAGTGGCTTATGGGCCAGGGTTCTCCTCTCTATGGTTCACTAGCCCACCCCCAAGACTACTTAAGTCACCTCTGTGCAGTTCTACTAGGCTTTCCTATGCCAGGTGATGATGTTCTGGAGGCAGGTATGTACATTTTTATTCCTATTTTTATGGCAGTGGAGGAGGGGGGTTCAGTGATCAGTGGAGGAGTGTGTAGGGTCTGTACTTTGTCCCTACAGTGGTTATCTGTCACTTTGGATAATTTCTGGGCATGTATACCTGTTGTTTTTTTTATATCGCCTAAGTCACAATGTATAAGTTCCATCTAGGCAGTCTTGTTAAACTTTCAATTACCGCTGCAGAACGACCTGTCTGATTATCCAATTGCCAATTTAGGTGGGGTTTTAGATGTACAGTATTTTCATTTCAATTATGTACCTCTAGGTCAGGGGTGCTCACACTTTTTGGGCTTGCGAACTACTTTTAAAATGACCAAGTCAAAATGATCTACCAATAGTAAAATAAAAAAACAAACAAACCACAAAGCACACTGTACGCAGAGTAAATGTTAATTATAATTTATATTCAGGGGGGGTTTTCAAAGAGGTCAAGGCAAATATTCAATGTCACCCGAGTAAGAACTATACAAAAATAGACAAATATACCCACTCCCCTTTTACTAAACCGCGATAGTGGTTTTTAGCACAGGGAGCTGCGCTGAATGCCCTGCGCTGCTCCCAAAGCTCATAGACTCCCTGTGCTAAAAAACACTATTGTGGTTTAGTAAAAAGGGGCCATAGTGCAAAATATAGACAGCAGATATAAATTCTCAAAACAGACATATTTTTATCACTAAATTGAAAATAAAATCATTTTTCCTACCTTTGTTGTCTGGTGATTTCATGAATTTCTGGTTGCATCTATGCCTCCAATCTTTCTTTCTTCCTCCTGCATGCTTCCTCTCCTCCAGACCTCATTCCAACCAGTCCAACTTTTTCTTCCTCTTTCTTTCTTCCTCCTGCATGCTTCCTCTCCTCCAGACCTCATTCCAACCAACATCTCTCTCTGTCCCTCCATGAGTCCAACTTTTTCTTCCTCTGTCCCTGCCTGCCCCCGACACACTCCATTCCCTCCCACAACTTTTTCTTCCTCTTTCTCTGCCCCCTCCCCTTTCTTTCTTTGTCTCTCTCTCTGCCCCTTTCTGTCTTTCTCTCCCTGCCCCCCTTTCTTTCTTACTTTGTCTGCCTTTCTTTCTCTCGTCTCTCTCCAGTCTGTTTAGTTCAAGGAAACATGAAGCTGTGTCTTTCTTTCTCTCTCCCTGCCTCCCCCCACAAGCCGCCGCAGATTTCTCCCTGCTTCCCCGACATGCAAAAGCCAGGACCTTGCAGCCATTACACAAGCGATCCCCCCCTCACGTCAATTCTGATCTACAATGATCCCAGTCGTCCTCTGACTGGACCTCAATTTCCTGGGGATCCTTTTGTATATGTTCATCTCTGAATTTGGCTTTAAGTGTTATTTGTTCCCCCTATTTTTTAATATAAATTGTACATTGCTTTGAAACTTGATATTGCGATTTAATCAAATTTTTAATGAAATTTGAAACTATAAAAGAGCCAGAGATTGGATTCTAGAACTTGGACACGCAAGCAAATGGTCGAGTAATAGCTGAGCTCCAGACCAGACAAGCTAATACTTCATACATACAACTCCAAAAATTTAATTTTTACTGGAAAAAACGATAGATAAGAAGAAAATGGCATCGGGCAAACAAAATAAAACCGATACAGGAGCCGGAACAAGCAGTAACAAAAGATCAAAGCCAGAGCCAGGGACACCATCAAGAGTACCATTGCCTTCAGAAGATCAAGATATGATGGCAGAAATAAAACAAATAAAGGACATAGTACTGGAAATCAAAAAACAACTACAAAAGGCAATTGATGATGTTGCCATATTAACAAAAAGAGTTGATCTAATAGACAACAAAATGACACACTTGGAGGAAAGATCGGAAGAAGTACATGCTGAGGTTATACAAAACAAACAAGCATGGAAAGAAATGGAAATATTAAAGAAAGATCTGGAAGACTGTGTAAATAGAGAAAAAAGAAATAATTTAAGAATTATTGGGATGCCGGAAGGAGTGGAAAAAAATGATCCCATAAATTTCTTACAACAATTCCTCCCAAAGATACTGCCTATAAAATCCAAGATGCCTCTTGAAATAGAGAGAGCACACAGAATACCGGGACAAAAAACAACCACACAAAAAGGACCAAGAACTTTTATTTTTAAATTACTAAGATATCAACATGTAGTTGAAATATGCCAGCTAGCTAAAGAAAACAAAAATCTAAGATGTCAAGATGCACGGATACATATTGTACCAGACTTTGCTAGAGAAACTGCCCAGAAAAGAAAACAACTTCTTGATTTAAGACCCCAACTACGAACACTAGGGGCAAGATATGGACTTCTCTACCCAGCAATAATGAAAGTAACATTAGGAAATAAAACACAAAATTTTACAGATCCTAAAAAATTAGCAGAATACCTTGACACATACGAACAACCAATGACTTCTTAAAAGAAAATTGGAATTATTTTAAAATATTTCAATGAGACTAAAAAGATATCAAAAACTTTTCACTTTGATTTATTCCATTATAAATTATAAATTAATTTCACTACAAAAAATTTATACTTTAAAAATACACCGTTTAGAATGCTGGAACTTTCAAATTACTTTAAAAAACAACACAGAATACAAACAAGAGCATGGAACAAGCTCAAAAAGAATGCAAACACGTCAATAGCCAAATGACGTGGGGGGGAAAGAAACTGACTTACCTAGAGAATTCTAAGTATATGCAGACCAGAAGAATGAAATGGGACAGTCTTTTGAAAGATGTTTGGCATCATCACTTCGTGCTCTCAGGGAGAAGTGAAAAAGAAAGAAAGGAAAGAGAAAACACTGAAAGTGCTGCAGTCGCTGAGTAAAAGGAAAAGAAACTGCGCATAAGCAGGAAGTCTCCTCTTACTGAGAAGCGCACCGGAAATGAAGAAGAAAGACTGATTCTACGTACTGCGTACTGATTCACGATAAAAAAAAAATCGAAAAAACTGACAACAACAGAGAACTGACCATAAACTGAGCTGTTCTTGCTCACTCAAAACACCAGGAATGAGAAATGTGGACCAGGATAAAGCTAGGACAACAACTACTGAGAAGAGGACCAGTTTCTGCCTTGCTTTCCAGACCAGTACCTCTCCGGTGCTTGCAGATGCAGATTGGAGACAGAGCAGAACTCAGCAAAGCCTTTACACAGAGTGATATTGAAACTTTTTCTAAGTTAACAGGGGACAGCAACCCATTGCATCCAGATAAAGAATATGCAAAAACCAAAGTATTTAAAAAGACGATTATTTATGATGTCTTAATCAACGGGCTTATATCAGCAGTGTTAGGTACTAAAATGCCTGGAAAGAGGTGTATATTAGTGTCTCAGGAAATCCAGTTCTTAACCCCTTTGTATACAGGAGAGGAAATGTAGGTTGCAGCAGAGGTAAAAACACTGAAGAGGTCCATGGCTCATATCTCAGTCTCATGCACTATGAGAAGAGTAGGAAGATGGTTGTGCAGGGTTTGGTTAAAGTAGTCCTGCCAAAATACAAGGGCTCCTGAGAACTGAGCATGATACAAGTATCTGTCTAAAATGGACCTCAAGTGATGTAAATAAGTTCAGTTTTTTTAGAATTCTGATATAATAAATGCTTAGTTCTACAACTAATAGGTGGATGAAAAAAAAAAATAAAATAAAAACCCAGCAATACACCAAAAAAAAAAAAAGCTAAGCTCAGAGCAAAATATGATACAAGTTATATATTTAAAAAGAGGGTAGACATCACTACAAATTAAGATAAAAGGACGAAGGTCATCTTTAAAATTATGGAGAGATGACAGCCCTCATAGTCATGACTCTCTTATATTTATTTTTGGCTCACTTTAAAAATGCTGCATTGGAGATAAAACATAAATGAGCAAATTATTGTTATCTTATAATAAGACCTGATATTTAAATCATTACTGCTTACTGCTGATCAATTGGTTAGAAATCGATACATTGAAAGGCTATTTATTTTCAAGATATTACAACAAGATATTGATAAAGTCCACCTCCACCTATAATATATACAATTGTAAAAAAAAAAAACTATTTAGAATCTGATGGAGGTTACTTTGATAAATATAAATGTTGTGATCTCTTCTATGATAGAAATGCAATGTATGACAACCCCAAGAAATTCAGCCCAAAAGGTTGCTATAATTTAAATAATATAGTAATATACAACCATATTTAGACCTTCAAGAAAAGACATTCATATATGAGAGATTGTAATGTTGTCTCTAGGTGAAAATATTGCTTTGTAGATATAGTAAAATTAAGATAATATTTCTTTATGGGAAAAAAAAAAAATAAAAAAAAAATAGAGAACTATATATTAAAAAAAAAAAAAGAAATTGGAAATTAAATATACTCATTAGATAAGATAGATAAAAGTAAAGGGAGGTTGTCAAATATAGGCAATTCCTTATATACTAAAGAAATAAAAGAATATATAGAATTTTGAAAGTAAATATAAAAGAAAACAAAGATATAAAATTATAAACTAATTCAGTAAATGATATGATAAGATATGTTATTAATATGGAGTAATAATTATAAAATTATAATATTTTAGCTTGTAATGGAGTAATATCAGACCTGATCTATTTTGCGTTTCCAAGTGATCGTATATATATGGGGTGGGAAGGGAGGGAAAGGGAGGGTATTAAATTTTAAGGGTACGGGCAAAATAGGAAATTCTTCAAACTATCTTATATATGGGAAAATAAAGTTTATTAAAAACACTGAAGATGGGATTGTTATATTACAAATTACAATAATATATAATGGATCTTAAGATAATCTCTTTAAATGTTAATGGTCTCAATCACCCGATTAAAAGAAAAAAGGCATTATTATTTTTAAAAAGACAAAACGCTGATATATGCTGCATACAAGAGACCCATTTGTCAAATAATGAATCCATAAAGCTAAAAGGTAATTGGGTCAAACAATGTTTCTTTTCTGCAGCAATAGGAAAAAAAGCTGGTGTTGCTATATTAATAAATAAAAAATGTACTGCTTCATTTAAATTTAATGACAAGATGATGGCTATACTACCAACTGGAACCTTCAATGTGTTATATAACGAAAAAATTGTTCCAGGGAATATTAATCTCCAAAATTCATAAGGAGAACATAAGATACACGATCCTCAGAGGGTGAAATTACCCACAGGTTCAAGTGAGCAACTCTCACTAAACCACGATCTTCACTGGATCACACACGTATCTTCTTTTATCTTTTTTAGTTTTTTTAACAATATATACTTTTTAATCAGATTTCTTTTTGTCCATAATTTAAATAGTTTAAATAATCTACTTAGCTTGCTGGTTTATAAAGGGGAGTGCGCCTCCACCAACATGCCATGTTTCACAACGCTTTCCTCAGGGTTGAGGCTCCCTATTATATCTGAAAAACATTTAAAAATCAAACATTACTCCTAAGTTCATATTATCATAATACTAGAACGTCATTTATAAATAGATATAATGTAACTGTGTAACAATGGCCAATCAAGACCTATAAACTTTTCAACTTACTCATGTGCAAAATGAAAATCGCTCCATTCGATTAGATTTCATGTTGAACGAGAGCGTCTGTCGTCAGATCCGGTTTTAACCCCGAAGGGAGGGATCTCAATCAGAGAAACGTCATGTACTTTTTTATTTCACCGGACTAGATTCAAAGCCATCCAATCAATTTCTTCGTTCAATCCATGAGGAGATAAAGCATTTAAAACGAAGATCCATTTTTGTTCTTTAATATTAAGAGCTGATTTATAATTCCCACCCTCCTTCCCTATTTTTACAGAATCTATAATACGCCATCTGATATCATGCCAGGAGTGTTGTTTTTTTATCCAATGATTTACAATAGGTGCCGTGTCAGTTTCTGTATGAACTCTAGATTTATGTTCATTCAGCCGTATTTTGATAGATCGCTGAGTTCTCCCAACATAAATCAGATTGCACGGACATTGAATGATGTAAACAACATTAGTAGTATTACAAGTGGTGATGTCCTTAAATTGAATAACCAATCCCATGGTTGGATGGCACCAGGATTCTCCGGGAATGGTAAAAGGACACCATTGACATCTACCGCAGCTCGCATGGTAGCCTCGTTGAGAGGGAGCTGAGGTACTTTGCAATATCTCTTCTATATTTCGGTGTCTCTGGAAAGCAAACAAAGGTTTTTCAGGCATATCCTCCAATAGGCGAATGATATGCCAATGCTTGAGTAGTATATGTTTAATTTGCATAGATAGTGTAGTGTACTTATAAATCAGCTCTTAATATTAAAGAACAAAAATGGATCTTCGTTTTAAATGCTTTATCTCCTCATGGATTGAACGAAGAAATTGATTGGATGTCAGTAATCTGACTCCGCTAAAGGCTTTGAATCTAGTCCGGTGAAATAAAAAAGTACATGACGTTTCTCTGATTGAGATCCCTCCCTTCGGGGTTAAAACCGGATCTGACGACAGACGCTCTCGTTCAACATGAAATCTAATCGAATGGAGCGATTTTCATTTTGCACATGAGTAAGTTGAAAAGTTTATAGGTCTTGATTGGCCATTGTTACACAGTTACATTATATCTATTTATAAATGACGTTCTAGTATTATGATAATATGAACTTAGGAGTAATGTTTGATTTTTAAATGTTTTTCAGATATAATAGGGAGCCTCAACCCTGAGGAAAGCGTTGTGAAACATGGCATGTTGGTGGAGGCGCACTCCCCTTTATAAACCAGCAAGCTAAGTAGATTATTTAAACTATTTAAATTATGGACAAAAAGAAATCTGATTAAAAAGTATATATTGTTAAAAAAACTAAAAAAGATAAAAGAAGATACGTGTGTGATCCAGTGAAGATCGTGGTTTAGTGAGAGTTGCTCACTTGAACCTGTGGGTAATTTCACCCTCTGAGGATCGTGTATCTTATGTTCTCCTTATGAATTTTGGAGATTAATATTCCCTGGAACAATTTTTCGTCATTTAAATTTAAGGCAGCTGATCCTCTTGGAAGATGGATATATGTAGAAATGGACATGGGAAATACCACCATGACGCTCTTTAATATATATGCCCCTAATTCGAATCAAAATGAATTTTTTAAAACTCTACAACAATTAATTCTTCCACTAGCTACTTCAAATTTAATAGTAGCAGGAGATTTCAATGCTGTGATGGATCCATTGATGGATAAAAATCCGAGAAGATTTATAAAATCATTAGGACTTGATAATTTGGTACAATCTTGTGATTTAAAAGATATTTGGCGCATACTTCATTTTGATGGTCGAGAATTTTCGTTTTGTTCACAAGTCCATAACTCTTTTTCTAGAATAGATTATATTTTTGTTTCTAATCAATTAGTACATCAAGTCACACAGGCTATCATTGATCCAATTATATTATCAGATCATGGTGGAGTGTGGATTGAAATTAAAATAATAGATCAAAATAGAAATAAACCTATATGGAAATTAAATAATACACTGCTTGCAGATACTGACTTTTGTACAAATCTTATGGAAAAAATGGAAGAATATTTTCAAATTAATGATATAGAAGAAATTTCCATAGAGACTTTATGGGATGCTTTTAAAGCATACATTAGAGGACAAATTATTTCTTATTCAGCAATGCAAATAAAAAAAGAAAAAAAACAATTTACAGAATTAGAAAAACTAATAAAGTCTCTAGAATCAAAATTAATTGAAAAATGGGATTATTTGACACAACAAGAATTGTTAAAAACTAAAGGTAAATATAATGAAATTTCTTCAAAAATCATTAGAAAAGATTTATTTGTACAACAAGCTCTGTATTATGGAAATTCAAATAAAGCAGGAAGAATGCTAGCAAATTATCTCAAAGCAAAAAAAAAAGAAAACAAAAATAATTGCAATTCAAAATGAGAATAGAGAAATGTTATCTCACAATGATCACATAATGAAACAATTTTTGAAATTCTATAAAAAACTGTATTCTTCCGAGCCTTATTCAGAAAAGGAAAAAGATGGTTTAGAATTTCTAAAGTTAATAAAAGGACCGAAAATTCCTGAACATATAAAACGAAGTTTAGAAGAACCAATATCCTTAAAAGAATTAGATACAGCATTGAAGTCCCTTAGGGTTGGATCCGCTCCAGGTGGAGATGGTTATACAGTAGAGTTTTATAAATCATTTCAAAACATTACAATGCCCTATTTATTAAAATTATATCAGACACAACTAAATAAAGGTTATATCACAGGTACTATGGCTGAATCAATAACTATAGTTTTACCTAAGCCAAATAAAGATCCCACTTTGGTTTCAAATTATAGACCTATTTCTTTAATAAATGTAGATGGAAAAATTTTGACCAAGGCATTAGCATTAAGATTGGCTAAAGCTCTCCCTTTCATTATTGATATGCATCAGACAGGTTTTGTTGCTCAAAGACATTCATCTCATAATACTAGATTGGCACATCACATGTTATATTTGACAAAATCCATTAATGACCCAACATTCTCTATTTCATTAGACGCTGAAAAAGCTTTTGATAGAGTGGAATGGACCTTCATGTTTCAGGCAATGGAATGGTTTGGTATAGGATCCGGTTTTATACAAATAATAAAAGCATTGTATAACTCCCCTGTTGCTAGATTATACATCAATAATAATATTTCAGAAAAATGTATTTTGCAAAGGGGAGTTAGACAAGGATGCCCACTATCTCCACTGCTTTTTGATATCGTTTTAGAACCCTTGTTATTAGCTATAGAACAAACAAGGGAGATACAGGGTATTCCACATTCAGATAGAGAATATAAATTATCAGCATATGCTGATGATATTTTACTTTATTTGAGAAATCCGGAAACAACCATTCCAAATTTGCTTGAATTGATTGAAAAATTTGGAAAATTTTCAGGATATAAAATAAACTGGAATAAATCAGAAGTACTTCCACTCAATGTACATTGTACAAAAAGTCTATTTGATTCATTTTCTTTTATTTGGAAAGAAGAAGGAATAAAATACTTAGGAATTTGGATTACAAAAACTGTAGATGAGACAATGAAAATTAATGAAAAAAATATATTACAAAAAGTGTCAGAAATGTGTGAGCAATGGAATCCTCTGTGCATATCCTGGTGGGGGAGAATACAAACTGTAAAAATGATGATATTACCAGTAGTTTGTTACCAAATGGGTATGATACCAATTTTTTTTCAGGGGTCATTTTATAAAAAACTGGATAAGATGTTAACAAAATTTATTTGGCTTGGAAAAACCCCCAGAATTGCTCTAGTATCATTACAAAGACCAATTGCAGAGGGAGGGGTAAATTTTCCAAATTTTTATAGGTACCATCAAGCCTATATTATGCGTCAGGGTATGTATTGGATCCTCCCAGAACCCACTGAACATATACCAGATTGGTTCTGGTTAGAATGGAGATTAGAAACACAGAAACATAGAAACATAGAAATAGACGGCAGATAAGGGCCAAGGCCCATCCAGTCTGCCCACCTCAATGACCCTCCCCTACCTTTCTCTGTGAAGAGAACCCACATGTCGATCCCATTTTGTCTTAAAATCGGGCACGCTGCTGGCCTCAATCACCTGAAGTGGAAGGCTATTCCAGCGATCCACCACTCTCTCGGTGAAAAAGTACTTTCTGGTGTCACCATGCAGCTTACCTCCCCTGAGTTTCCATGGATGCCCTCTTGTAGCCGTGGGACCTTTGAAAAAGAAGATATCTTCTTCCACCTCGATACGGCCCGTGAGATATTTGAACGTCTCGATCATGTCTCCCCTCTCTCTGCGTTCCTCGAGATAGTATAGCCGCAACCTATCCAGCCGTTCCTCGTACGGGAGGTCCTTGAGTCCTGAGACCATCCGGGTGGCCATTCGCTGGACCGACTCCAGTCTCAGCACATCTTTGCGGTAATGAGGCCTCCAGAATTGCACACAGTATTCCAGATGGGGTCTCACCATGGATCTATACAATGGCATAATGACTTCAGGCTTATGATTGACGAAACCCCTACGTATACACCCTATGATTTGTCTAGCCTTAGATGAAGCCTGTTCCACTTGATTGGCAGTCTTCATATCTCCACCCCTAAGTCCCGTTCTGCTACAGTCCTTGCTAGGATCTCGCCATTAAGGGTGTAAGTTTTGCATGGATTTTGGCTGCCAAGGTGCATGACTTTGCATTTTTTGGCATTGAAACCTAGTTGCCAGATCCTAGACCAGCGCTCCAATAGGAGTAGGTCGTGCTTCATATTGTCGGACATTGAGTTTTTGACTGTTGCACTCCTTTCTACTACATTGCATAGTTTGGCGTCATCTGCGAATAACGTTATTTTACCTCGAAGCCCTTCTGCCAAGTCTCTTATAAAGATATTGAACAGGATCGGGCCCAAGACCGAGCCCTGCGGCACTCCACTGATCACCTCCGTCATTTCAGAGGGGGTGCCATTCACCACCACCCGCTGACGCCTGCCTCCAAGCCAGTTCTCAACCCATTTTGTCAAAGTGTCACCCAATCCTATAGAACTCATTTTGCTCAACAGCCTGCGATGTGGTACGCTATCGAAAGCTTTGCTGAAGTCTAAGTACACAATGTCCAGGGGCTCCCCAACATCCAGCTTCCTCGTCACCCAGTCAAAGAAGCTGATCAGGTTGGATTGGCAGGATCTCCCCATAGTAAATCCATGTTGACGGGGATCCCGTAGATTCTCCTCGTCCAGGATCGTATCCAATTGACGTTTGATTAGAGTTTCCATCAGCTTGCTCACTATTGATGTGAGACTCACCGGTCTATAGTTTGCAGCCTCCATTCTGCAACCTTTTTTGTGGAGTGGGATGACGTTAGCCGTTTTCCAGTCCAACGGGACTATACCTGTACTAAGGGAGAGATTGAAAAGCGCGGACAGTGGTTCCGCCAAGACATCACTTATTAATGTTTCCTTTACGTCTAAGTCATGTTATCAGTATTCAAATGCCAAGGTTATATAAGGTTGTGCATATTCTTTCAAAACGAGCCTCAGCCCCACCACTCCACCGCATATATTTATTTCACATCGCGGGAAGCATGTTGTGGTGCTTCATCATTGGCTACAAGTTATGAAAAGTATTTTTTTAGTTTTTTAATTTAAATTTTTCCTAATTTTGTGAAAAATCTTAGAGAATAAATGCCAAATGGACTTCCCATTCTTAAGTCTCTTATAAAAGTAAGTAATACTTAGCTTCAGCCAAAAACCCAGGGAGTCAGACCCGACATGTTTCACACATTGGTGTTTTCTCAAGGGTCTCCCTGAAAAATAAACCAGAAGAGCTGTTATAATACGTTTACAACCCGCCCTACCTGGATCTGTTCTAGAATTATTCTCCAACTATTTCGTTTTTTAGTGCTTACCAGGGGTGCCGCTGTCATCCGACTCCTATCGTTTATGGAAAAAAGATGGCGGCGGCGTCCTTTAACCCCGGTTTAAATGCTGATTTCCAATGAGCAAGACTCCACCCCCCACAGATGATTGGAGCTGGCCCGAGTTACAGTGATCCCCACTCAATCTCACTGTTGAGCCCGCGCGGTTCAACAGTATCAAGATTAAAAATCAATCTTTGTTCATTTTCATTCAATTTGACAGAGTCTCCCTCTCCAGCCCGCCCTACTATTTTCTTAATAACCCGCCACCTAAAGTCATTGACAGTGTGTTTAAACTTAATCCAATGTTCAACTAGCGGAGCATGCATAACTTCATTGAGAACACGCGATTTGTGTTCTGTCAATCTTGTTTTTATCTTTCTACTAGTGCGCCCCACGTATACGAGGTCGCAAGGACATACAATAGAGTAAATGACTCCTTGGGAATTACAATCTGTAATGTGTTCAGATTTTAAAATAATGGATCTTCCCGGAACCTCCCAAGAGTCCCCCTGAATGGCTAAGGGGCACCATTGACAACGTCCGCATATCCCGTGGGTACCCACCACCCTTACCTCAGGGTCAACCCTGAATTTTTGAAAATTACAGCGTTGTCCTAGCGTGATGCCTCTTGTATACGCTATACGAGGAAAAACCTCAAGGGATTTGTGGGATTGTACTACAAACCAGTACTTTCTAAGCATACCCACCACTACTTTTACTGCTTTTGAGTAAGGAAGAACGCACGTGAGAATCTCATACGTTTCTTGCTCATCTGTGTGCTCCTGTAATAATAAATCTCTTTGAGCAAATTTAGCCCTATATAGGGCCTGTTTTATAGATTTCTCAGGATAGCCCCTGTGATGGAGGCGATCACTCAATTTGGCAGCTTGGATTTTATATTCTTCCAATGATGAACAAATCCTGCGTAATCGCAAGAATTGGCCTATTGGCAAGTTAAAGCGGA